>NW_022196905.1:191138942-191162768 GCF_008632895.1 Mastomys coucha | reverse complement strand
ATATCCACTTCTTAGTGAGTACATAGCCATGTAAGTCCTTTTGGATCTGAGTTACTCCACTTAGGATGATACATTCTAATTGCATCTATTTGCTTGCAAAACTTGTGATTTTTAATGTTAGTTTTCACTGCTGAATGTTGGAGTACTTTTCTTTATTCTGTGTACTAAAATACTGGATATTTGGTTAGCAAATATTTCATCTTCATAGTGTACTACACAAAGCAAATATTTTTAAGCTCAGTGAGAAAGAGCTTGTAGTTTTCATTCGTGTACTTAACTTTGGTGATAAGCTTAAGAATAATTTTGATAACTCTAGGATCCCAAAGACTTTATATCTGATTTCCCCTCTCAGAAATGTCATAAATTTATGTTTTATATCTAAATTCATAAGCACTTTTTTGACATGCTTTTCTCCCATTGTCTGCGGATGTCCAAACACTTAGCATTAATTATCACAGTGGTATTGACTTCCTCAGCATGCTTCTTCTGTGTGTGGCCCAGCAATCAGCCTCATGTGTCTTATGAATACCTATGTATTTTATTATAGAACAAACTTTATTTCTGGTAGAGCAGTGGCTCTCATTTCATACTCCTTGGAATGATTATTACAGGATAATATTACCACTTTTACCTAGAGACTATAGCTTACCTTATAGATTGTAGAAAACAAGTCTATAAAACCTTAGCAGAGATTTCAGTGCACATTTTATTAAGAAGGTACATATATTTAGCAGTAAATGTTTACCATGTTGAATGATTAACCTAGCTGGGAGGGAATTGTTCTTTTGCTGCATGTTCTACTATTCTTTCCTTTACTTGGTCTGACTTTCCAGGGTTTCTAATATATGCAGTTTATATTCTGACTAGGTGTTATCCAAACCATTCTCTTAAATACCCTCTTTACTCGAAGTATCTCAGCTCCTCCATTTCTCCATTCCATTTTCCCTTATCTTAACACAGAGGTTTTCCCTCTATCATTCCCTTCTTATTCTGGCTTGCAATCTACATACTCTTGTTCTATTTCTTTGTTGTTCATTTGTTGGTTTCATTTACTGCATCCTATTTAGCAAGTGCTATATTTATACTTACATGTTACCTAAAACATACTCAAATTTACTAACAAAATACTTTTATATTTTGTGAAATGTTATATTATTTTCTCTCAGTTACACTGTTTGAGGGGAGTATGGAACTCCATTTCTGAAAATTACATTTCAATTGTCCTTTGAATTTTTTTCTGGCTTTCATTTAATTAAATAAAATACTTATCCTTATCATCCTCTTAGTGCTTGAAAAACACGGAGGAAAAGAGGCAGAAAGATTGTAAGAGCTGGCATATTTGGAGAAGTGCTGTGGAATGCCATATTCGGGGCAATGAATAGCCACTTCAATCAGGATCCCTCAACATTGCAAGTGGGTGTACTTGGTTTGCACAATAATAGGACAATGACAGCCAGGCTAAATTGAGTCATGCAACAAAGCCAACATCATAAATCAAAGTCATAAAGGTACAGGTAGTGAGCAGATAGGCTTGATAAGCCTGGGAAAACTATAAGGACACATGGCAGAAGAAAGTAATCTGAATATACATTCTTGGAATTGTCAAAAGCTAACTTAATTTGAGCAAAAAAATATTGAATTGTTTCTCTGTTCAAAACTCCATGCATTGGAGACTAGAGATTGTTAGCGATTGCTAGAGATTAAGGCATTAGGTAACCATATCATAAACAATGTCCAAACCTCATAATTTTAGAGGTGAAGTTACCCTTCTAATTCTGGGGCAACTGAAAGGAGAGAAGACAATAGTGAATGAATTAGATACAGATTTTCTTTCTTAAATTGTGTTGTCTAGATTTTATGTCCCACTACCCTATTTAATTGAGACTGTGTATTAGGTAGCCCAGGCTGCCCTAGATTCTCACTGTTTAGTAATGGATGACTGTAACTGTTGATCTTCCAGCCTCCTCCTGGAAAATCCTAGGATTAAGCCCTGCACCAAACAGGATTTACAAAGGGATCAATCTAGAGACTTTTAGAGTCCTAGTCATGTATTCTACCAGCTTAGCTCAGTCCCCAACCCTTATTTTATACCATTAGAGGTCAGAATTCCAAATGGAGTTTCACTAGGGTAAGCCTGTCTGTCACACGCTTTTTGAAAAAGTGTTTTCTTGTATTGAAAATTGATTTTTTTCATACAATATATTCTGATTATAGTTTCCCATCCCCAACTTCTGTGAGATCCTCTCCTCACCAATTCCCCTCCCATCCAGATAAACAACCTTTCTAACTCTCCTTAAGAAACAAACAGGGATCTGTAGAATAATAATAAAATAATATAAATGAAATTACAATATAAAACAAACACAAAAATAGGACAAAACAAGCAGACAGCAAAAGGAAAAGAGCCAATAAAAAGCACAAAAACCACATAGTGAGGCGGAGATATGTGTTTTTGTTTGTTTGTTTGCATGTATGTACACGAAGTCCATCAAAACACAAAAACAGAGATATAGGGAAAACAAAACGAAACAAAAAAATGAGAGAACTGCCAAAACTGCTACTGAGTTTCCTGGTGGCCATCTACTGTTGAACATGTGGCCTTCTCTTAAGACATAGGAGTGCCTTATAGTGCATTCACCTACACTGGGGCATAGAACCTTCACAGGACCAAATGCTCCCATTGATGACTGACTTGGCCATCCTATGCTATACATATGCTGCTAGAGCCATTAGTCCTACCATGTGTATTCTTTGGTTGGTGGTTTAGTCCCTGGGAGCTCCAGGGGTACTAGTTAGTTCATATTGTTGTTGAAACTCCCTCGGAGAAAACTATTGGTGTGTGTGTGTGTGTGTATGTGTGTGTGTGTGTATAATTAGCAATTGGAGATAGATTAGGGAATATGTTTGCTGGTCTTCTCAGTGCTGGTCTGGTGTAGACCTGTACTGTTGTCTCTCTCTCTCTCTTTCTCTTTCTCTCTCTCTCTCTCTCTCTTTCTCTCTCTTTTGGATATATATTCAGAATTTAACAACAGAGACTGCAGGAGTGGCTAAGTGCTTAAGAGCACATGTAGTTCAAGGTTCCTAACACCCTTATGGTTACATATACTTTTTTATTTTAATATTTTTATTAGATGTTTTCTTTATTTACAATATCTCCTTTCCCAGGTTCCCCTCCAATAAATAAAATAAAATAAAAAAAAATAACAAAACTAAAATAAACCCCTGTTCCCTCCCGCCTCCCCCTGATCACTACCTCAACCCCTCCTGCTTACTTGCCCTGGCATTCCCCTACACTGGGGCATAGAACCTTTACAGGACCAAAGGCTCCCATTGATGACTGACTTGGCCATCCTATGCTATACATATGCTGCTAGAGCCATTAGTCCTACCATGTGTATTCTTTGGTTGGTGGTTTAGTCCCTGGGAGCTCCAGGGGTACTAGTTAGTTCATATTGTTGTTCATCCTAAGGGCCTGCAAACCCTTCAGCTCCTTGGGTCCTTTCTCTAGCATACTCTTTTATAATCCAGATTAAGTAGAACTGATACATTTTTTTCTGGCCTTGGTAGGCTACACACATGGTGCACATGCACACATGCAAACAAAACACTCATACACATAAAGTAAACAAATATATATTTTTTATTTTTTAACATATATTTTTTATTGATTATTTTATTTACAAATGTTGTCCCCCATTCCTGGTCTCCCCTCTCCAAACCCTGTATTCCATCCCCCCTCCTTTCCCTCTAAAAGGGTGCTCCCCCACCCACCCATCCCCTCACCCCTCTAGCATCCTCCTTTGCTGGGGCAATAAGCTTCCCAGAACCAAGCCCCTCCCCTCCCATTGATGCAGATAAGGCAATCCTCTGCTACATATGCAGCAGAAGCCAAGAACCCACCGATTTATACTCTTTGGTTGGTGGCTTAGTCCCTGGGAGCTCTGAGGGGAACAGTTAGTTCATATTGTTCTTCCTGTGGTGTTTCAATCCCCTTCAGCTCATTTAGTCCACAAATATTTTTAAAAGGCATTTAAAAATATAAACCTTAACAGAATTCTTTAAAGAATAAAGTTTGACTATTTTCCTTGTGATGATAAATCTGAGATGGGCAACTGAATATTCAGGACACATTTGTCAAAACTTCCAAGGAACTTGTCAACTTTATTCTACTGTTAGAAGCATGTATGCTTTACTTTGAGCTGCATGCTCACTTTAATCAGGGAGAAAAAGAGACAAGAGAATCTGTCCAAATCATGCTATTTAGTTGATTTCTAACAGCTGTACCTCCTAAAGTTTGCATGGATTTGCTTGGCAATTGTCAGCACTCATGGGTAGTTGGGCTACAAAGTAGTCAGGATGGAGAGTTTAGTGATTCTGTATAGCCACTCTGCACCCAAAGAAAATGTGAGCTTTCGTGTTATGAGAAAGATGAGTAGGTAAATTGGAACATTTGTTTCTTAGTTTGTATGCATGACAAAATCTCAGAGAAAGGCTTTGGGAACATACAATATGTAATAATGTAACATGCTTATGAAATAGCTTCTACTATATATACAAAGAAATATGCCCAACGTCTTGCTATTTTTATATTTGGTATAGCATGTGTATTAAATCAACTTTTTTTATCGAGTAGCAATTATTCTCTAAAGATGTGCTCTGAATCTTCTGCTCCAATGATTCCCAAAGTAGAAGTGTGCATGAAAATCACTTGGGAAGTTAATTGAAATTTGAAGTTCTCATTCTCTGCCACAGATTCAAACTCAAAAGGTCTCAGATGGGTCTGGATCTTAACAATAAGCCCAGACTATTTCATGCAGGTGGTCGACAAACTCAGTTTGATGCTGGGTAGAAAGCCCCAGTGAGCACACCTGCATATAATTTAACAGGCATTTCATGAGACCCTGTTACAGAATCTATACCAGATATTGTGCATAATTTAATGAAAAAAGGACTTGGACTTTCTTGCTAAAGAGCTACTGGTGAAGTGGAACACAGACTTGCTTCCACTACTCTGCTTAAGATAACCCTACAGACGAGATTGGGAGTGATACAGTTCACAGACCACATGAAGCTCAAGAAGAAAGAAGACTAAAGTGTGGGTGCTTCAGTTCTTCTTAGAAGGGGGAACAAAATACTCACAGGAGCAAATACAGAGGCAAAATGTGGAGCAGAGATTGAAGAAAAGGCCATCCAGAGACTGTCCCACTAGGTGACCCATCCCATATATATTCACCAAACGCAGACAATATTGTGGATGCCAAGAAGTGCAGGCTGAGGGGAGCCTGAGATAGCTGTCTCCTGAGAGGCTCTACCAGAGCCTGACAAATACAGAGGTAAATGCTGGCAGCCAACCATTGGACTGAGCATAGGGTCCCCAATGGAGGAGATAGATAAAGGATTGAGGGAACTGAAGGGTTTGCAATCTCATAGAAAGAACAAAAATATCAACCAACCAGACCTCCCTTAGCTCCCACAGTCTAATCCACCAACTCCAATCGCATATGCCATAGAGGATGGTCTTATTGGGTAGCAATGGGAGAAAAGGCCCTTGGTTCTGTGAAGGCTCAATGCCCCAGTATAGGAAGTGTGAGGGCAGGTAGGCAGGGGTGGGTGGTTGGAGGAACACCCTCATAGAAGCAGGGGGAGAGAGGATAGGATAGGGTGTTTGTAGAGGGGAAACTAAGAAAGGGGTAACATTTGAAATGTAAATAGAGAAAATATCTAATAAAAAAAGAGAGCAACCTTCAGAAGAGCTAACAAGCGTGTGGACCTCTTCTTAGTATCTGGCACTATTAATACATTCATATCTTCTGTCTATTTCAGTAATTATTGCTTTACTCCAGAAACATAAGAACCATGATTGAGTATAAAACATGTCATTTTCCATCATTGAAGTCCATTAAATATTTAAATGTTTTACAGTTACTAGGAATGAAGTAAAACTATGTAATAAATGTATG
Source organism: Mastomys coucha (assembly GCF_008632895.1). NCBI lineage: Eukaryota > Metazoa > Chordata > Mammalia > Rodentia > Muridae > Mastomys > Mastomys coucha. The sequence continues at coordinate 191,156,808 of NW_022196905.1, read as the reverse complement.
TCACATCACATAGTGTTCTCTGGGCCCAAATGGAAATGGAAATGAAATATTGGCAACATCAAAAAAGAAGAAAAAATACATGAGCAGTCAGTTCTTGATCTGGAAGGCACAAGAATCTGCAAAGGAGAAAAGAACCATTGAGTCAGAAAGAATATGATCAAAAGTGTGGATAACATGAATGTGCATAGCCAACCTGGCTGCAAACAGTGGCATTCCCTCCAATCATAATTTTTTTTTTTAAAAAAAGATCTTCCTTGATATTGCTATTATTGATGCTTTGTTTATGTAGCCATTACTAGGATGGACAGTTCCATAACAGATTCCCTCATGTTCTAGAATGTAGAAGTGGAAATAGTACAACATCCTACCCTAAACAAAGTACTACAAGCAACTAATAACTTCTGAGAGAGGGGGAAGAGGCCTCATCTTCTCCTTCCTTTATTAGATGTCCAGTACAAAGTAATCATTCCTAAAATTACATACACACAAAAGTCAAAATTTAACTCAGAAAGTTTGTATTTTTATATGTGTGCATATATGTGTGCAACAATAGTAATTAAAGAAAAAAGTGGTAATCAGTTTGAGAGTGAGAGAGGCACAGGAGGAGTTGGAGGAAGGAGAGCTGGTAGAGTGGAGGAGAAGGAAGCAAGGAGTTCTCATGCCGGAGTGTCCATCTTGCTGTAATAGAGAAATCAGGTATGACACATAACAGGGCTGTATGGTAACGTTTAGTACTGATCATTATACCCTTTAGCATAAGAATACCTACACTTCTATAAATGTAAAATTACTTAGTTTATGAGTTCATTTTCCCTATCTCAAACTCTTGCAGAGCATGAAGTGTAAATACTTTGAAGCTCTTTTCAGTCGTGCCCACACAATCTCCAACTCCAAAACTTAGAGAGTGATTTTTGTACAAGAATCCATATTTATTAATCAATTCTAAGCCAAACATTCCATTAGCAGATTTACAACATATTGTGGAGCAGGCTGTCTCATGATACAAGCCTAATGACCTAAGCTTAACACAGACAAACCATGTGTCTTAGTCAGGGTTTCTATTCCTGCAGAAGAATCATGACCAAGAAGCAAGTTGGGGAGGAAAGGGTTTATTCAGCTTACACTTCCACATTGCTGTTGTTCACCAGAGGAAGTCAGGACTGGAACTCAAGCAGGTCAGGAAGCAGGAGCTGATGCAGAGGCCATGGAGTGGTGTTCCTTACTAGTTTGCTTCCCCTGGCTTGCTCAGCCTGCTCTCTTATAGAACCCAAGACTTCCAGCCCAGGGATGGCACCACCCACAAGGGGCCCTACCCCCTTGATCACTAATTGAGAAAATGCCCCACAGCTGGATCTCATGGAGGCACTTCCCCAACTGAAGCTCCCTTCTCTGTGCTAACTCCAGCCTGTGTCAAGTTGACACACAAAACCAGTCAGTACACCATGTAAAGGTGGAAGGATATAACTGGCTCTATAAAGCTATCCTTGTCTGCACTTTGACCTATGGGACTCCCCCCCAATTCTCTCTCTCTCTCTCTCTCTCTCTCTCTCTCTCTCTCTCTCTCTCTCTCTCTCTCTGTCTCTCTCTCTCTCTCATCCCTCCCTCCCTCTCTTTCACGATCACTCTCTCACTCTCTCTGTCTCTCTCAAACACACTTCTACCATACAAACACCAGACAGACATACAATAGAAACAATAATAAATTAATAAATAACCTATAGGCACTTCAAAACCAGGGTTTGTTACTAATTCTATTTTTACTACAGAAGGTATTAATATTTTATGCCAATAATATATTAAGTAGCATGTCATTTTAACATACAAAAGATAATTTATGATTTTTTATCTAACTAAAAAAATCAATCGTATAACATTTTCCATGTTTTCTTTAAAATTCAGATGGTTGTGTTGGGATATAATAGAAAATGTATGTCTTCTATCACAAAAAAAAAATTATAACTTTAACATGTGTCTCTGGGTTTTTCTTTCTTCTTTTTTTCTCATACCTCTTCTTTGACAAAAAGACAAATTGAAATATTAAAGTCATTCCAATGATTGTGAAAAATGATAAGAGAAAAGAGACCTATAATCTGATGGAGAAGTTAAGGACATGTAATATATAGGCTACTGGAGATGAAGACAGATGGGGGAACATGGGCCTATGTATAAATACTGTGATGGTAAGATATAAAAGAGAAAGATTTATTTCAGCTGGCTAAGGGCTTATAACAAAAAAAATGATCTGGTGTTTTACAGAGATAAAAATTTACATGTCATGAAAAATGTTTCTGTCATTTAGAACAATTAGATAGAATTTTCTTTCCTGAGGACATGAGCGCAGTAGATGAACTAAACCAGACAGGATATACCCTTAGGTATCTTACAGGTACAAAGCCATTTTATATTGCCCTTGTTCCTGATCTGAGTAGGACATCTTAATAACTTGAAAAAACGTAATGGTCCATGAAATGGGAAATCTTATTGCAATAAGTAGATTATTCCATAGACTTCACGAAGATCTGTGGTTGAGGCCCAGCCTCATATTAGCTTCCTAGGTCACATATTTTTAAGTCAAATGTTTTTTTCAAATTACAACATTTTTTTCAGCTCATTACCTTCTTTGATGAGGAAGATTGGAGAAGTATTATTTTATATAAACAAGCAAAGATAAAGAAATCATTTCTTTTCAATTCACAGTTCTATATAACTATCATCTGTTTCTGTATAAATAGTTCAATTACTTCTCCAGGTTGAATAAAACCAGGCTTTGGTGCCAGAAGAATACAAGTTCAAGTTCTTAATTATTTGTTTTTGATTTCTTAATGATCTCGATAGATTATTACCTGATTAAATACTAAATGGTTCTGGTAAAAATTCAATGTTCCCCACATTTTCTTTAGTTGATATCCATGTGCACATACTTACAAACAGTGGTGTCTCTCAAACACCCACATATGTGTGCCTATATAAACATGGTCTTCAATATTATTATAAAGTCAGTTTTACATTCAGTCTCATTTCTACAATATGTGTATGTTGACTATGGTAAGCCAACCACAAATGACTTATACATAGATAACACACAAATACATTCAATTTTTCAAAGTTTAACAAATATTTCACAATGAAGTATAAGTTATATTGTATAAATAGTTAGCTCTTTGTTGTGTCTCAAGTAAATAAGAAACAAAACATAATCAGCAATGTAAATAATACAAATGAGAGTATCCACTGCTTATATCAAAGGAGATTATACATACCCATGTGAATAATTACTTGTATACTATTTGAAAGAAAATCTCAGAGTGTCTTCCATACTTGGCAACTTCTTGAAAATCTAATGGAGATCATGTACAAATTCAAAATCTAGTGGTAGCAAACATCAAACATATTTCTTTATATATATATATATATGTTTGTTTTTTTAATCTGGATTTTTTTAATTCAACAAATTTTTTGAGTTCATCCATTCAAAATATGCATTATATATTATTTTTGTCTCTGTCTTAAAGAAGTTCAGAAAGCATTTACATAAGTCTCTTTGTCTAGATTTATCTCTTTCTCTGTCTAATCTCTTTCTCTAATCAATGATAAAGGTAACCATCTCACATATTCTTCAGAAGCATATGCATATATATGTGTTCATTATATGCCACAGGAAAGGCATGATGTTCTATCATATGACAGTAGCATTTCACTGAAATTAGTCTAAACTTCCTAAAATCTTGTTGATCTTACCAGACTGGTGAGATTTACTTATAAGTGTTTTAAAAACCTGGAATCATTGCTTCAATTTCAGAAGTGTAGGGCTGTTGATTATTTTAGCAATTTGTGCTTCACATAGCACCAAAAGGCTCTGGTAGTTGAGAAAATCGATGTCTTCAATATGTTCTAATACTCAGAGGATACAGATCCAAATATTTGTGCATTCACCACTCACCAATCCATTGCTCATGCACCCTTCTGTCAGAGTCTTTAGACTTTAATTAGGCTATTACATATCCAGTGTGAACTGCCTTTTGCTCATCCTGTCTTCCCAGAAAGAAATAATCATAGTGTCCTCTACACAATTTTTAACCATCCTCTCAATCATCTCCATTTCCTTTTTCATTTTGGGGTAGCTAAAACTAAGAAAATTCATTATTTAATCAATGTATTTTGGGCTACATTCATTACCATCTATGAGGTCCAAAGTAGTCCTCATTGCTCTCATAATTTGGAATTACTGTGATATTGATTTTAGTTTTTCCAAATACTATAATTATATAATATCCATTTTCATGAATTTTTAAATTATACTTATGCTCTTATAATTCTAATCTTAAAATAAATCACTTTTTCTTTAAACATTTAAATAATTTATAAATCATAATAATTAGTAATATAATTTAACCTAGCATTATTCTGCACTCTAACAGAAAAAATAAATTCAGAATTGTAAGGCATAGAGCAGAATAATCATAAATATATCCTCCGGCACCATGTTTGATCAAAGTAATAATTCACTGTGTTTGTTAAAATATCAGAACTTTTGAATTCTTCAGCTTTGTTAATCAACTTTGTTAGTCTTCAAAGCAGATGCCACAGTTTATACTTTTAATTGGCTGATGCTTGGGTTTTTTGAGTAGAGAAGTGAAGAAAAATATAGATGCTGCAGATATAAATTTAATGACAAATCAATTTAATGATTCCAACAAAGTCAGACTTGACAAACCAATGCATCTAGTGGGCTTACTTATAGGATTGTGGACGACTCAAATGCCACTGCAGCGCTCAAAAATCCAACTTAGCGTGGTAAGGACTCCCCAAAGCAGCAAGCCTAGGACTCTCTGCATGACTGACAGTCTGCTTGGCAGGTCAGCATCACTTTTGTCCAGCAAGTGTTTATCGCTTAGGTAACCTGTGACTCATGACAAGTTCCTGGGACTTTTGAATGTGGTTTAATTCTGAATTTCATAGACCTTCCTCTTCTCTCCAGGAGCAGATGTTTCAAATTGAGGAAATTGCTCCACAGCACCTGACAATGGTGACTATGCCAGAGCTCGTCTGCTATGCTGTAGATTACTTAATATACTGCTCTCAAATGAATACATCTGTAGAGACCCATACACATAGGAATGGACTGAAAGGATCAGTGGGGCATGATTAATAGTTTCAATCCCATATTCTACTTTGCATCCTTTGTGCAAATGGTTAGGGTTGGGGCTGTCATTCAAAGGGTTATCTTACACCTTAAGAATTTGATAGATGCTCAATTCATGAACATTTTGTGACAAATACTTTTATGGAAAGAATGTATTAAAATTAAAGATTCATATCAGGTATGGTATAAGGAGACAAATGTCAGTCACCCTGTACATTTAATAAAAAGCATATATATTATCTGTGAAATCATCACTGGTAAAGTTTGATTTTTTAAAAAAATGATACAGTTCTTTCTGCTATCACTGTTTGTAAGGTTTCAAGTATTCTTTTCTTTGATAAAACACTGCAGTTTTTTCTCAGCCTTCACGTTGAAAAATGTCTGAAATCATTTTCAATCTTGAAGATAATTATAACAACCACTATCTTCATTTTCCTCTTTCATTAAAATTATGTTTTGAAGGAAAATATTAGTGTATAAAGATCAAGTGTCTTGTCTTAACAAGATCGTTTTAATATGGAATGATTAAAATTTCCTGACGTAATTAGATATGAATATCCTGATGCTGCTTTTATCTATGGAAGTGGCTTCATAATCCAAAATTCCTTGTGATTTTAATGTTTAAGTTTTACTAGTTAATATTTTTACATTTTTAAGAAATATTTATCAGTATCTAAAAGTATTCTAATATGCATCTTTTTACATTTAGTTCTTTAAGACTTTCATGAATCTATTGCAATGCTTAAAGAGTTATTTGAAGACATGAATAACAATTTTCCTGTTTGAATTTATAGTACATACTTTAGTAGTCTATAATGATATAATCTGACAGGTATTTGTACTGAAAATATGTTTCTTGTGCAAGGCTGTTCCCTTACACTAAAAGGGAATTTCTATTGTAGTAAGAGAACAAATATTTCTTATAGATATTCAGAATTTTATGTACTCTTCAATTATCTTAAATGCTACTTAATAAAATACAAAAATAAAAACCAAGTTTACATATATATATATACATACATGCATAAATACATATGTAATATAATCCATAATAAATCTAAATTGACATCATTACATATAATTTCTGTTGGTCATAGATCAACTATGTGGATGGAGACTAGAGGATTCCCAGAGTGTAGAGTTAAATAACGTCTTAGAAAGATACCATTTACCTGAAAAATTGAACTAACATCATCCAAACATATCATTTCAGAAAGACACACATATGTATATATGTGTGTATGTATATATATATATGTATATACATATATACATATGTATATGTGTATGCATATATATGTATATACATATACATACATGTATATATGTATATATATGTATATATATTTCAATAGTAAAGAAAATAAAGGGAAAGTTAAATAAAATGTTTCTGATCTATTAAATTCAAACTTAAAAATCTAAAAAGAGATATTTGAAAGATTTAACTGTATCCATTGTCCTAAGTAGAGCTAATTTCATAGGAACAATATTAGTATGTATTTGTCATATCTCTGAGAACTCTTAAACAGAAAACTAAAATAAAGATAAAACATTTTTGAATAATGAACATAATAATTTAGGTAATATGATATTAAAGAGACAGCTGATAAGAAATAAATTTTTGGAGTTAGGAATAGATTCCCATCACTCACTTGAGCAAAATATAAGCAATGAATAAAACCTAAGTTTCCCCACTTGTACAGTGACCACTATAATATCTATATTTTTTAACTTCCACAAAAAGGAATCAGGAATTTATATTTTCCCAAACATTATGTAGCAGGCTTACCACATAGTTATAATCCATTTTTAACACATTATCTCAATATTCTACACTAGAAATTTGTCCTCTGCAAAATCAGTAACCCATAATAAATCTAAATTGACATCATTCCATATAATTCTGTTGGTCATAAATCAACTATGTGGATGGAGACTAGAGGATTCCCAGAGTGTAGAGTTAAATATCATCTTAGAAAGATACCATTTACCTGAAAAATGGAACTAAGATCATCCAAATATATCATTTCAGAAAGACACTCTTTCTCACTCAGGATTATATTCACATATCTATCAACTCTCTCTGCCATGAGACTCAGAACCAAAAACATTTCAGATTTTATCCTTGAATCACCTTTTGAACTCTTTGAAAAGAGGCTTCACAATGACATCCTTAAAAGATGGTTTTGGGAATACTCATATAAGGAGGAGCAAAAGGAATGTGGACACAGGTAGGTTTGTCTTCTCACAATTCCAGTCAAATCTACATAGAACTCTAGGATATGGATTGATTTTCCTACTGAAACACATTGAGACTATGGATTTGGAGTTCTGACTATGTGTTCATTTGTCATTTGCCATATGTGTCTTCCTAAAGTTCTGAAGACAAGTCTCAGGAACTTGTGTCTGCTCTTAGAGAAACAATTGATTCATATAAATACTTCAAGCTAAAGCAACAGAGACCGTAAATGGAGTGTAATTCTGTACAGAATTCATAAACATTTACAATGTCATACTTCTTTGTGTGCTTTATCCACTTTGCTCCAAAAAATAATGTATACTACAAGTGAGATTTTTCTCCTGGTTGTAGTTGGTCTTGTTCACTGGAATTATTCCAAGTTAGCTTGAGCCTACCTTTGCTTATTGGATAATCAGATCATGAAGTTTGTTTCACCAGCCTTTCTCATCATACTAAAGTATTTAGGCTGAAATGAGATAGTCCACTTATCCAAAAATACAAGGTACATTGAACTGGATGAATATCCGACATGGATTACAACTGTGTCCCTGTGGATTCTGGGCTGTCTCTTATGTTTACCTCACAATAGATATGGAAATTGTTATGGGCTTTTTCATTTTAAGCTTCATGTGGTTACGAGCATACTTCCTTTCTTTCTCCAGTGTATACTAGCTTCACTTTCTGCTTCTTGTGTTCACTGTTTCTGGGAATTTTTTAAGTCTTAATTTTAGTCTCTAGTCAGTTTAGGTCCAAGAAATAAGCAATAAAATATCATCACCTTTTAAATTTGAAGAACTCTTTCTTGCCTTGTTTTGCTTAGCTTTACAGCTCCCCATTGGTTGAAGTTAATGTTAGAAGGTTGCTGAACAAAATACAATGCAGAACATGCCATGAAAAATATCACCAATTTTATCCTAACATATAGCTTTAATGTTGTTTCTTTATTGCAGGATAATAATCAATATAAGATAATGGATGTTTATTATCATTAATAAATTAACAGCTCTTTTAAAATACATCAAGAAATCTGAAAAGATAATTCTGTAGTTAAAATCATATACTGCTATTTCAGAGGATCTCAGGTCAGTTCCCATAACCAAATCAGACAAAAGACAACTACTTGTAGTTCCAACTCTAGGGAATCTATTCTCCATTCTGGTCACAACAGGCCCCATTACTCACATGCCCGTACTCATACATAGGTACACATAATTAAAACTAAAACATGTTTTTACAGAATACATGCTGAAATAAAGCACTTGAGTAACATTTTTTCCATGATGTTCACAGTATGTGTATGTATATGTGTGTATATAAATTGGAATTATAGAAGTTAAAAAGAATTATTGCTATCAATAGAAAACTTGAAGAAGGGCTTTTAATGATACTATATATTTAAGTCAATTAATAAAAGTTTTAAACTTGCTTCCTTATTGCATTAATCAAATGAATATTTGTTTAACATCTTTAATATTATAATATATATTTCAAATTTTCTTTGTCAAGTATAAAAAGAAGGCCATGAGAAATATATCTGATTCACAGTTGATTTAATCAACATCCTAAAGATGTACATTTCAAGATAAGTCATCTCTGAATGAGTACAGATATAATTTTTCCTGGATTGTAATGACTTAGATGTTGCAGTTTGAAAAATTACATAAGTCACTTTATAATTCATGATTAACTGGATGTTTCTGCAGTCAAGCCAGACTCATTTGTTGAAGTGGAAAACCACCACTTATTGTACCTAATAATGTCTCCTTAAGAAGAAAATTACTCACAAGGGTGAAGATGAAGAAGATCAATGAACTTGTATTAGTGTATATCACCAATGAATGAATGTATCATTGTGAATTGAAGTTTATTTAGCATTTATACTTACAGTCATTTTTTTCCAGCTTTTAATAGGACACCGATGCCAGTCATTGAAAATCTAAATTTTAACAATTTGATGTTATCATTTGAGAAATTATGCTTAAAATTAGCATTTAGGTAACTTACAAATATATTAGGTATTATGTAAGATAACAAGGTTAAACTTGATTAGGAAGTAGTCAGTTTAGAAACATTTCTTCTGAATTTACCAAGGATATCATATGCCTCAATTTGAAGTTGAAAGATTTGAAACTCATAGTTCTGAACAGTTTATTCTAGCATGCAAATGTATCTAAAGACATTGTTTAATTATCTCCACTAGAATAAATTAATAGAAAACATTTATTGTATCATGTAATTATAGTTATGAAACAGAAATACACACTACACCACTAACTATCATTTTGCTTAAAAAGCTGTAGTTGCTTCTAAGTAGATTTAATGGCCATTCTTTTCAAATCCCTTGAAGAAGGTCCAATTGAGAGAATTACCCTCTACTTGATGTCACTTGTTCTCTGCTTGCCTCTAGGTTACCCTCATGTTTTTCCCTTTCAATGGGGAAAATAGAGGCTTTATAATTACAGTAGTAGACTTGATGCTTCCTTGGCCATGTCTGTGTGAGATCACATGACCCTGTATCTATGGTTGTATGGGTGTGATGAGAACTTCATTTCTCCTGCAATTCCTAAGAAGAAAGACATTATTTTCAGTGTGTTTTGGCTACTAATAGGATGAGGTTTAGCAATGCCATTAACAGTTATCTTTAGCGATCATATTATCAATACAAAATCTTAAAATAGTTTAATGTGTTCTGGAAAGAAAGTAATATTTCCAATTAGTAGAAGAATGTCAACATGTAATTATAAAATATTAGACAATATTGCATATATTGAATATGGCCATTGAGTGAGGACATTTTTGTGATATTCTCTCATTCTGATCTCAAATTCTTTAATTAATTAATTAATTAATTAATTAATTACATCCTGATGGCTGCCCCTCTCATGACAACCCCCTCACAAAGTTCCTCTCCCTTCTCAGAGAAGGTTGAGTATCCCCTTGGTATACTTCAACCCTGGCACTTCAAGTATCTGAAGGGCTAGGCACATCCTCTCCCACTGAGGCCAGACAAGACTGCAGTTAGGGTAGCCTATTCCACAGATAGGCAACAGCTTTAGGGATAACCCCCACTCCAGTGTTGGGGGTTCCACATGAAGACCAAGCTGCTCATCTGCTACATATGTGCAAGTTGCCTAGGTCCAGCCTATGTACGCTCTTTAGTTGGTGGTTCAGTATCAGAGAGACTCCAAGGTTCCAGGTTAATTGACTCTGTTGGTCTTCCTATGGAGTTCCTATGCCCTTCATGACCCCAAATTCTTCCCACAACACTTCCTTAAGAGTCTCCAAACTCCATCCAATGTTTGTCTGTGGGTCTTTGCATCTCTTTTAGTGAGCTGCTTGATGGATGCCCCCAGACAGTTATGATAGGCTTCTGTCTGCAAGCTTAACAGTATATATCATTGGTGCTTGCTCATAGAACAGGACCAGTCATTGGGTAGCTATTCCTTCAGTCTCTGCTATGTCTCCTGTCCCTGTATTTCTTATATGCAAGATAAATTTGGGGTTGAAAGTTTTGTGGGTAGGTTGGTGCCCATATCGCTTAATGGGGTTCCTACATGGTTTCAGGAGGTGGCCTTTTCTGATTATATTTCCTCTTGCTGTCTCAGCTAAGGTCACCCCTATTGATTTCTGGGGAGCCTCCACCTTTCCAGGTTTCTGGCATATCTGCAAGATGCCCCCAGACTCCATGCACATCAGCTGCAGATTTCCATTTATTCTCCTGGCCCTCTGGCCCTCTCTCTTCTCTCTCCCTTCACCTGACCCCATTCTCTTACATGCCCATTCTCCCAACAAGTTCAATCCCTCCATCAGCCTCCTATGACTATTATACTTCCCTTTCTAAATGAGATTCAAGCATCCTTGCTTTGGCCTTCCTTCTTGTTTAGCTTCTTTGGGTCTTTGGAGTATAGTGTGGGTATTCTGTACTTTATGGCTAATATCCACTTATAAGTGAATACATATCATGCCTGTCTTTTTGAGTCTGGGTTACCTCACTCAGGATGATATCCTTAAGGATATATATTCCATCCATTTACCTGTAAAATGCATGATGTCTTTGTTTTTAATGGTTGAATACTATTTCATTGTGTAGACATACCCCATTCTCTATCAATTCTTCAGTTGAGGGGCATCTAAGTTGTTTTCATTTTCTGGCTATTATGAATAAAGTTGCTATCAACATAGCTAAACAATGGTCTCAATTCTTTTACTATAATATTTTATCAATTCTTTGAGAGTTCCACCCATACATACAATGTACCAATGTATTTCAATTACTTGTACTTCCTAACTCTGCCCTTTTAGAATGGCCTCTAGTCATATAATCCTGCCAATCCGAAGCCGTTTAAAAAAAAACACTAAAACTTTAACAGACAAAAACAAAGTAATCCAAAATCTCCTGAAATCAATTAGTGATGCCCCTGATTAAAACATAATCCACTAAGTACCAACGACATCAATGGATTCTCAGTCTTCCTTACCTAGAAGTCTACAATGTGAACATGTACTCCACTGGAGTGGTCTCGTGTGGCCCTTCCTTATCCATTGTGGATATTGACTAGTTTCTTCCTGTGTTGTCCACCCATCCAGATGTTTTTATTTATTTATTTATTTATTACAGTCATTAAAAAAGATATACTTTGCTGAATCCAAAAATAGTATTTGATACTAAAGTCAATTTAAATGCATGATATGTTCATGTAAAGTGACTTTTGCATTTTAATCTTCATATTCTCTATAATTATACGGAAGAAAAGAAAATTATCTCTTGTTTTCACATTTTTTTTCACTCTGTAGTTTACGTTTTGAACCTGACATGACCACCATAAATTCACATGTCTGAACCCTTGTTCTCCAGCTGGTGGCACTGACCTGATGGTTTATGAAACTGAAAAAGTAGCAAGCGCTTTGGAGGATAATAGCCTGACTACTAATTGTGCCCACTATTTTCTACCTAAGTGTTATCAGGGTGGGAGATATCTCAGTTATACTCTTCCTCTACCTCAGAACTGTTGCACCAAGTATTCCATACCACGACTAACAACAGTCACTCAGACACCATCAATCAAAATATATTCTTTCTTCCCTACATTGTTCTTGCTAGGTATTTTGTCATGGCAATGAGAAAAGGAACAAATACCAAGTGTGGAGAAGTCATGCTCAGTGTGTTACCCAATCATCCACGGAGACTACCTATAACAGTGAGCAAATAAGAATTGCTGGGTTATATTTCTTAGAACTTCACAAATTTTCTAACAAATGGGGAATGCTTCAAAATACTGAGGGGTAAATATGTTGGCATTATTTTACATCTTAATTCAAATTCTTCTAAATTTCACTTTGTGTTATTTTGTTAAATGCTATATTCTCTGTGTCCTCTAACTTGGTAAAGAAAATAGTGTAGCAGTTAACAAAATCTAAGCTTGCAGTTTCACTCCATTGCTGCTCTAACAAGTCCTCTTTAAAATAGATTGCTTCACAAGAGCAGGCAGCACATTTACCTACTAGGATGTTCAGAAGGGCTGTTGAGTAAATGGCTTCTGTTTGATGTGAGACACTAAGTGTGATGTCAGGTCAGAAAAAATTTTTGTTTTTTTTAACCCTGTAAGTCTGTATACCATGGTGTTGGTTTGTTGGGTTTTGTTATATATATTTAATAAGTTATTGCTATTTCTTCACATGAGTTGGGAATTTAGACAAAAAAATAAAATATAGGAAAATATTGTAAAGACACTCTGTCCTCTCCTCAATGTAGCTTTATCCATAAGTTAGTCATAATAAAAACCTATAAAAGTGTATTTTATATAAATATGTTATATATGTAGCTGTGAGATGAACATAAGCATATTACCTGCATAATCGTGGCAAGGTTCAGACTCCAAAATAAAGTTAAACATTCCCAGAAAACATTGGAATTCTGTATGTAAGGCTTTAGAGCTTTAGAATACATTAAAAGAAATTCATACCAAGATCAAATGATATTAGCAAGTCACTCACTCATTCATGGTAATTAAAGATCTAGCAGAGGGTACATTTTACATATTTTTATTAACCATGTGTTATTTTTAAATCAACATTAAGTATTCAATTTATATAGTCTTACATTTGAATGTGAGGGGCAAAAATGAATTCATAGTTTTTAATTATTATTAATGTTTTAATATATATTTATATTTTTTAGAACTGAAGAGAAAGAAGTAGAAACAACCCGCTTTCTAAAATTGCACATTTTTAAGGAACATATTCCATAAAATATATTCTTAATATACATGAGGGAACAGCTTACTTAAGTTGCACATACAGAATTTAGAATGTAATTAATATTAACTTTAAAAAATGAATTGTACTGTTTAAACATCAGAGTTATTTTTGTATTGTGGTCATTGTCTTATCCAGTTCTCATTACACTCTCTGACATTGACATTCATGATATCTAAGCCAAAGGAATAAATTGAATGAAGCCCTAGCTGACCTAAGAGTTCAAAGTTTTCAGTTCTAGTGATGACCCATATTAGAGCAACCTGTGGCATACCCTGTCTTGGTTTGTGATAGATGACATTATGAACTAATAGCTGTATAAATTCAGGACAAGATATAGAACCAGAAAGAAACAAGGAAGGGAGGAAAGAAGGAAGTAAGAAGAGAAGGAGGAGGAAAAAGGGAAGGAGGTAGGGAGGGAGGGAAGGAAAGAAGGAAATGAAACAGGAAGGGAGAAAGTGTGGAAGAGAGAAAGGAAGAAAGGAAGGGAAGGAGGAAAGGAGTAAAGGAAACCCTCAAAGGAAAATTAATGAAGTGTATAAGAATATTCATTGATTTACAAATACCAAATAGAAAAAGATTAAGATCAACAGTTCATAGCGATCAAAGGTGACAAGGGGGGGGAGCCAAAAAAAAAAGTAATGAGAAAGTGAGACATTATATCAGTCCCAGAGGAAGTCTTATTTTGATAGAAACTAAAATTCCAATCATCCTAACCATGATGGTAGCCATAAAGGTGGCGTGTGAAATTGCAAATGTAACTTGAAGTTACTGGAATCACTGCTAGCCTGAGGTTTCATCTTTTCATATCTAAACATGATAATTTAACTTGATGGTAGATTGAATTTGAACAGGTAATGTTAGTGAATGAAGGATGTTATTGTTCTGATTAAAGATTTTAAAATGTGTCAGTGTGTGGTAGACTATCACATCAAATGTGAGACAATATCCTCTCCCAATCCCACAAAATGAGATAGGGATGCAATTGACATAGCATGTTTGATTTTGAATTCATCTTCATATTATTAAATGTGTGTTTGCCCTGTGAGTATTCATCTGAGATGCTTACAGGCATACCTAAATTGTATAGAGTTCAAGGCAGGGGCACTGTGTCTTAATATTTAAATTTTTCTTGTTCGGGTCCATTCATTATTCCTCTAATTTATTTTGCTATGTACTCCCTTTGTTAAATAATCCCACAGCAAACACATTAGGGGATCTTGTTTCAAAGGAGAACCAGAATGAGAACTGAACTGCTGTCCAGGGTGTCAGTAAAGATAAGAAGAAACAAAATTCGTACATTGATATCAATTCAGTAACATCAATAAAGATTATGTTTGAGAACGTTAGTTTTAACTAAAATGTTAGTGTTAGTATAATCTCTTTAAGAATTTTAAATGATTCTCACATAAAAGTACTATGGGAATACAATTTTATAGGAAATATTAGTGGTATATCACTTATACTTCGATAACCTTCCAGGATGACATGACATGATCTGGATGCTTTCTCAATAAAGAAAGTCCCTAAAGATAGCATTGTTAGAAATGTCTTTCACCTAGAAATAGCCTATCTTATTTTATATCTGCATGCAAGTAAGAACAATATTCTTTTAATTTCCCTCAGTAATCAGAAAGCTTTCATACTTTGTTTAAATTATTATCACAATGATAACAATTGTAAGAATGTGACACCTCACATAAATTTTGATAGTTAATTCCTATAGTTTTTAATATAGGATATAAAATTATAACAGCAGGAGCTAGTGTAGTTTAACTATATTTTAAGTTTATTTGGGTAGTATTCATTCTGTCAATATTTATTGACTCATAACATACATATGGAAATATATAATTACATATACTTTTCTGGAAGTAGAAATCAATGAAAATTTATTAAACTACATTTATACTATTGTGATTGTATCATCAGCAAAACATTCTACCTTCATTTACAAAGCATAATTTAAAATGCAGAAATGGAATTATTTTATTTATTCAGAAAATGTAAACTGTATGATGAATTTGGTTTTGATAAAAGCATCTGAAAAGAGGGAAGGACTCCTTGCCTTTGAAGCTTATATATTACTAGCAGTTCGCAGTGGTGCACGTCTGTTTTCTGTCACTCAAAAACCTGAGAGAATTCACTTCCAGCAAGGAATTATTTCTACTAGATGATGATTTCAATGTTGGTAGTCCATCACTGCTTGGCCCCATTGCATCAAACCCGAAACAGCACAGCATATTATGCAGAGATTCTGTGCCACAGAAAAACCTTCACTTTTTTTTTTTTGTTTTGTTTTTTTTTTTTTTTTTTTTTTATGAAAACAAAAGGGTGGAAGGGGATGGGCTCCCATAATCCTCTTCCTTGATTATTCTCCACTAGGGTCAACCATATTGTACTTGTAGCACAGGCTCCACGCCAAGACTTTAAGGTATAGACTTTACAGAATCATTTATTTAAACCATATTGCCTGCAATTGACAACAGTCACATGACATGCCCTTAGAATTACATAATTGAACAGGAGGCAAAATAAGGTTTATGTGTATCAATAGAAACCTATTGATACAAGAAAACTAGCTAAAGTGTTCATGCCTATAAAAGAATTAGCTAACTACTCTGAGAAATGAGACTACCACCCCACCAACAAACAAACAAACAAAAGCCATGTTGGTAAGATAATAATTCAATGACAGTACTTTGACTGATAGAAGTTCTTTTGTGAGGTTGGTCCCATTCTGCTGTATCAACCTGGCAAGAACTCTAAGGCCTAGAATTCTCCTCAGGTTGGAATGAGAATTTCCACTGTCGGTTCGTATGTTTGAATATTTGGCCCCCAGGTAGAGGAACTGTTTGGAGGGATTATCAGGTATGACTTCTTTGGAGGAGGGAGACAATGGGGAGAGGCTAGGAGTCTTCAAAAATCCTTCTCATTCCCAGTTAGTGCCTGTAGCCTGGCACTGTCCCTATCCTATCTACCCAACCTTCTGCCACCCGTTCCCTCTGCTGTTGTCTCAACATGTCTGCTCTCAGCTATCACTCCAATGTCATGCCTTGGAATGTTAGAATGTTGCCATGGTCTAACATAATGATGATTATGGACACTACTATCTTTGGAACTGTAACCCCACAAACGGAATGCTTAAAGTTGTTATAAGTTTCCTTGGTTACAGTGTTTTGTCTTAATAGAAAACTAACCAAGGCATTCTCTAAACATTAGCTGGAAGTATAACCAAAAAGTATTAAAGGGAAAAGTGTTCATACATTCTACCTGTTAGAATAAGGAAGGATAGTTAGTGTTGTGCCTAGGCATCCTTAAAAAATTTACTCTTCTGTAGACAGGAAATCATTTTTGCTACAAAGAATATAACAATTTAATCTAGCTGGTACTTTAGAGAAAGCTTTCTGAATGTCCTTTCCTTTTAAGATATAAATAATCTAAAATTAACAACAGGACTAATTTCTGTTTTCCAATGATACTAATCATCCTTAATGAAATGTACTGGCCTTCGCCAGGAATGGCCAATACTTTCTAACTGCCTTGTGCTGCAAGCACAGTCTGAACAAACTACAAACTGTGATATTCAGAGGAGACACGAACATATGTGCATGTACACTCACACACTCACACACTCACACACACACACACACACACACTTGTACACATGCGCACATGCATACACATGCACACACATGCAAACACATGCACAAGCACACACACTTGTACACATGCACACACATGCACACATGTGCATACATACACGCACATATACACGCAAACACATAAGCACACATGTGTACACACACGCACACACACACATGCACACACACAGGCACACACATGCACATATATGCACACACACTCACATACACACATGCACACACACTACCTTCAAGGAATGACAGTCAAGGAGGGTATATATTAAAAAAGAAAGAAGGAAGGATTGAAATGTCCACATTTTGGTCTTCATTCTTCTTGAGTTTCTTGTGGTTTGTGGGTTGTTCTTCTTGTATTCCGAACTTCTGGGCTAATAACCACTTATCAGAGAGTGCATACCATGGGTGTTCTTTTGTGATTCCCTGTGAAGGTTCTGTGCCCCAGTGTAGGGGAATGCCAGGGCCAATAAGTGGGACAGGGTGGGGTGGCAAACAGGGGGAAGAAGGAGGCAACAGGGGTTTGTTCTTGGTTTTTTTATTTTGGTCTAGTTTTTTTTTTTTTTTTTTTTT
>NW_022196905.1:191095706-191138844 GCF_008632895.1 Mastomys coucha | reverse complement strand
TTTGAGGGGAAACTGGGAAAGGAGAAATCATTTGACATGTAAATAAAGAAAATATCTAATAAAAGAAAAAAGAAATTAAGCTTGCCATCCCTGACCATCTCCCAAACATCTCTTTTTGGGTAGCTTCAATTGTTTTATTCTGCTATGGCTTTTCTAACAAGAAACTGAAGAGGATGTTGAAGAGTCATGATTTCATGATGATTAGCAAAAAAAGACTTCCCTAAAATTTGACTGGGAGCCCAAAACTGAATAAGCAGGCCTAGGGTAAGCCTGGGAAAAAAAAAATCAGGCAAAGAACATGGCCTTACAAAGGCAAAGGTAGGCATGATTCTAAAACCTGTTGAGCTCTCAGGGTTACATGTTTGTAGCCGTAAGTAGGACTTGAAGAATTGTTAACCCACGGTGCATACTTGTACCAATGATTGGAAAAAGAAAAGAGCCAGAAAGAGTAAGAAATAATGACTTCAACTCTTAACAAATATTTTACTTTAACATATGTCCCTTAATAATTCTACATTGTGATTATCAGTCCATAGTTACCAAGACTAATAGATGAAAATTTTAAATTCTTTATAGGGAAAGGTATAATTTCATTTATAATTAATAAAATTAAAGTGAAAAATAGAGTGAATGAAACCAAACATGATCAGTTTTTTCTTTTTGAAAATTCATTAATGTGTATAAGAAAGGAAGCTAAAACTTTTTATTAGATATTTTCTTTATTTATATTTAAAATGATATCCCCTTTCCTGGTTTCCCCTCCAAAAAAAAAAAAACTCTCTTCCCTCTGTCTCCACCTCGCCCCCTGCTCACCAACCCAACCTCTCACACTTCCTGGCCTTGGCATTCCCCTACACTGAGGCATAGAGCCTTCACAGGAGCAAGGGCCTCTCCTCCCATTGATAACCAACTAGGCCATCCTCTGTTACATATGCAGCTGGAGCCATGGGTCCATGTGTACTCTTTGGTTGATGGTTCAGTCCCTGGGAGCTCTGAGGGTACTGGTTAGTTCATATTCTTGTTCTGGAGGCTAAACTTTAGAACTTATTTATAATTGACTCACTAGTATTTTACTAAATGTTATGATGTTAACATCACATTTATATTATCTACAGTCTATGGACTGCAGGATATCTGTAGTCCATAATTAATTGTTTAAATTAATTCATTAATTGGTTAGGATGGGTCTCCCTTAAAATATAGGGTGGCCTGGAACTTGCTAGGTAGCACAAGATGGACTTTAAAAGGCATCTTACACTAGCCTGTCAACTTTCAGAGTCACAAAGATGGGCTATCGTGCTTGGCTAGTATTTTATAATTTATTTATTATTAATTGGCTCTTAATTTATAGCTAAGGCTTATGTAGACAAATAACTCATGGTGTATTTATTAAGTATATTTTATTTAAAAGTTTCCTTAATATTTATACTAAATAAACTTTTAAATTCTATAAATCCATATTTGTGTACTTCTCCTTTAAATAATAAGCAGCCTGCAGTTAAATATTGACTGAATAGAATGAAATATACATACATCCATATTAGATTATATGTTATCTTCTAGCAAAGGATCTAGTTACTTATAACACAGTTGAAAGGATGATAAAGGAACATGAAATGCAGAGTCATAGAAGGCAATGATTTTATGAACTCTCCCTGAAATAGTTTCATGGGTTCTTCTACTTTTAGAATGTAAAAGAGAAACTAAATTCTTTTCAAACATCTTCACAAGCATGCCATATATGTGTTGTTTTCAAGATGAAAAACTAAACATTGACCTGAGTTTTTCAAAGAAATAATTGTGAGACTACCAAATGATCAGCTATATATCACCTATAATAGATCATGATGAGATATAAGTCCTAAATTTAGAATTATCTTGAGATATAACCTCTTCTATTTTTCAAATCTGGACTGTCATAAGTGATAAAGACTTCTGAGTTTATTGAGATATAAATAATTAAGATACATACATATATATAATTAAATTGGTTCTGAAATAAAAATAAATTTATTAGATAGAGGAATATTATCAAAGTTATTATTGAAAAGATAAGGAACCTAACATGTAGAACATAACATGTAGAACACACCTTAAAGTATTATGAACCTTGACAAGTAGAACCAAAAAAAAAAGAAAAAAAAAAGCCAGCTAAGGCTGATAGCATTTCCAGGATACCCACAGGGCACTAGTAGAATCAATAAAAGGATTGAATAGAGAAAGTATCAAGCTGTGAGCAACCTAAATGATAAAGCCTTGGCCAATTCTATGGGGATTTTATAGCCATGCAAGCTAAGTAGTCCTTACATTGGACCAAAAGACATCCTCTGTCATTGTCTCTAGATTGTCCCCAAGGGAGAGAGTGGGGATGAGGAGTTGGGAGAGAAAGTGGGTAAGGAAAGAGCAGAGAGGAAGGCATTGGAAAAGAAATGCAAAAGGAGATATAGGGAGCTAAGAAGTAGGTAAGAGGAAGAGGAAATAAATGGCAGGGAGCAACAGGAAGGGAAGGGACAAAAAAGAGGGAAGTAAAGATAGGAGGAAACTGGAGACAGAGAGACATGGGTAGGACAGAGAAAGGGAAGGGGAAAAAGAGGAGTGGGTAGAGGAAAGGTGAATAAAATGAAAGAGGAGATGGAAGAGGAGAGTGAGAGGGTTGTACTCTGAAGCTGAGGCAAAAGTTGAAGGTGTGGATATCTGAAGGTGTGGAAATTCAGCCACTTGAAACTGTCTAAAAGAAATATAAGGCACCCAAGGTATGATAGTGCTTATTATAAAGAAAAATCTGGAAGATAAAGGTGAAAACTGTCACCTGAACCCTCACTAAAGATCAACATGATCTGAAAGTTTCTTCAAAGTGGTTCAACATTTGAATTGAGAAAAAATGAAGAGCAAGAAATGAGTTAAGTAAAATAGTATTTTCTAGGCCTGGAGAGATGGCTCAGCAGTTAAGTGCACTGACTGGTTTCCAGAGATCCTGAGTTCAATTCCCAGCAACCACATGGTGGCTCACAACCATCTGTAATGGGATTTGGTGCCCTCTCCTGGTGTGTCTGAAGACAATTACAGTGCACCCATAAAAAAATAAAATCTTATTTTCTTTTACAGACAGTTCATGAATAGTCTTGTAGATGACACTGTATACTGAAGTAATGATAACTTCCTCAATTAATTAAAGCCTCAATATAGCAACACACATATTTAGTGTGTAGAATATAAAAGAGAAAAAAAAAAGATAACAAGGTAGAAAAAGTTTCGCAGGAATGAGTTCCAAAGGTTGGAAAATTTTATTGTATTTATTTTTCTTGAATGGCATATTTTTGTGTTTGAATATTTAAGTTCCTGTAACAAGTATAACTGAAACTAGGGCATGTATTTTCTGCAGAAGTATATTCTTGTGCGCGCGCATACACACACATACACACACACAGAGAAAGAGAGAGAGAGAGAGAGAGAGAGAGAGAGAGAGACATAGAGAGAAATAGAAACAAAAAAGATATAAATACTGTTCAGATATTACTCATGTTAATTATAACGATACTTTTCCTCACTTAGGCCTTTCTGCTTGTTATACTTCTTACTATCTGAAGTTTATATCCTAGGTATTCTGCACTTTTTGGATAGTATTTGCTCATCAGTGAGTACGTACTATGCATGTCCTCTTGGGTCTTAGTTACCTCACTCAGAATGATATTGTCTAGATACATCGATTTTTCTGCAAAATTCATGATGTCCTCATTTTTAAAAGATGAATAGTATTCCATTGTGTAAATGAACCCACATTTTCTGTATTCATTCTTCAGTTAATAAACATCTAAGTTGTTTCCAGCTTCTTGCTATTACAAATAAGGCTGCTATGAACATAATGGAGCATGTGTCCTTGTGGTATGGTTGAGCATCTTTTCTGTATATCCCCAAGCTAGGTCTTCTGGTAGAACTAATTCCAGTTTTCTGAGGAAATGCAAGATTGGTTTCCGGAGTGTACTGGTTGGTAATTCCACCAGCAATGGAATAGAGGAGTATTCCTCTTTCTCCACATCCTTGCCAGCATGTGCTGTCACTTGAGTTTTTGATCTTAGCCATTCTGATTGATGTGAGGTAGAATCTCAATGTTGTTTTGATTTGCATTTCCCTAATTACAAAGGTTGTTGAGCATTTCTTTAAGTGCTTCTCAGTCATTTCATATTCTTCCGTTATAAATTCTCTGTTTAGCTGTGCCCCATTTTTAAATTAGGTTACTTAGCTTTTTTTTTTTTTAAATCCAACTAATAGTCCAAGTTGAGCTTTTGAAAACAAAACATATGAAAGGATTCTTGGTATTTTATGTAGTGGTTCTACAAATCAACCTCAGGGCTATGAGCATGATTGGTTAACACTCCTCCATTGAGTGAGCTCCAACTTCTACCCAGATTCCAACTTTGTGCAAGTTTTAAAATCCCAAAAGAACATTTATCTTCTTTAAAAATTTATGTAGGGCATCATTTTGTAAAATTTAATATAGAAATATTATTGAGTATATATGTAATTTCTACATTATTTTGCAAATTTACCTTTGTGTATTATAATTATCTTTGAATAAAATATATACCTACAATGGAATTTCCAATGTATGTTATGATATATCATTTGATTACACATTACACATTAATTAATCTCAAATCATAATTAAGTTTTTACCTGGTTAAGATATAGAATGTTCATCATACTTTCTGTTGGCCACCTGCGCCAACGTAAATAAAATAAAGGGTTCTTCTGGTAATAGGAGTAAGAAATAGATAGGAAGAGATTGAAAGAGATAAGAAGAGATAGGCTAGCCATACTGTACCTTACCCACGTGGGAAGATAAATATTAGACAACACAAGTTCTGGTCACTCAGTCATCTTGAATTTAATACATCTCCTTTGTTCCCGCAACAGGTAAAATACCTGGGGCAAAAACCCTTCCCCCAAAATAAGTCAGTGTAACAGTCCAATCAGTGACTTCCTTGTTACTCTGTGGGGGTGGAGCTTCTGAATGTGACTGGAACCAGGTTTCGCTCAACAGGTGGGCAGCTCTGTGTTTGGGCCCAAGTGGTTGCTGTTTACTGTCCGGGCTTTGGGGAAGGAGTCTACACTTTCAATAGGCAAGAGCCAAAGAGAAATGAGCTACAGACATTTTAACTGTCATCTTGTATTGTAATAAAGGCTTAAAAGGGAATACATATTTAAAAGGGAATACATACATATTTGCTAGCTTATATCATAACATCCAGAAGAAAACAATGTTATCAAAGAAAGTAAGAAAGTGTATAGTACTTGTCTGTTACTCTGCTTTTCTGTTGCTGTAATAAATTACTTTGACTAAAGATGATGTTGTTAAAGAAAAGGGCTTATTGACTTACACATTAGACTCTATCCGAGAGGGAAGCCAATACTGGAACTCAGGGCAAGAACCTGGAGGCAAAATAAAACAATGAAAAAACCCTTAAAGCATCAGAATAATTTAGGGGAGAGAATGATTTAATCTGATCGTAATAGGGACTATGAAGTTACAATGAATGAGACTGTAGTGTTCTAAGAATAAATAGAAAACAAAATAATAACAGGATAGAAAGCTTAGAACGTACACACACTTTAATATTTAGTTGATTAAAAAAACTAAGGTACTAGAGAAATGTGATGGTATAGAGACAGTCTAGTCAACAGCTGGTGCTGGTACTACTAAATAAATACATAGAAAATAAAAAACCTTAAATCTTACCTTATATCTCACATAAATGTTAACTAAGGCTGAAGAGAAGGTCAATTAGAGAGTTCTTATTTCCAGAAGAAAATAGATGATCTAGCTTGCTATATTATTCCCATACCTTTCTTATTTCTCTCTTTATTTGGTAATTTCCTTCATGTATATACTAGATTTTATTGGTTTTCCTCCCTCTCCAGCAGAAACCCTTATTCCCAACAAGTGCCCAAAGAGAACATCTCAATCTTGGAATGATCAAAATGTTGCTTTAAAAAGGTATAGATGATTAAAGTTTAAGATGTTAAAAAAGACATATGAGCTTTAAAAATGTTAAATGAAAATGGCTTTAACAACTTCTATTCACTAAAGTATCCTGTTGAGAATAAACTAGCCACAAAGAGGGGTAAATACTTTCAAAACTTAATTTTTTTATTTTTTATTTTTTTTTAAGGTACTGGCAGAAGGAGCATAATACATAGCTAGTAAACACAGGAAAATATGTTCAATACCACCCAGGGAAGGAGACACTGAAACTATGGATTAAAGTATGGATAAAGTATCTGGGTGGTATATGGTGATAAGACTGAAACTTTGGCGGGGGAAAACATTAAATTTTTATCTCTTTAAAGAGGAATTTTTCTGTATTTGTAAAAATAGTAATTTGTATAAGACAGATCATGTAATTGTTCTTTACAGAAATTATATTTAAGAAGCTGAGTGAATTTTGCAGATGTTATGTTAAATAAAAGAATCCATGTAAAGACAATCAAAAAATACTTTTCTTTCTACAGGTTTATATCTATGTCAAAAATAAATTCTTTGAAGGACTTTTTAATAATTATATGATGATATGAGATGATATGATTCTTTTGAGACAAGATCACCCTGTATTGCTACCGCTTGGCTGAACTTGAACTCACAGAGATTTACCTATCTTTGCCTCTCATGTCCTGGTATCAAAAGCAAATGCCACAATGACTGGCCTATATATGAGTTATTTTCCTTATTTGTAAAAATAGATACATTATAGAGATCTAATACTAATATACAAACTAAAAGAAATAAATTTAGAATATCTGTAAAGATAATTAAACTTTGTATGTAAATTAATAGTAAAATAAGCAGTATTACTTTTATTTACAAATAAGTAAACAAGATGAAAAAGAGAAGTTACAGAAAAGACAAGTAATTTCTATGGTGCTTAATGATTTAAATGCTGGTTAAAATTGTGAGGACAGTTCTGAGCTATGTAAATTTAGGAGGCATTGAAGGAATCCAGAATATCCCTTACTAATACACACACACACACACACATTTTGTTTCCTAATTCCATCTATTTTTTCCATCATCTATAACAAAAATTAAGTGGACTGTCTATCCCATTTTCCTCCTGGGTACAGGTTTCTATGATATTTGTGTTTGATAAAAGACATTTTATCTTGTATAAGGATGTGCTGTCTAATTCATCAAACAACTATATATATATTGCAACCCTCAGCTGAAACATGTATCAAAGGATGAACACTTTGAAATAAAATAAAATGACACTGAAAGAGGAAAAGTAGAGTGGCCCAGAGAGAAAAGAACATTAAAACAATGATTTATTTCAGTTATGCACAATGCTCTGATGTTTCTTCCCAATATAAACTAGCTCAATACCCTAGTTCTTCATCTTATTTTACATGTACAATACATACAATTCAGCTGTGGGAGAGAATAACTGATGGTGTTTTACTAGGCATGCTATCAAATGCTGACAACTTCCTGGTTATTTTCACTGTGAATATGTACTATTATAGCCCAACTCATAGAAAATGTATGATTATGCATTCTGGGGTCTCACTCATCAACATGTAACTGATCTTCAAGATCATTACATGGTTAAGATTAAATGGGAACTATTTTCAGCAAGAATTTATGTAGTGGAAAACATGCCATCATTTTTATTTGACCCAAGGATGCCTTTATGAAGCTACTTCCCATAGGTAAATAATAACCACCTCAATCCACACAACTCATATCTCTGTCTCCTCTGCCTATATCTTCTGTTTATTCACTATTATCTGTCTCCCCTCATCCTTTCCCTCCTTAGTTGCCTCCTTCGCTTCTTTCTTCCACTCTTCTACCACTCCTTGTGTGCATGTATGCTAGTGTGCACCTGTGCTCATTTAAAAGGGGATTAAAAATATGTTGATGAAGCTGTTTGACAGTCACTATACTGTGGCAAAAATCTATGAACCTCTGTCAGCATTTCTGTACTTTATTATGCAATTTTTTTGGTTGCAGAATATAACTATATCCACAATCACATGTCTATGAATGTCAGTTTAACAAATAAGGTTTAGAAAGTTACCAAATTATCAATCTGTTAGCAAGCATCCTTCTTTTCAAAGTGGCCACATAGCCTGGGGATCATAGTTTTCCACTTTTTTTTTTCCTTAATGCATGCTCACTGAGCTAGGGTGAACATAAAAGGATATACATTTCTTCTATGCCCACAGCAGATCACATTTAGGCATAATTGCCAGCAATGAAGCCCTGAACTACTACACTTGACAAACATGAATGCGGCTCATACCTATAAAAGACAAGAGCTAGACAATGAAAAAAACAAAAGTGAATTTGATACATATTTGAAAATGCAGCAGGCATGATAGACACAAAACATCAGTGATCTAATATGAGTCAGACAAAACTGAGTGCTAAAGGTATTTAGGGCTAGGGGAGTGAGGAGAAGTATTCTGAGTGCCAGCTTGCCTCTGGAAGGCTCATTTGCCATCTGTGTTATTCGATCTTGCATTTGAGGAGGCAAGCTCTTCTACAGGTCCACATTTACAATGAGCTTGTGCTTCCTATAGTCTTTACCCCATTTTCTTTAGTTCTCACAGCACCTCTGTCAGAGAAGCTATTACACATCCACTCCACTTCTGGTGATATTTATTGTTAGGCATATTATCTGTCTAATAACTGTATCCAGTGAAGGGAGAGACAGGGTCACAGACAGATCAGAGAAAGTTTGGTTAAGAGGGTTTCAGTGGATGATCATATTTGGAGAACTAGAAAGGAAGTTGAGAATGGAGGACTAATTATTTAAAATTAGAAGGAATACATACAGTAGATGTATTCTTATGAAAAATGCTGATTATTTGTATAATCCATTTTTGGAAAACCAGATGTTTATAGTTAGTTGTCTGTGCTAACAGAAAACTTACTAAAACCAGGCAGGTTAGGGAAGAAATGGATTTGATTTTAATTTAATGACTATGTCTTAAATGAAGAAAACATGGGGTTGCAAATGTCATTGTTGCATAAGTATTTCTTTATTACAAAAACCATCTAACATTGAATAAATGATGTTCTAGACAAAAACAAAACAAATACAAGTCAAAACATAAAAGGAGCCTATATAATTTTATCCCTGATTTCCTCAGAGTGACAAGAGAAGTTAAAAAAAAAACAGTATTAAACCATAAATATCTGTTATCTGTGCTTTTTAATCAGCCTATTTAAAAAAATTTCAAATGAGCTTTTCAGTGTCATTATTTTAGAGAATGTAAATGTCAAAAATATCATCAGTTCTAGAGTTATTGCCCTCTCCCAGGACTTCATTAAGCAAATTTAAAATGAATAAAATTTTCTGTGATTAATAGCAACATTTATGGAACTTTTCAATAAAGCAGCCTGGACTTTTTATTATTTATAATGAAGTAAGCAAATTTGCTCCTAGCTGTGCTTTGCAGGTTACAGTATTATATTTGATTGCAAATAAAAATAGGACTAAAATATTAGGTTTATATAATTTAAGAAGGAAGTTATTAATACACTGAGTCATATTTTGACTAACATATATATGGAAGAATATTAAACTAATTTTACTCTTTGGAAGTATGTATGTGTGGACTGAATTTGTTTTCTTCAATTACATCAATAGAATTTTGTCAGGTAAGCTAACGTGAGGTCCAATCTCATTGGTATGATTTTTGAATGTTGTCTGAGGAGAGGGAAATCCTATTGTACTGGATCGAACACACTCATTTCAAGCTTCTTCTATTGTCCACTTACAGGACCAGTGAGGTAAGCTCACAGAATGGCAGACTTCCTGAGATAGACTAAACTCACAGTCAGCTTACTATTCATTGATTTGACTTTGAGTTTATTTCCTTATTCCGCAGACATACTGTTGGGACTCAGTAATTCAGAAATAATGAATTTTATGAAGTATGTAGAATTAATTAATAAGTGCTATTATTTACAAGATTGCAATCCGGGTAGTCACGTGGCTAAATAGTTGTATGTCTGTCCAGACTCTTGATGATTCTTCCATACAACGTGTGGCAGGATGCCTCTGGCCTTTCGACCTCTGTGTAATCTTTAAATCACAATATCCTAAAGCTAAAATTCTGGGGAACAATATGTACACAAACACATACTTTTATTTGGGGGTAAAATAGAGGTTTTATAACACAATTACATTTATTATTGCATTATATATACTATGTATGTAAACTCAATTCGGTTTTTAGGTTCTAAATACTGTAAGCAAAAATACTTCATCAGGACCTTACATTTGTTGAGTAAAATAGCATATATATATATATATATATATATATATATATGTACGCATGTATATATATATATATATGTACGCATGTATATATATATATAAACACATATATATATACACACATATATATAAATCACAAAATCTATTTCATGACAAAAGAGAGAGAGAGGAGGGAGGGAGAGAGGAGGATAAAGGAAAGGAGAAAAGAGGAAATGGAAGGAGGGATGAATGAGTAGAAGATAAGAAAGAGAAGGTCAGCCGTTTCTCCATCACAACCAGCCTTAAATTCTTGAGGACTTACTGTCTATTAGTCATTGAATTTTAACATATATTTTTACATCATCATAAATATTAACCATCAAAAAATATTAAAATATATCATGAATCAGGTTGGAATGGTGTGGGCCGCCTTACCCGTCCAGTGGAAATAAGGAGGCAAACACCAAGCTCTTCTCCATGCAGTTTAATCAGGAACCTTCATTTTTACTTCTTCTCTAGCTAGCTAGCTTCTTTTATATTCTTCTATATCTTCTTCGTACATCTTACTTATTACTACTTACATCTTATTAGTTACGTCTTATTAGTTACATACTTATTCCTAATTCTACATCTTACATCTGTCCTTACATCTTACTTCTATATCTACATCTTCTCTCCTATCCCATTACCAGCCCCAATTCTACATACTTACTCCTAATTCCTATATAACCCATCACCAGCCCTAATTCTATATACTTACTCACTACTTCTTATATTCTCTCTCCAGCCCCCAGCCGTGTGGATTAAATACTTTCCCTAGTCCCAATCATCATCGGCTACATGGCAAAGCATAATAGGCTACGAGAAATCATGCCAGCTTGCATCACAAACTAGAGGCACCCAGCTTTTCCAAATAAGGGCTTGTTTATCACAATGCTCTCTGCTCTGGCCGGGGACCAGGTGCCAAATATATAGGATGGCAGCTGCGGCTCCCCACAGAATGGTAGGAAAAATATAATTAGAATTGGGTGTGACTCATACTTATTCTTGAAATCCCAAAGTTAGTGCTGATTAATTGGAAAACATTAGGGAAGGGAAAAAAATCAAAACCAACAATTTTCATTCTTGTGGTTCTCCATTCATTAAATATGTTACATAACTCTCACTTCTTATGGTGAGTTGGTTTGAGTTGAGATTAATGCCCATAGATCACACCACCCAGTGCCTAGTTATATAACAGCACTTAGTAAATGGTAGTTTTGATAGTTAATGAGATTGCTGTTATAATTATCAAATTTCTCATTATGTAAATAAGTGCTCTTTAAGGGCTCTGCCAGTTTTCTCTTTAGTTTATGTCTTCAGAAACACTATAGCCCTAGTGACCACCTGCTAAGGAATGAAAGAGTACAAGAATATTTTCAGAAACTTCATAAATCTAGTTCAGCAAGTGAATAGAGGCACAGTTGAATATCTCATTTTCTTTTAAGTGGTTTTCCAATACCAGTCATCATTAGGACCAGCCCCCCTGAGGCCCTTTGCTATTGACCATGACCCTGATTGCTCCTGCAGCTTATCAAGAGTCTTTTATTTTACGAGGTTGTGATTTCTTCCTGGTAAGTTGGTTTTGCTAGAATACTTTCAAGAATGTTATCAGTTATTTAGTTTGTATCACACTCGGGTTTTATTACACAATAATTCCTAATGTACTTAATATTTTTATGTACACATATATGTAAGTGACATTTTCATTATGATTTCTAAAATATAATTCAATCTGAGAGCTGACAAGTGATTGCTATTACCCAGTTTTTGCACTAACAAAAAAATTTGTCTATCTGTACATCTTCAAGAAGTCTTCCTTTACATTTCAATGTTAATGATATTTGGCATCATATCAATATAGTAATTGTGCTATTAATTGTCAGCCATCTGGAAATGATTCATATTTTACCCCTTCATCCTCACAGTTTTGAAAATAATTTCAAGAACTTACATGAAAGTGTTATAAAGCATTTTTTTTAAAATCTTGAATAACACAGTAGTGATTGGGTTTGTAGGAGCCTGATAAAGCTGTCTCCTGAGAGGCTCTGTCAGTGCCTGACAAATACAGAGGTGGATGCAGCCAACCATTGGACTGAGGGCAGGGTCCCTAATGGAGGAGTTAGAGAATGGACCAAAGGAGCTAAACGGGGTCTGCAGCCCCATAAGAGGAACAGCAATATGAACCAACCAATACCCCCAGAGCTCTCAGGGACTAAACCACTAACCAAAGAGTACACATGGAGGGACCCATCGTGCCAGCCGCATATGTAGCAGAGGATGGCCTTGTTGGACATCAGTGGTAGGAAAGACCCTTGGTCCTGAGAAGGCTCCATGCCCCAGTGTAGGGAAATGACAGGACAGGGAAGTGGGAGTGGGTGAGATGGTGAGCAGGGGGAGGGGAATGTGGTAGGGAGTTTTCAGAGAAGAAATCAGGAAAAGGGATAACAATTGGAATATAAATAAAGGTAATATCTAATTAAAAATCTCTCTCTTTCTCTCTCTCTCTCTCTCTCTCTCTCTCTCTCTCTCTCTCTCTCTCTGTGTGTGTGTGTGTGTGTGTGTGTGTGTGTGTGTATGTGATTTACTTATGTGGTAAGAGTAAGGGAGTTTGAGAGTTTGCTGTGCTTGCCTGTGTGAAGAGGGAGGGGTTCAACTTTGTAGTGGCAGTTTTGACTTCCCAGCTTTATGTAAGCTCTGGGGAGCAGAACTCAGATCTCCAGGCTTGCAAGGTTACATCTTTTAGCAGTTTAATTTTGAGGGACCTTGAGTTGGTATTACTGAACTTCTCTGGTTTCACCCTGTTATACAGAGCAGTATACAAGGAATTAGTCAGTCAGTGATCAGTGACTCTTCCTATGATGGAAGATAAAAATGCAGGATTGGTCTGTGGGAGAGCAGGGCATGATGGCCACAAGCCAACATTCTGCTGACTTTGTGGACCTCACAAGTTGACATATCTCTTGAAATTTGTTATAAATCTTGGATGTGAGAAAATCATACCTATCTCTTCTACCTCATCCACTCAGTCATGTGTGTAAAATGGCAATGCACCTGGGACCTGCAGTCTTTCTAGCTGAAATTAATTTCAGGAAATAACTTTAAGTTGCATCAAGTAATCTCATGTATATCAGCCAGACACATCTCTCCATCCAAAAGAGGAATCCAAAAAGACGAGTGTATATTCTTCTGTTTAGGATTCCACAAGGTAAAGGCATACATATGATGTCACTTTTAGTACATAATAAATATTTAAAGTCTCATTTAATGTGTATGAAAGTCAGAGAATGGCATTTTGAAAGTTTTGGTTCCATTAGTGATCTGACCATTGAGTGAAGCTCTGAAGCCCATGTTACTAATATGACTCCTTGTTAGAAAAATTCTGTTTATATTCTTTGGCTATTGCACAACTATAGATTTAGATTCTTTAAGCCTACTTTGCTTAGGATTCTAGCCCACAGAGTAAAGGTAGAGGAGAAAGAGGTTAATTAGACAAGGGAGTATTAGGCCTGTTTAGAAGTACTTCTTTGGGGTGATTCCACTCTGGGCTGTCTTGATACAAGCAGTCCAGTCTAATACCAAACACCAAGCATGAGCCAAGACTCAATCCAGCAGAAACTTCAAGGCTCTGTTGAATCGATGTGAGCCAACATAAATGGCAAGAATCAGCTGGAATACTGCAATCAGTTCTTTGGTATATTTCTATCTATGAAGTGAAGAACAGTGAAGACAAGCAAAGAAACTAGACCAGCAGAGCATTCTATGGCCAGCGAAGCATTGTATGGTCAGGAGAGAGCAGAGATGATCGGACAAGCAAAGATCAGAGATGATCAGCGAAGACCAATGAAGCACTGCACTCCATCACAATGCAAGAACATCCATTTACAGTTTCTACTTATACTCTTTCCAAACATCATACATTCCTCTCGTTTTTTTCAGCAATATATGCCACCAGAAGACATTTTCCAGAACTACATCACATGACACACTGAGTTTTTAAAGAAATCAGACATTTCTATTTCACATGATCCCATTCAGGTTTTGACCAAATCTAGTCTCACCCTCCATTCCCACATTTATAGCCTCACCCTCCATTCCCACATTTATATGAAATAGTTTTCTAAATAACGAATGGAGTCAATGTTGATTTAAGTGAGGAAAGTTGAACTTTTAGTCCTTCTGATTCAATGCAACATAAGTCAGACATTTAAGTTTACATAAGACTAAATTTGTCTTAAATATTAGTTGTGTCTTTTAGTAAACAATATCTATTTTATAGCAATCTCAAAATCCACTTGCTATTGCATTTGGTATGCAGCAAATTTAGGTATTTGGTGACGTTTCAAGTAAAAATAAATTTGTTTATATTTTTTGTTTCATTAAATTTTATAAGCTTATGGATTTAAAAAATATTTTTGTAATTGTCCAAGTAATTATAACTTTTAATATAGTGAAGAATTTGGAAGACCTCAAAAATCTTCCAGGTTATAACTGCAAAATCAAAAACTACTGTCTCTGTGTGTTCTCTTACCTCCTACAGTACAGCTGACTATTGGAAGAGAAGGAATGTATATAAGAATATTAAGTAAGAATAGGAGGACAAAATATCATTTTTATCATTATAACTTATTTTAAAGAAGTCATTTGGTAAAATAGACCAATAAAATATAATTTGTGTAATAAAAAACACAAAGAGAAAAATAAGATAGAATCTTTCTTGAATATCTTTCAGTTGTTTCACATGATTCTTTTTGAAATGATACAAAATTATTGCCCTTTCATCGCATCCTGAAAGGCTTTAAAATTATAAACAATATTGCAGCTGACTGGATCTTTATCCGAATGGGATATTCATCAAACCTATGGGGACTCACAAGGAGAGGTTTTTAAAATGGAATCCGAATGTTAGGCACAATGACAATTTTTAAGGGTGTGTGCTCTTTGCTCAAGAGGTAACTACAAAAAAGGAAGTCTTACTTATATTATGAGGAGTATTAATGCAGCATGAAAAAATAATTGGTTTCCTCTAAATATATTCCACAATGTGTGCTTTTTTTTTTTATGAATTTAGACACCAAGAGAGAACCTGACTATAAACTGTATTCAGCCTCTCAAGTTATTTCTTTTTCATTTTAAAGTCTATGGTACATTTAGAATTGGATCAGACACCTGCCATTAATGGCAAGGCACACTTTTCTAAACATTTTCTAATGCTTTTTGTTCACTCACTATTATTCATAGAGGAACCATTCAATGTAGAGAAAAACTCCATTGGTGAAACTGTAAGGTTTTTGAATCAGCGCACGCATGTGCGCACGTGCACACACATACACACACACACACACACACACACACACACACACACACACACACACGCTCGTGAGAATCTCAAACGAGACACATGGAAACCGGATACTACCTAGTATCATTTTTTGTAACAATTCTAAGAAAAGAGTTGATCAAAGGATTTAAGATCACTTTGGCCTGCGTTATTTCTTAGGCTTTCCCACGTAGGACAAAATGAAGCAGAATGGTTAAGAACAAGTTCAAGTCCTTGTTTGGTGGTTGAGTCCCTGGGAGCTCTGAGGGTACTAGTTAGTTCATATTATTTTTTGTCCTAAGGGGCTGCGAACCCTTCAGCTCCTTTGGATTGGGGACCCTGTACTCAG
The DNA here is from genome assembly GCF_008632895.1 of Mastomys coucha. Taxonomy (NCBI): domain Eukaryota; kingdom Metazoa; phylum Chordata; class Mammalia; order Rodentia; family Muridae; genus Mastomys; species Mastomys coucha. The sequence continues at coordinate 191,122,874 of NW_022196905.1, read as the reverse complement.
TTCAGTGGATGGCTGTGAGCCTCTTCATGTGTATTAGTCAGGTACTGTCAGAGCCTCTCAGGAGATAGCTATATTAGGCTGGCTTGTCCTTCCTTCAGTCTCTGCTCCATAGTTAGGCTCTGCAACTCCTTTCGTGGGTATTTTGTTCCCCCTTTTAAGAAGGAATGAAATGTCCACATTTTGGTCTTCCTTCTTCTTGAGTTTCTTGTGGTTTGTGGGTTGTTCTTGGTGGGACTGGTTTTTCTGGCAGCATGTGTATAGTAGAGGATTGCAAAGTCGATCATCAATGGGAGGAGAGGCCCTTGGCCCTGTGAAGGTTCTGTGCCCCAGTGTAGGGGAATGCCAGGGCCAATAAGTGGGAGAGGGTGGGGTGGCAAGCATGGGGATGGGGGAGGCAACAGGGGTTTGTTCTTGCTGTTTTCGTTTGTTTGTTTGTTTGTTTTTTGGGGGGAAACTGGGAAAGGAGAAATCATATGACATGTAAATAAAGAAAATAACTAATAAACAAAATAAATACAAAAATAAAAAAACCAAGTTCAAGATACTTACTCTATTCATGTCTTCTATGTGCATAGGTGTGCTAAGTGAAGTTGAAATTCCATTGTTACCTGCATTTTAATTTTTCTTTTCCTTCTTACTGATTCTTAAGACACTTAACCAGGACATCTTCTGTTTGCTGACAATGATCACATGCATGCTGACTCTTAAATCCTTTGTTTATAGGGTTGGAAATGCCCCAGGTTTGTTCTGCTGGCCTGTTTTTTTTACACTGAACAATTTAAATTTCCATCTTTCCGAAAGTATTTCTATGCAATGTGTCTTGTGGCATGTGTGTTTCTATATTAAAATAAAAGACCTGAATTTCTATAAATGGTTGAGTTAGAAATTCTGAGAGACAAAACGGCTTCTTCTGATGAAGACTTAAGAATGTTTTAAGCCAGGCACTGGTGGTGCACACCTTTAATCCCAGCACTTGGGAGGCAGAGGCAGGCGAATTTCTGAGCTCGAGGCCAGCCTGGTCTACAGAGTGAGTTCCAGGACAGCCAGGGCTATACAGAGAAACCCTGTCTCGAAAAAACAAAATGAATAAATAAATAAATAAATAAATATAAAAAAGAATGGTTTAAAACCCATAAGAAAAGAGCTTTAACTCAGATATAAACAAACAAGAAAAGATAGCTTTTATTTTAAATTATTTTAACTACTCAAGAGTTTTTGCAAATCTAATCAAGGGAAAAGGCTATATTATATATATATATGTATTACATATATATTATATATTATATATATAATATATAATATATATGTAATACATATATATATATATAATATATAATACATTATATATATTATATAATATCAGGAATTTATTTTGCAAGGGAGGTTTGGAGTTTATTTTTCATATATATAAACTAGATTTTATTAATTAATAATCACAAATTCAAATGCTTACAGTAAATTTTTTGTCTGTACTCTTGCTGTAATAATAATAGAAATCAACATCATTTTTTTTCAAAAATTTGACTATAAAATGAACATACATTCAAATATAATTTTCTGATGCTCTATTATATAAATATAACTAAATATAAAAAATAAACTTTCTCATGTTCAAGAAAGAAGTTTCTTATGCTGAATAATATATATGCATTTTAAATTCTTAATTATTGGAAAATAATTACAAGTTTAATATTCTCTAAACAGAATATCAATCAGATATGGATTAAAAAGATCAAACCTAAGACCCATATAAAAATATTTCACATCTGTTTGCAGCAATTAATACCACCAATTCATAGCATATTGACTGAAAATGCAGAGCTGGGAACTTTGTACTTAGTCATAAACATCAATTAAAATATCTGGGCTGAGTGCCCAAGGTTCTAGTCAAACAAACAAAACTGAGCAAAATAATTCCTAAAATGAAAGCTAACAACACCGGTGTACTTGAAGATGTATTAAGCTATCTGACAAGGTCTTTGTCAGTTTTGAAAAACTTAAAAACATTTCAAGACAATTGTAAATTAGTAGGTCTGGAAATCATATCCACTCCTCCACCTCAAACTACTAATATGTTTCCCACTTCATATTTAATTTATGGTCTCTTTTTCATTAAATATTAGTGTTATATATGTACACACATATGTATTCTTATATATATATACATATATATACATTCATAGGTATATATATACATATATAAAGTATATTAATATGTAAATATGTATGAATAGATAAGGGAGACAGAGATACATACAGATATAGATAAACCTACAGTGTCCATTTAATGTTGCATCATTCTGTATGAAGTGTTTAGGACAGACAGACTTGGGATTTAGATAACCTACAAGGAGAGGTATTCGTGCAGTGCACTGGTTCCCCTCTCTCATCCTTCACTGATTGCTTACACCTCTTCAACTAAGTGTGGGTATTTGTGGAAAAATTCCCCCTCCATGTAGCTATATCAATTTGCGTGACATCACGAAGAAGGTCTTATTTATGCAACCAGAATGTTACTTGAGTATACCATTACTGTTGTGTCTAGAAAAAAATATTTTATAGCTGGAATCTTGATTGTCTGGCTCTAAGACCCCTTCTATTGCCTCTTCCATGATGACTCATCACCCTAAAGTGATAAGAGTTAGTTAGAGGTAGATACCCCAATGCCAATTATACCCTGCAGTTTGACCAGTTAAGAAATTTGTACTAGCTTCCCTCCACTTGGGTATTGGAGTAAAGTATCTTTGGTGTGGGGTGAGAGCTACATTTAACCATGAGTAAATAGATAAATATTTAGAATATAGTTAGAAATTATATGTAATTTGAGAAATGGAAGAGGTATGTTATCTTCTATGGTCTCTGACACCTCAGGACAGACAATTGGTTAGGATTACAGTACCTGATTGAATGATAATATCTCATGGCACAGAAATATGATCAGCTTGATTGTGGCAATGATATTTAATAATTGCACTGAAGAGTATTGTCATAGTTTTGAATATCCTTGAAATCAGTGGCTCTGAGTCTCATCTAGACTTCTAAGTTCAAGCCAGCTCACTTATCATTCCTGTTATGATCACACCCTTGCTCTTGCTTTTTTGTATTTTAATATTAATGTCTGTTTTACTTACTATGCTTCTTCTGTTTCTGTTAGTTTTTAAACATCTGATTTTCAGCCATCCTTTCTTCTGCATCCAATGATATGGAATGCGATTAACAGTGACAAGCAAATCAAACTTTTTCTATACTTTTGAAATGCATATCAAAAGCACGCTCTTTGTTCCACAGCCATCTGTTTCTGTATTAATGATTATGATAGATATTGAATATATTGACTCGTTTTGATCAGGTTTAACTTTGGATGTATCGTATAGCAACACTCACTGGCAGTTTTGGGGGAAACTTCTCAGAGCAGGAGCATAAGTGTATGCATAACTAGCTAGGCTATAGGTAGTTCTTTATAGCTTTATATGGAGGGGAATAAATCATTAGAACTAAATTTATTACAGTGTTCTCAAAATCATAAGCCTTAGGATAAGGACAAAATATTTTCTTCAAACAAAAATATTAAATATGTAAACATTTTAAAAATTGTCTCGAGTCGTCAGTTTGAGTAGTCACTATAGTAGTTACCTCTAGTATAGTTGCTGTACACTTATGGCAAGGCTAAAAGAGTTAAGCTACCTTCCTAATCTTCACAATGATTATTTGTCATTTTCCTTGTTTAAAACCTAGACTTAGGAAGTCCAAGGCTAGTACAAGTTTGTAATATCTGGATAGAGAAATATTCATGGAGGTAAAAATCCTGCTTTTGAATTTTTTCTTTTTCTTTTTTTTAATAATTATTATATTTATGAAGAAGGCATCAGATCTTATTATAGATGGTTGTGAGCAGCCAGTGCTCTTAACCACTGAGCTATCTTTCTAGCCTCTCTGCTTTTGAATTTTAAATTAAGTGACAATTGTGTTTTTTATTTTATCCCCCTGAGATACATAGAAGTACCTATGAACCCCAGGTATATGAAAGACCCAATCTACCTTGGTTAACATATAGTCTTTGCAGTGGCTTACAGAAACAGGATGAATTATTACTTATAGAAGCATAGAAGCATAGGAGAGTCTGGAAACTGAATCACAAATCATATCTACTCTGGCATGGGTGATGTCTTCAAAAGTGATATCATAAAATACACCACTAGGCATATATATACTCTACCAAAGGGTCTCATGTCCATCAGAAATTAATTTTGCTGCTCATGTAATTTCAGGGCGAAGCCTCACGATTCTCATATTTGACAATGTTTGTGAATCAGGTAGGTCTCCTTTCAGGGAGATTGTTCCATTCCACAGTGACCAACAATGAATATAACTTTAACAGAGGGAATTTATATTTCTTACATTGGCTTTCTATAAAATAAGAATAATATATTCAAACTGTTGGCTAACATACTATATTATAAACTGTATACTTTAACTACCTCTAGACAACTTCTAGGTTGTTTAAGTACCTTCAACTACCTCTAGTGCTTACCTGAATTCACTCAAGCAAATGTTAAGCTCATTAAAAAAAAAATGTTCAAAACTACACTGTTTTCAGTAGTCCAGAATTAAAGAATATGTATACAAAATACTCTGTTACTTCATCAAATACCATTAAGTCCTATGTTTAGGTAGGAGCTATCTTAATATCATCAGCAATATAAGTCCCTCTCTGATTTGAGCTTTCTGCAAGTAGAATTACCAAAAGAGTTCTTTGGAGTGCAGCAAAAGCTGATCCATGGCCCAAAGAGCAGCATGTTTACCTTGGTGATCCCTTTACAATGCAAGTGGTCTGATGGTAATTGCAATTATTCTATCTGAGCTGTATAATGAAATGAAAACACACACCACTTGTGATATTACAGCCAAAAATGTGAGGCCTTTTTTCTGTGTAACAGTTTATGACTTAATTTTAGTAGAATATTAGAACCCCATTGTGCTACTGCAATAAAAGCTCTATTCTACTGTAGTGGATTTTTTTTTGAAAAGTATGATACTATGCAAAAGTGAGTGTATAAAAACAATCATCAGTTAAATGGGCAAATCTGTTATTTCAAAATTATATAAGATTATAGAATAATATAATTGTGCTACTCTTTAGCTAAATTGAGAAATAATTGGATGTTTATTATTTGTTAAATAGAGGGTACTTGAATTTTTATATCATACATCAAATTGCAAAAAGTATAGTATTATGGATTGTTAATGATATATTTTTATTTAGTTGAATTTATTTTAATAATGATACCAAACAATTGAGTAAACATTTGAAGGTAGCATATATTTCTCATGTATTAAGTCTAGTTGGAAATTTGAGTCATTAGAACCCTCTGTCTAAATATTAATCAGTTCATACTAATTATAAATATCACAGTTCCTGGTAATTTTGCAATGTTGATGGAGTGGTGTTAGACATTAATGTAGTGTCAAGGTTCTCAATAAATAGCATCTGCTAATGTTTTCAATTTCTTAGCGTTCTTTGCTTGCAGTCCTTATTGTAAAGTCTTCATTTAAGGTTTCATGCATTTTAAACATGTGGCAAAAATGTAAGAATCTGTAGGTTGTTCCCTGCAGCACTGAAGCTTTGAAACCTACTCAGTTCTTAGACCTTTACAAGGTTAGTGTGAAAAGTTAATCTTTAAAAGCAAATTATTTATGAAATTTAATCCTGCATTGAAATCAATAACTGTGAAGTATAAAATAAATTATTAATGTTATAATTTGTATGTGTTCATCTCTGGGTATGACTGTGCATGAATGTTTTAAATATGTGTATAAATATATCCAATTTAATAAATAATCATTCTAGTATAAATTGTGTCAGATCTTTAATCACATTTTCTAACACTTTTTCTGGGTATTTTCCAATGTCAATCAAATGAGTAATCTTGTGAGCATCTAAATTTGTTCACACTTAGGCAGTAACAGAGTGGTTGGGTTCTAATACTAGGTCTTAGCGCACAAGAAAGTGAAATACATATGTGTGTGTGTTTGTGTGTGTGTGTGTCTGATTATAGAACCACTTACAATGTTCCTACTAACCCTTTAACATATTAGCAGAATAATACTTTAGCATATTAAGATCAAAAAGAAATATTTGCAAAATTTGACCATAAGAGATTATTTGAACAGTAGAAGAATTATGAGCTATATAATCCCTACATTATTTCTTTGTTTTGAAGTCTCATACAAAAATACTTTCAGACATGCCACAGTCATTGCAGAAGAGATAATCAGAAAAAAACGCAGACCTAAAAGACAGAGAGACACACAGGTGGATGGATGGATGGACAGATGAAGAAAAGGAAGGAATGAAGGAAAGAAAGAAGAGAGGAAAGAGAGAGAAAGAGAAGGAAGGCAGGGAGAGAATAAAATAAAATCATATTCTTTAATAGTAGATGTTCTACTGTCCTAGGTTTTATCAGCACAAGTACCAACACTGACCCCGAACCCAAAAATCAGTTGTATCCACAGGAATTGCTGTGATATTTCTGATGAATGAGAAAGAATGGGATCATTTCTGCTGTTTTCCCATCTGTACCAAAAGCTGCCTGCCACACTTTAACCCATTCATAAATACATTGAATAATGAAGGGGATAAATAAAGAATTTAGTACTGTCTTTTAATGATAGAAAGGTCAAGCTGGGTGGTGGTGGTGCACACCTTTAATCCCAGCACTTGGGAGGCAGAGGCAGGCAGATTTCTGAGTTAGAGGCCAGCCTGGTCTACAGAGTGAGTTCCAGGACAGCCAGGGCTATACAGAGAAACCCCTTCTCGAAGAAGCAAGAACAAAACAAAACAAAAAATCAGTTTCCTAAAATTAAAAACTCAGTCCAGTCAAATAATGACAAAAAATTAAGATGACACAAGAACACAATTGAGAAAACAAGTTAGATCAATTTGCAAAGGTTTTTGTTTGTTTTAATTTTGGTTTTGGTTTGCTTTGTTTTTAGTTCTGTGTTAGTTTCTAAAGCTAGGAGGCTGGCACTAGCCTGTGCATAAGCATGAGAGTTAAAACAATACTTTGCTATTTTTTGTAAGTCTCTATAATCTATGTCTGTTTAAACAGGGCCCAGTGTAGCAGAACAGAGCCACAGGGTTGGGGAGGCATGGACACTTTTAGACTATTTCCACAGTGAATATAGAAGAAAAAAATGTAGTGCTGAAAACCTTGAGAACAGCAGTAATAAAAAAGCCATCAATATCAGGGTGGGAACTTTGAATAGAAGAGAACTAGGCAAGACATCTAAGGGAAAAATCTGGGTCAGCTCTAATCAAAATCTTTAGAATCCAAAGTTGGCAGGGAACATATTAGCAGGTTTTATAAATGTGCATTCGGATTTTTAATTACTTTTTAAAAAACAGGCTTACTTTTTAATATGTGGATCAATTTGGATGCTATTGTACATGTGCCCAAAGTGACTACTTTATTATTTCATTTCATTTTATTGCATTTTGTGTCAAAGGGAAACATAATAATTGATTCCTTGAAGCTGAATATTCTCTCAGATAAAATATGTAGTGAAGAAAAAAATAAAAGACAGAAAAATGTGGATCTTTATCTTACTGCAGACTTCCAAACTCTTTTTTTGAATGACAAAACCTGCTATAACACAGCAAGCTGGCAAACAATGCCACATGCCATTTTTCTGAAGCTCAGTTGTCAATTTCATTTTGATTATGAGAGTAAACAACCAAACCTGCTCAATTGTTGTTTAGCGGATTCTAAGTCGTGCCAGTTTCCCAAAATCTTGCAAATGAATCAGCAAACAACTCTCTATTAAAATTTAAATGTAAGAGAAGCAGAAAAATGTTAGAAATGTTTTAACATATTGAAATCCAACAAAGAGAAAATGAAGACAGTTAAATTATTATAATGAAATCTTCAGTGGTCACCTGTCTTTTCCTGAAATATAGTGATTTATTGTTACCCTGACAGTAAAAACACAGATTTCTTCCATCAGTTCCTAACTTCATTATCATATAAATATAGTGAATATTATCTACTATGGTTTGATCCTTCATTGTCACTTGGTTCTATTTTGTTATAGGTAAACCTCTGTGTTGGTTAGGCTCTTGTTGTTGGTTTTGTTTGTTTTGTATTGTATGGGAGGTGCTCTGAGAAGAAGAAACTCAGTTGAGGAAATCCTTATCAGATAGCCTGTGAGTAGATCTATGGGACATTTTCTTGACTGATAACAGATATGGGGTGGCGAGGCACATTGGATAGTGTCAGGTGACCCTGGATGTTTTAGTCATTGCTCTATTGCTGTGAAGAGACATTATCATGACAGCAACTCTTATAAAAGAAAGCAATTAATTGGTGCTTCTTTACAGTTTCAGAGGTTTAGTCTATTACTTCCAAGGTAGGAAGCCTGTTGACATGCAGCCAGATATTGTGCTGGAGGGTAACTGAAGGTTGTGCACCTAGATCTTCAGGCAACAGAAAGAGACTCTGGACTTGGAATGGACTTTGTCTGTCTGAGACCCATCTCAGGTAACGAATTTTCTCCCTGAAGGCCGCATCTACTCCAACAAAGCTATACTTCTTATCCCCTCCCATGTATCGCCACAATCTAATGATTAAGAATTCAAATATATGAGTTAGTGGGGGTAATCTGATTCAAACCACCACATTCTACTGTCTGGCTACCACAGGACTGTAGCCATATCACAATGTGAAATTCATTTTGTCTAACTTCAAAAGTCCCCATAATCTATCGCAGTCTCAACACAATTTTAAAGTATAAAATCTTCTGAGACTCAAGGCAATCTCTTAACTGGAGTCCCACGTAAAATGAAAATACAAAGTCAGGTCATGTACATCCAACCTACAGTCTCTATAGTACCACTCCAAAAGGGAGGAAAAGTAAGGGAGTGAGGTTTGACTTAAACAAGATCTAAAACAGTAGGACAAACTCCATCCTCTCTATCACCAGGTCTAATATCAAAGGGCTCTTCATATCTCCAACTCCTTTCAGATATGCTCACTGCAACATAATTTTCTTTTAGTGTAATTCCATATCTAGTCTGTTGCCTTTCTAAGGAGGTGTTCCATGGTTCTGGCCTCTTCAGCCTTTTGGGGTCTACAGGGCAATCCAGAGTCACATTCTGCTAAAAAGCAGCTTTGTCAAGCATATCATGGCAATACCTGACTCCTGGTACCAACATTTGCAGTAATTAATGCTTTATTGTTGTTAAGGAACACCATGACTATAGCAACCCTTTTAAAAGAAAGTATCAACTTGGGTTAGTTTATAATTTCAGAGGTTTTATTCTACTTTCCCCATGGCAGGAAGCATGGTTCTTGAGAAGAAGCTGAGAATTCTACACCTGAATTCATGAGCACTAGGATAGAAAGAGACACCAAATCTGACTTGGTCATTTCAAAACCCAAAGCCCCCTCCATAGTCACACTTCTTCCAACAAAACCATCCCTATTCCAAGGCCACACCTGCTAATTCCTGTCAAATAATGTCACTCCATAGTGACCAAAAATTCAAATCTATGAGCCTATGGGGTCCATTACAACTCAAACCATGACGTTGGGTATATAAAAATGCAAACTAAGCAAGCCATGAGGAACAAGTCAGTAATCAAGACTCTTCTATGATCTCTGCGTCAGTTCGTGCCTACAGGTTCCTTTTTTGAGATTCTACTCTAACATTTCTTAATGATGGATTGTAAACTATAAACTGAAATCTGTCCTTTCTTTTTCAAGTTGTCCATGTTCCTTATCTCAGTAATAGAAACTAAACTAAGACACTTTCCTAACGCCTGCCCTTTTTCTGGTTTTCCATTCATCCTGGAGATATGTTCATCCTAGGCCATACTTAACCATGAATCTGGAACCTTCTATCTCTACCTCCTGAATTCTGCCACTATGCATATATGCCATCACACCCAACCTAATAAACTGGCTCCATTTCAATATATTAAATACCAACATAGTAACAAAAATCTTATTCAAATAAAATTTTATTCACAGATGCTAGGATATGAAGTCTTGGATTTGATCCAGTACACATATAATAGCCCTTTGTGAAGCAAAAGTGTCGTGTCAGCACAGAGGTTATGGGGATAATAGCATCCCTAGACCTTGCTGTCCAGCCAGTGAAGCCGACTCCATGAGCTTCAGTTACCTTGAAAGACAGATTTGAAGAGGCCACTTCCTATACTGTGGACCTCAAGAAACATCAGCTATTGCAGTCTGAGTTCTAATCTCTCCTCTTCAACTGGAGGAGATCTCTGTGGCCAACTGCCCTAAATAGAGCCTGTTGTATCACATGATAGGCTGAGCAGCAGTGAGATTCAATGTTATTGTTCCTTCTGAGATCTAGCTTCTCCGTAGCATATTCTTTAGTACTTACATGCAGTTGTTTCATATAAGACGCTGAGACATATAACTTCTTTTGCTGGATTGTTCGTCTTATATTACTTAAGAATGGCCAGAAGCCTTGTTATAAATTCATCCTGAATCATGTTACTATCCTCTAAAAGAAACAAAAGTATAAAAGTACTATCTTCGGTCATGTGCTTTGCTTGGCTTCAGGGTCTTGGATCTAACTGTGGAGGAGAGGAAATGAGAAAATGACAGAAACACACAGAGATAATAAAACAAACAAACAAAAACTGGCATCCTGTCGATACATTTTCTCCTGGAGTAAAGGAATCACCTGGGACATTCAAGAATTTTTTACATATATACCAAAAAAATAACAGGGTTATTGCATATAGCTGAACAAGTCATCAGGATTATTGCATACAGATAAACAAGAAGGCATGGTTTATGGTATGTTGCTGAATGAAAGATGTGGGCTTAGCCAATCTCAGGCTGTAAATATCTGGGACAAGAAAGATACTCTGGTGGATGTTTTTTCCGCAAGCATTATCAGCACCCACACATCGACCAGAGCGTAAGGCTTTTCCACTCCTTTCTGGGTTTGTGATTATGGTCTGTCACACAGCTGTGCCCATGTAACAACTCATACACTCAGGATTTCACACATTCAAGAATCCCTTCAATGCCCTACACTTCTCATCTTCAGTAAATGAAAAGAAAATTAGCTGCATTGTTTAATATACTCCATTAATTATAAATAGCACAATTATCTTCTGTAATGCCAAGGCGATATCCTATCATCTGTGTTTGCTGAAGGAACGTTTTGTAATTCCATCCTAGGATTTATGTGACAATCACTTTTCCCTCTGTAGTCAAAGCTAATATGAAAGAGTAATTCAATTAGTGAAATATCCATATCTGTTTTCACTGTTTCCTCTAGATTTCTCAGAGGCCTCATTATAGGAGCATTATCTCTGTCAGGGACCTAATTATTTGTCTTCATATTCTAAGCAATTTACCTTTCATCTTTAATCGTGGCTTCCTTGAACCTTTTCTTCTGTTGTACTCACTTCAATTTTCTGTAGCTCATGTTAGGTCATGCCATTCGTGTGGATTTTCATTTCAGGGTTTCCCGTGCTTTTTTATCCGTTGCTCCCTCACAATTACTATCGATCACTTTTCACCTCCAGCATATTTATATCTCCAAAGTACATCTTGTTATTGAGCATCTTTTTAATTAGCTCAAGTTTTTTCTTTCTGCCCTTTCTCATATTCAGGGGCATCTGGCTAGCAACCCACTTTTTATATTTAAAATCCATTTAATTGAGCATAATTCATGTTTCACTTTAAATTGTTCACCACTTAGAAAAAAAAAAGGATTTTGAGGAACCATACATTTGGCTTTCTTTAGATAACAAAGGTGTCCTGCATTTAGCATATGTTTCTGTCTTAAAACATGAAACATTTAGTCTAACATCCATCCCACAACACATGTGTTAGACTCAGAAAATAGCAGTGTTTAATCTGGATAACAAAGATGAGACCAGAGGGAGTTTATTTTCCCTTAGTGTTATAGAGAAGTAGCACAGTGTATACAATCATCTTTTGTAACTTTGGTGTGTTCTTCACTTACTATAGGAGCTACTTGCTTCTTTTGAGTATTCTATGCCCTGGTTCATAATTCTTCTCTTTTTACTTTCCTTCCTTTCTTCCATCTTCTTTTCCTCCCAACTTATTTTCTTTCATGTTATCACAATCTTATATCAATTCTCTAGGAAAATATGCCTCATTTAATATATGTGGAAACTGTAATGGAACCATAATGCTGAAGTTATATGTCAACAATAGGAAATATATGTAATCAGTCTTAATTTCATGTGATTCCAGCTACAATGTACTATTGGAAAATTAAAACTAACACATTTTAATAAGTGTAACTTTGTGAAAATTTCATCATCTATCAAAGTAAATGGGACATCTTCATTGACTAATTAAGCTTCATCTTGAACAATATAGTCACAAATGTTTAAGCAACATGAAATATACATAATGAAGAAAAATTCAATACAACATAGCCAATGGAAAATGGAGACCTTGGTTAAGATCTTCTTCTTTTTAGCACATTAGCATTCTATCTGTTTAAAGCAGTGTTTGCCTTGATCGATAATAGTTCTTTATAAATTAAAAGAACCCATGTGAAATATGAATCAAAGTGATAGCATTATTCTAACCAAAGTAGCCATCCATTCATGAGTGTGCTTGATCATTCATCAGTCATTCATGAATGATTGATTTACCAACTAGTAATTCACAAAGTCTTGGTAATTCAGTGAGAACTTAAAGCAAAGCAGCTTTAAAAACAATGTCTGTGTTCCCTAGTACACTATCTGCATTTTTCTATATTCAACTCTCCAAAGAGAAAAGGAAATTTGTGCACACAATAGTATGGCCTCCCCAATTATGATCTACAAATTTCTTAATTATTAATTCTTTTGACATTTTCTAACCAGAAAGTCTTATATACATTTTTAAAGAAATCTAGATTTCTGGTGTAGGGGAATGTCAGAGCAGTGAGGTAGGAGTGGGTAGATGGGTGGAGGAGCATCCTCATAGAAGTGGGGGAAGGGGCCGGGGGAAGAGGTATACAGAGGGGAAACTGGGAAAGGGGATAAAATTTGAAATGTAAGTAAATAAAATATTCAATAAAAAAGAAACTGAGTAAAATGCAATTCATCAATGTTTCAAGTGGTAATAGGAAGATCTTTTAAAAGTGCATACTTTTAATTTTTATGATTGATTATTCATGGTATGAACTATATTTATGTGGCCATAGTAACCCTCATATAGTTATGTGCTCTGAAAAGCTGGAGTGAGGTTTATATGGAGTAAATAGCCTTGAATTCTCCTTAAGGATATTTTGTTCCTAGTAATTCCAAGTCCTTTAATAATAGGTTTCCCTGCAAATGTAATCAGTTCCTAAGAAAAATGGAGAGGAAGGGTTATTCCTACTACACATTTATTATGGTATTGAGATTCTATTTCTAATTACAAGAAAATGTATTAAAACAAATATGAGCTTTTATTGAAAACATGATTAAATTAGATTAGGGTTAATAAAAGTTTTGAAAACAAAGGCATTTATGAAAGATAAGGCATATGTTTTTCTATAACTAAGCAATGCATTCTAGAGTTTCAAAGAAGCCTAGGTGACTACATCAGAGAACAAAAATATTTCCCAATATATAAAGAGTGAAAACCATGATGATAATGATTGTCTCATGTTGTTAAGGGAATAAATTCTTAAAACAAGAGCAAAACTGTGAATATTGGACACCCATGTCTCTTCCTGCTCACTTAAAAAAATAGCAATACACTTATAGTGATGACATAGAAGTTGATTCCTTGAAAACAAGAATTTCATGTCTACAAGTCTGGAATGCCACAGTTAATACATCCTAGGAGCATAGAAATTCTCACAATATGAATTTAATATAATGAAAAATAAAGTGTATCAAATAGATCATGACTTGGGAAAGAAAAATGTAAATGAAAAATGAAGTTGTTTTGAATCTTTTGTCATCTGTTTGTTCCAGGGATTCCTACTGCTCTCAGATAAGGCACCCAGCTCTTTGAGCACACCTCATTGACAACAGCTTCTGAGTAAATGTTGAACACAAAAAGATTATTTACTGACTTCTTGACTGATGCCAAGAAGCACTTGCTGACAGGAGCCTGGAATAGCTGTCCCCCGAGAGGCTCTGCTAGAGCCTGACCAATACAGATGCGGACATTTACAACTAAACAGTAGATTGAGCATGGGGACCCCAATGGAGAATTTAGGGGCAGGACTGAAGGAGCTGGGCGGGAGGATGATAGGAGATTTTTAGAGGGGAAATTGGGAAGGGGGATAACATTTGAAATGTAAATAAATAAACTAACCAATAAAATTGAAGCAAAGCCTTTTACTACATAAATGAGAAGAGAAATTTAAATCCTAAATCATGACTTGAGCAATAAATTAGCTAAAACATCTAGCCAATAATAACTGCTGACAGGAGACTTAGTGGTTTCAGGATCCTCTTACCAACACTATTTTAATCTTAAAATGCTCACAGGTATGAAGCATACTCATAGCTCTTATGAATAAGAATATGCTGGCATACAGTAAACTTACCTATGAGGATGAGTGATGTCACATTCGTGTCTGGGATAATTTACTGATCCTGTCCTGTACTCAGTGGACATGAGCACTGTCGATGCTATTTAAGCAATAGAAAGCTGAGAGTCAAGACCTAACAATGTCAAAGATTTCATTATTTACATATATCAAAGAAAAAAGTAACAGTACACAAAATATGTATTAAAATAAAGACAATAGCAGAATTTGTTTCAATATGTCCATGAGAAGTAGATCTGACCTTCATTTTGAAAATCATAGATTCTAAAAGTATGGACTTTGCCAACTGTTAGGATATAATAATAATAATAATAATAATAATAATAATGATAAAATGTACACTATTATTAGTCTGCTCCCCTACATTTTCAATGTACACAGTATTTTTTACTAAATTGAGTATTATAACTAATCTAGAGATATATAATCTAGAATGTGATATATAGTATTATATATAATATGTAATCTAGAAGTATACAAATTATGTGTGTAGTTTATATTAAAATATTAACAATTTAGAACTAGTTATTAAATCCAGGATCATAAATAAAAATGTACTCAGGGTCTTAAAAGAAATTCCCTGAGGATACCAAGGTTGTATTGATATTGTGTTATTGTTACTGTTCTAGTATTATTTGTAAATATGTTTTGGACATATAGGACATTTCAAAAAGTCCTATATTGCTTTTTTGTTTACTTACTAGTAGATGGCTATAATTTATAGTTGTTAATATTTCTTCAACAGTTTATAATTTTATCCCTTTTAAAGAGGGCTTAGTTGTCTTTTACGTTATAAATGCCAAATAAAATTATTCTAGAAAAATGATAAAATTAATTAATCCTTAAGGGTTAACTTTTTTTGGATTAATTATCCATATTTATTTCATATTTAATACACTTGTGTCCTCAAAAAACTAGTATTTCCTAAGTATACAATCAGGAAATTAATTTCATTTATAATTTTGAGTTTGCATAAAGTAATTTTATATATGTACACTTTTTATTTGCAGACATTAATTGAAAAATTACTCAAATACATGTTTGTATATATATTTATCTATACACATGTTCACTGAACCCAGACTGGCTTCAAACTCACAAATCTAGCCTAGGTTGATCCTCACCCCTCAGCATCCTAAATGCTGGGATAGTAGTTGGGAGTCACCATTCCCAGAAAAAACTAATGTTTGACTCAAGAATTCTAAAGTACAACTGCCTGATTGAGTAGTCTTTTAGTAAAATGTTTTAGAAATTATTTACTTGCATTTGAATGCCACTTGATACACTACAGATCCTAATTTTGTAATAAAAAATCTTATTCTTATAGTCCTTAATCCTGTCTGCTAAAAACTCTTACAAAGCTCCATTAACAAAACCTAAAACCTTTACATATCAAATTTGTTAGAACTTGTACTCATCTTCCGTGCTCCATCCTATTCTACTGCATGTAATGAGCTCACTCATGAACACTTTCTTGGTTTTTTCTTCTCCCATAATGTTTGGAGCATTTATTTGATTTAGGATCAAACCATATCCTCTAAAATCCATAAAAATCCTGTTGAGTCATATGGATTATTTTATTTTGGTGAGACAAAATAGCTTAGGCTATCTTGAAACTCTCAATGTAGCAAAATCTGGCTTTTAACTTTTGGCTATTCTTATGTCTTAGCTATCTAAGTTCTGGGATTATAAACCTGAGCCACATTTTTACTCATTGCATTCTGAAATGCATCCCTAATCTAATCCTACCTGATAAGTCCAGATTGATGCCCTAAAGGAATATGGTGATATAAGGAGAGGAAAGAGTCCATCCTGTAATGCTACTCAGGAGGTTGTTCGTGATGACTTCTATCAGGGAACAAATGCCTCCTCGTTTTCAAGTGAAATCAAATGAAATGACCTAGGGTTCTCTCTCTCTCCCTCTTCCTCCCCCTCAACTCTGTGTGTGTGTGTGTGTGTGTGTGTGTGTGTGTGTGTGTGTGTGTGTGTCTGTCTGTCTGTCTGTCTGTCTGTCTGTCTGTCTATGCGTCTGCCTCTGTCTCTGTGTGTATAAGTTGGGGTTGTGGGTGTGAGGGTATGGGGGTGTCTTCTATCAGCCTCTGCTTCTATCTCTTTCTCTTTCTGACTCTGTGTTTCTGTCTCTGTCTGTGTGTGTGTGTGTGTGTGTGTGTGTGTGTGTGTGACTGTCTGTCCACCTCTGTCTCTCTGTCTCCCCATTCTCTCTCTCTCTTTCTGGATTGCCATCGTCACTTTTAAACATTCAGATTTTTTTCATGAATTCTGAGTTTCATTGATCAGGCTTCCAAAGGGCTATCAGTTTATTGTTTTATTTAGCCAACAACGTCCTATCACTAAACAGGGTTACAGCCTCTAGAAACCCAGAGCAAATTAGAATGCTTGCATTTTAGCTGTGACTAAATCACAGTAAAGGTTTGGACCTGGCTCATCTCCCTTGGTGGGCTAGAATCTGTCAGTGTCTGATGAGCATTAATAAGCAAAATTCCCCAGAGTGGAGAAGGGCTACCGAAAATGTCTACTGATGAAAGCAGCTCTAGAAAGAGTTCGAGGCATGGTCCAGAGGCCTTCCATTTCTTCTCTGTGCTTAGGATTTCCCTGCTGTTCTCCTGTAGAAATTAGAGGATAGGGCAAAGAAAAAATATTCATCTGCTGCCTCATTTGCTACTCCTCTCTGGGGAGAAAGGAACAAATTCAGTCTTTGGAAGACCTACAGTGAACCATTTATTAATCAGTCCCCTGGCTTTGACCAATCTATTAGAAAAGCACAGGAAGCCTTTTTCATATTAGTATATGTTTACTATAGAACTATGGAAACAGAAATGTTAACTACAGTAATATAGATATTATCAAATAAGAAATTGTCTAACACATCTATAACAAGCCTTCCTCTAAGCAGGCACGACTGAAAGGCAGATGCTGCAGAGTCACTGAGCTCATAGATTATCACTGCATCTCTTTAGTTTTCTACCTACTTAGCTCCTTGTGCTCTCTAAAACATATGCTAAATGGGCAGCAATATTCTACTGATTCTCCATGTGATAAACTATTTGTATGGTTCCTCAAGTCATCTTGATACAGTTTGTCTTACATCAAATTAGCTGAACCTAATATGGTTACCATAGCAAAAAAAAAGAAAAAGGGGGAGAGAAATTATTAGTACAGATAATGTGTTAAGTTGACAGTAGGGACTAAGGGAGTCTTATGCCCATGCTTGTTAGATATCTACCAAAACACTAGCATGCCTAGAGAATGAGAGTTCCCTGTGCTTTGATTCAGTTGTGTTTGTATTATGTTCTACTTTTCTCCCTATTTCTTCAGTAACCCAGTATAGGTAGGAATGGCTACCAATGTGGTTTTTAATCTAACATAGAACTACCATCGGGAATTGAAGCCATTTTTACTAAGAAACTGTGCTTTAAAGAACACATTGACTTAAATAAATTGTACCATTGTTTCCTGTTAGTTATAGGCATATCTGAATATATAACACTCTTTTTAATTTTGTTTTTGAAATTATAATTATATCATTTCTTCCTTCTATTTATTCTGTCTGAAACCTCCCATATACCTCTTTGTTTTCTTTCAAATGTATGAGATCTTTTTTACTCACTATTGCATACATTATTACATGTATATATACTACTTGTATATATGCATAGTATAATATGTGTACTATGTATATTACTAAATAAAGGGATGCTTTTATAAAATATTTCTACAACTAAACCTCAGGGAACATTGTGAGAGAGGGTGCAGAAAAACTGTAAGAGCCAGAGAATCAGGGAGTTGGCAAGGGAGACTGTCTCCTAGTAATGTCTCAACAACATGCCTGCCTGAAAAATCACCTGAACAAGGACAGCAATAGATATGCCAAAGTGGATGAGCCAAAGCCCATGAGGCCTCACCCCTGAATAAAAACTTACAAACAACTAAGGAATGCTGAGATTGGGAGAAACACTATTTTCCAGGGAAGGGCACATGGGTTATCTAATACCTTGAAAATATACATATGTAACATTTTGCAGATTGAGTGCATATAGCACTTTTAAAAAGCATAGTGCTTTAAAATACATCATAAAATACAGACATGTGCAAATAGAAAATGTCAATCACATTACTTCAAGAAAACCTTTCTGCCATTATTCAAGTAGTAAATGGAATGGACAATCTAAGTCAACACACTAAACTGATAGTATCTGGAATTTTGTGTTAGCTCATTTCTAGTTCACTTGCTGTTACATTAAGCTACATGCTTTATTTTCAGAATTCATTTTCAAATTATGAAATTATCATCTCAAATAAGAGAATCAAATTAACTACCAGAAATCAATCAAATAATAACTATTGTCATTGACAGGTAGTGGAACTCTTTAAAAACTAAGTGAGCAATGGAAGCAAATGGACAAAACCTGGTGCAATAAATGGGAGATCAGATTCAAAGGGCATATTCTCTGTTATGAAGAATGCCAGTGGTTAGAATAGTCTGGAAACTGAATGCAAGTGGGAGCAGTTCATTATGAAGCAGAAAGGAATACATACAAAGATTAAAAACAAAAACCGCTACAGTTAGCCTGCACATCTCTCCAGGATAGGAAAGATACAATAAAGCACAGGAAGTCGGTTCTTTCTCTCAAAGGACGTGTAGTTGAAGAGCTTGCAAGCAACTGGAGAGTGCAGCTGGCAATTAGAGAGCAGCCAGTCTTTGTCTCTGTTTCTAACTCCTTTTCTATACATGCACTTATCTTTTTATGCACAGTCCCATATCATTTCACTGTGGGGAAGAGGATGTATATATGTCTTGTGTCTGAAACTAGAATGTAATTCTTCTGGAAAATATCCCTTTGTGCAGAATGTCAATGTGGAAGATACTAAGATGTCTAATGTTTGAATTAGGACAGAATTCATATCTGGCAGAACATGGGGGATCCTTATATTCTTAGACGTAGAGCCTCCCGCAGCTTTCTTGGAAGGACTGCTGTCATGCAGGTGATTCTGTAAAGTGCAGGTTTGAAGATGAGCAGATGTTCCAAGACTGTTTTGTGAAGCAGCTTGTTGCTGAGGCTGTGTATTGTAAGGGAAGATAGTTGATGGTCCTAGGTAACAAAAAAGGAATTCATAGTTTCATTAAATAGAAAATAGTTTTTTAAAGGGGGAAAAAAAGAACTGATGCAAGCTATCAAAGAACTTTGTGGTGAATAGATTTCTTACAGGCTTACAGAGAATTTAATTAAATTTCTGTTTTGTGGATGTGACAGTATTCTTTGGTTTCATTACATGAAAGCTTTGGTAAGAAATGTTTCTGAGACATGTCCACCACCCTTGCTCAGGGAATCTTAGGAAAGAGGCGACTAGATGTATGCAAGAGCCAGCAGACAGGAGAAAGGGCTACAAACTGCCATTCTCTAGATTAGATAAAAGTACAATTATTAACTTACAACAGCTGGAGTCACCTGCCCTGAGTCCACACAAGAATGACCCTATCAGCACTATGTCAAATAAGGAGAAGGGATTCAGCCAACCTTATCCATTATCTCTTAACTAATGGCTATTGATAGATTCCAGGTGACGGGTGTTGACATATGTAACTCTAACCTCAAGGAAGATAAGAAACATTTTGTTCTGATGCTAAATGAAAGTTAATGACCTGGGAATACAGACTTGAGTTACCTCAAATTCCACGTGCCAATAAGGAGGTAACTTTATAAGCTGTTTATAGTAATTAACCAAAGTGTCTTAAATGAAGATGTTTTTCAAATACCTCAGTGGGTACATCAGGGATAGGCTTTAAACCCCATATGACAGCATTCCTTGCTCTTTAGTTGGAAGAAAATTGGGGTTTCGATAAGTTACTACATCCCAATGTTTTTGTACCTTTTAGTAGCAGCATATTAGGTCTGAAATTTTCAATTAGCCAATCCGAGGGTTAAATATAGCTCAATATAAACTATAATTATCCTCTAGATCTGTAGCATTCCAGTTTTCCCACCTTTGAATAGAACCTTTGAAGTTCTATTCAGTCAACCAGCCTTTGAAGACATAGCTCAATTCAACTTCTGCAGATATAGCATCTTTCCAGGATTTCTTGTTCACAAGGGAACCACTGTCTTTTGTTGCTTACAGGCTCCTGAGCCCACCAAGCTCCAACAGGCAATGCCAAACCCATGGTGACACTGGAAGTCCTGCTTAATCTCAGGGAATAATAATAGGTAAAAAATAGTTACATAAATTAGTAGTGTATTGATACCACTGGAGAGTTGGATCCAGATTGCTACATATATGATGTATAAATGTGTCAAATTTTCTAAAAACAAAATTAATTTAAGCAAACTATCAAGCACCAATATAGAAAAATGAATAAAGAACAAAACTATACACCAGACCTCCAGACTTGAAAATATAGGACATTGGGGGCTGGAGAGATGGCTCAGTGGTTAAGAGCACTGACTGCTCTTCTAGAGCTCCTGAGTTCAATTCCCAGCAACCACATGGTGGCTCACAACCATCTGTAATGGGATCTGATGCCCTCTTCTGGTGTGTCTGAAGATAGCAATGGTGTGGTATATACCTAAAATAAATAATCCTTTAAAAAAAGGGAGAAAGAAAGAAAGAGAGAAAGAAAGAAAGAAAGAAAGAAAGAAAGAAAGAAAGAAAGAAAGAAAGAAAGAAAGAAAGAAAGAAAGAAAGACATGAAGGAAGAAAGACATGAAGGAAGAAAGTATAGGTCCTTGAATACTTTGTGTTCTGAGGATCTCAAAAGAGACCCCACAAGTCCCCTGCAAGTATCACAGTCTGTCGGGGAATGATCAGCACGAGGTGAGGAATGAAACACACAGGGTAGTATCTTTAAAGACACTGGGTCATGTCCTCCAAGAATAATCTCATGGTTTACTTTTCTTACATGTTTAAATTTAGTGCAACTTGTGACTTGTGACCTTTACAATGAAAATTAATTGTTCGCTGGTAAACAGAGACCAGGACTAGAACCTAGAAGAATCCTGTTCACTGCAGGATTAGAGCCTGAACAATTATATTAGTCAGGGTTCTCTAGAGTCACAGAACTTATGTTAGTCTCTATGTAGTAAAGGAATTTATTGATGACTTACAGTCTGTAGTACAAGTCCCAACAATGCTTGGCAGCAGCTGTGAACAGAAGTCCAAGGATCTAGCAGTTGCTCAGTCCCACAAGGCAAGCAGATGAAGCAGAATGAGCCTTCCTTCTTCCAATGTCCTTATATAGGTCTCCAGCAAAAGGTGTGGCCCAGCTTAAAGATGTGTGTCACCACACCTTTAATCTCAGATGACCTTGAACTCATAGGTCTTCCTATCTTAATCTTCTGGGATTCATAGCCACTATGCCTCAAGATCTCCATGCCAAGATTCAGGTCAGAAACTTGTATCTCTCAGCCTCCAGATTAGGGCCACAGGTGAGCCTTCTAATTCTGGATTGTAGTTCATCTCAGATATAGTCAAGTTGACAACCAGGGATAGCCACTACAACAATGCTTAAGATATTGCAGAATCCATCCAGGTGGAGCCAGGCTCCTTATAAAATAGTAAAGAGTCACAGGTTAATTGTCCACTTTTTATTCTGGCATTCTAGTTGACTAGCCATCATGCATTTTCTTCTGTTGAAGAAAATAGACCTGCATGATTGACAATCCCAATTCTCTAATGTTATTCTCTTCTTACTCTAATGCTTCTTACATTTGTGCACGAATTAGGAATAAAAGAGTAAAAGTCTTTACTCAAGGAAATTGTCTATGTAAAATCCATTCTTCCTAGGAATGGATTTGTGCAGACTGTGGCTTCAAGACTGGTGACAAGAAGACTTACAAGCAGGTTATAGGCATTTGGAAAAAAAAATTTCTATTGTACATGACAGACAATCCAAAAATAATTTATAAACAGGGGTAACAAAGAAGTAGGCAATATGATAGCCTTACACAAACATGTAAGAATTTGACTGAGAGCACTTTATTTGATGATCATAAGCAAAGGAGGCCAAGGCCACCCACGAAGCCTTTGATAATATAAGAAATGTAAGCAAAATAAACAAATGACGCTTATTTCCTCATTATTAGAAATGTCACACACATCTTTGGAAAATATAATAAAATGGTGAGACATATGACTAACTATAATGAATTTTTGAAATGAATGGAAATTTTACACTGCTGTGAATTCAACAGTAGTGAATTTCACAAAGAGGGAAGCAATTCAATAAGCTTAATACATAGTCACCAGTACATTGATGTGCTTAAGGTCCCATAACATGCTGGGGTTGCTGAAGCAGGGTAGCTTAAAAGACACATACTCATTTGATCACCATTATTAGGGCTTGAATCTCAAGATGAAGGTATGGCAAGGAATACTTCTGGTGAGACATCCTTATAGTTTTCATACAGATAATTTTATATTGTTTAATTAAATAACCTTTGTGTATATGCACTGCAGTGTGTTGATTACTTTTACTCTGACAAAAGCAACTTGAAAGGGGAAGGGTATATTTTGTCCCACAGTTTGTAGATATAGCCTATGAAGGCAGGAGAGCCATGGCAAACAGAACATAAGGTAACTAACTGCTCTCAGTCTATCCTCAGTGAAGAAGCAGAGCAATAGGCCTTTGTACTCTGTTAGCTGTTCTTCCTTTTCAGACATTCGAGGATCCCACTCCTTGGAACGGTACCACTCATTCTGTGACAATTAAGTCAATAAAAATATAACTGGCAGACTATAGGCTATATCCAAGGTTTCTTTTTATTTATTTGGTTGTTGCTGTTGTTGTTTTATTTTTTTAATAGGTTATTTTATTTATTTACATTTCCAATGTTATCCCTTTTCTATGTTTCTCCTCAACAAACACCCATCCCTTCCCTTCTAACCCCTGCTTCTATTTGGATGCTCCACTACCCACCCACTCCTGTCTCGCCACCCTAATATTCCCCTATGCTGGGGCATTGAGCCTTCACCAGACCAAGGGTCTCCCCTCCCACTGATAACAGAGAAGGCCATCAAAAAACTATTGGTAGACGATAGGCAACATCCAAAGTTTTCTTTTTATTTATTTGGTTTTTGTTGTTGTTGTTGTCTTAGAACATGTATAGATAAAATAATAACCAAACCACCTGGAACAGAGAAGTCACTCATATATTTAAAGCCTTTTCTCATTCTTACATGGGCTTCAACCCTGTTTAAATATGAAAACATTCTTTTATGACCTCTTCATATAGACTCTATTTCAAGCACATTCCCATCTGGGAGTAATGATATCACCATATAAGTTTTATAAGGATACAATTATTTGTCACATTCTATTCTAGCTCACCTAATTTTCATATGCTGCTCATATGTACCACCTATTTACTTACTTCATCCTCAAAATACCCCCAAATTTTCTATTCTATGATTACAGTGGTCTATTTAAAATTATCTCATCATGATCAGTAGTTAAAACCCTTCTATGTTCTATGGAATAGTATGGGATTTTAAAAGTGGTCTAGAACATGACTCTTTGCAAAGCCTGCCTTAACATCACTTTCTGTCATCAATGAACAACCTATTTTTCTCACACTCTTTAGGTATTTCCAATTCGTTTTTGAATTGTCTTCTTAGCTATTCATGCATTCAGTAGCAGCTTAGTGATAAAGGCCTGCCTCTTTGTAGAAGAAGATATTTTCTGCAAGCATAACAAAGTATTATTTAGAGTGTAAGGGATTGATGTGTGCCTATGAGATGGGTCTCAAGTTGGGCCAGTTATTGGCTGGCTATTCCCTCAGTCTCTGCTCCATCTCCTGTCCATGCCTTTCTTGTAGACAGGATAAATTTTAGGTCAGAATGTTTCTGAGTAGGTTGGTGTCCCTATCGTTCCACTGGGATTCGATGCCTGGCTATAGGAAGGAGCCTTTCAGGTTCCATATCTTCAGTGCTGTGAATCACAGATAAGTCTAGCATGACTGTCCTCTGAGATACTAGACCCACCAGCTGATTTAGGTAGATGCAGATACCCAGAGCAATTGGTGGATAAAACATGAGGACTCTTATGGAAGAACAGGCCGGATTGCAGCCAGTAAGGAGATAGGAATTCCACAGGAAGACCAACAGAACCAAATAACCTGCACCCTAGGGGCTCTTAGAATCTGAACCACCAACAGAAGAACATATCCAGGCTAGGCTTAGGCTTCTCTTTTCATATGTAGTAGCATATATGTAACTAGTCTTCATGTGGCTCCCAAACACCTGAAACAGGATCCATCCCAAAAGCTGTTGCCTGTATGTGAGATATGTTCTTCTAGCTGGCCTGCCTTGTCTGGCCTCAGTGGGAGAAGATGTGCCTAGCCTCACAGAGAATTGATGTGCCAGGGTTGATGACCCATTGGATATCCCCTAACCACTCAGAGGAGAAGAGGAGGGGGTTGGAGGGAAGGATTGTGGGAGGAAGTGTCTAAGAGGGGGCAGTGATTAGGGATGCAAAATGAATAGGCAAAAAAATAATAAAAATAATAATGAAAATGAATAAACAGGAAGTAAATCTATTAGTCCATTATTGAGTGATGTTTTCCTTCCAATTTCTAAATCATCCTCAGACATAGCTTTGTCTGAAATTTACAAGAGTATATTAAATTGATCTCTTCATATGATTATTTCCAAATCTAAGTTTAGTAAAGCTAAGAGATGTCATGTATTCCTTTTCAGTGATTTAACATATAAGACAAAAACCACAAAAGCAGAAAAATCAATTAATGGGGTTGAACTAAAAGTTGAATCATCAGAAAAGAAGGATTTAAAATTGATCTTATTGTTATTTATATTTTCTTTCAGATATGAAATTTCACATTGCATGCATTCAATAATGCTTATAATAAAATATCTTTACTAAAGTAGCAGAATATGTTTTATCCTGATTTTCCTTTAAAATGAAATGAATCCTATGCTAGCATATATATTTTGTTTGTATCCTTAAATATTTACCTTTAATACCACTTCTCCCTCATAAACTTTATAAACTGATAGCACCTATGCTCTCATTGTTATTTACAGATAGACCTTCATTTAAGTATTATTTAAAATATTTAGTATACTTTTAACTAATTTAACTATATTTTATATATTTAGTATATTTTTAACTAATATTTAGTATATTTTTAACTAACTTAACTATATTTTATAAGTCATAATCTCTGAGTAATTATTCAAAATGTGGTAATTGTATGGTAAGGGATTCAGACAATTTTCTATTACCAAATTAGTAGTTATAAGTATTAAATTCAAGTAGTTTATTAGACTGTCGACATAGTCTCTGATTTCCTGGCCCAAGTCACATCACTCTTTTCCATGGAAAGAGAACTCAAATTTTATGAATATTATCTATTTACCTATTTTTTTTGTTTGTTTAGTTTTTCTAGACAGGATTTCTCTGTGTAGCCCAGCGCTGCCTGTCCTGGAACTCACTCTGAAGACCAGGCTGGTCTTGAACTCAGAAATCCTCCTGCCTCTGCCTCCCAATTGCTGGGATTAAAGGTGTGTGCTACCATCACCCAGCTATTTATCTATTCTCATTCCTGCCCAAGGTCTATGGTATCTGTCCCACAAACTTTTGCTTACACAAATTCAAATGCATTTCAACTGAGAATATTTGTTTAATTACTTGAATGAGAGACATTGAATTTTATATGTTCTGATTTCAAAGAACTAATTTAATATTTAAAACCAATTTCTGAAATACCCTTTAATATTGGTTATATGTGATATAGAAGTGTATCCTTTAAATATATTTACCTCAGTTATTTCTATCAATAATTGCCCTTTTATAAGTTGAAGATAAAGATGAATATATTTTGAATGGCACATTCTATTTAGAATTGATTTATAAATTGCCATGAGTGAAACTAGAGAACAGTACTATCAGTATTATGCAACTGAATATCACCAAGGACAGTTTCAACACTAGAAAGACTGGTCATAGTTGACTCAAACTGAGAGGTCCACTATTATAGCAGAATAGACTACTGTCCACGCTGAGAATTCTGGAAGTGCCAGTGAACTTACCTGTAATTGCCTCAGATGGTTTTCTCTTTTAATATGAATGAGTCTGCTTCTAGAATATCTCTCCATACTCTAAAACTTGCTAATGTTTATTTTCTGAAACACAAGAAAATAAACATACCTATCAAATTACATAGAATCCAACAAAATAAATGCATGTGCTTATGTAAATAGAGCATGCACTCTACTCTGTGAGAAGAAAGCTGTCTGTGCATATGACTCAGTTTTTCATTTTTTACTCACTGAATACTCTATTTACATAAATTCTTCATGCTATATTGTTAATTGATTATTCATTAATTGTAATTTTGAAAGCAGTTGCTGAAATATTCACAGGATTGTACATGGTTGTATTGGAAAGAAAGGCAAAGCTATAATTTTCATATATGAGCAGAATGAACAGTGAGTAATAAATACACCATAATAAATATGATGGTAATACAGGTCTTTGATGTAAAAATAGTATATCCTAAAATGAACAATGACATCACAAAAGATGCTATTTACTTTTCTGTCTAGATTCTTCTTCCTCTTCCTCTTCTCCTTCTC
>NW_022196905.1:191093047-191095696 GCF_008632895.1 Mastomys coucha | reverse complement strand
TTTTGTCTTTTTGGTTCTTTTATATCCTTCATAGTAGCAGAAACTATGATGCATTAGGAAATATTTTTGGTTAGAAAAAACAAATAATTTTGCCATTAAATTCTAATATCTCCTCAAAATATTGTTTTTATAGACTCTTTAAGGTCAAACGTAAGGCCTCCTTCCTGCTTCCTCCTTGTCACCTCCTTCCCCTTGCTTCTTTCCCCCTCCCTTCTCTTCTTTCTCTCCCTACCATTCCTGTTTCTGTCCTTTCTTCCTCCTATTCTCCCATTGTGCCACTGCCAACCACATCCTTTCTTCCTTTCTCCCTCCTCTAATCCTGTCTTCTTTCTTTTCTTCCTTTCTTCTATCTTCCTTCCTTCTCTCACTCCTCTCTCTCTGCCTCCCTCCTTCCTTCTCTTCCTTTCTTTCTTTCTTGCTCTCTTCATTACCTGTATTTCACAACAGTATCCCTGATATAAATAATATGTTTATATTTCAAAATAAAATTATCAATGAATTGATTTTTCCTGACATTAATAACATCACAAGGAAGATATATTTCTTTCTTAAAAACAATTGAAATAATTTCTTAAAAACTATAAAATTAAAAAAACATATGCCTAACAAGATTTTAAAACAAAAGCTGAGGCTAGAGAAATGGCCAAGCTGCTAAGAGCACATAAAACATCTTCAAAAACCCAAATTTGGTTCCCAGCCCAAGTATGGCTTCTCAGAACTATGTGTATCCTTGCTCCAGGTAATCTGGCATCCCCTTGAAGATGTTTGTGGGCATTTATACTTAACACACACATATATGTGTGTGTGTGTGTATAAACATACACAAAATGTAGCTGCAAAAACATTCTAAAAAATAGCTGTTTTGACTATACTTTCAGTAAACACTAATATAGTTTGTTTTAAAACCTCAGTAGTTTAATGATTCTCCAATGTATGCTATTCTAAGCAACTCTTTAATCATTTACGATGATCTAAAAAGAAAAACTAAGTTTCTTAACTAGTACTTTTTAAAATTGCTTTCAAATATATACTTCAGTTTATTTTTCTTGCTGGACTTCTTCTCTTCCTGTAAATGACAAGATTGCACTCCACCTACAAGATACTAGAATAAATGAAACATCAATGAAAATTCTTTTTTTTTTTTTTTTTTTTTTTTTTTTTTTTTTTTTTTTTTTTGGTTTTTCAAGACAGGGTTTCTCTGAGTAGCCCTGGCTGTCCTGGAACGAAAATTCTTTTTAATATTGTCCAGTTGGTACATACTGCATAAGAACATTGACTGAGATTATTATCTAAGAAAACTAAATTCTTTCATAGAAGTAATATGTATTTTATACATATATATTGGTTTTATATATATATGTCATTTTATATAAAATATATAAATACATAATATAGTCACAAATGTTATATAATATTTATGTATATAAATACATATACTGGATATATATACATATATATATATATATATATATATATGTCCAGTATCTTTAAAACTCAGGTGAAACTTCAAAATTGAGATCTGCTTTTCTAAGTAAAGATTGACACTCTAGTTAATGAAAGAGTGTACTTTTCTTTCACATTATGACCTTAGAGAAAGCTTCATTGAGAGGTTGTTTGGGGAAAAGTAAGGGAATTACAAGAGAAAGAGGACCTCTGTGACAATGCAGCCCCACACCTCCTGTCTCTTCCAAATACTCACAAAATCCCATGTAATGATCTGCCAGGAGAACCATGAGCTAGAGATGTTCAGGTGCAAATCCTATAATAAGCAACTGAAGAGACTAAGTTTCTATGTTGCCATTGTGTTTTATTAAAGAATCGATGTCCTTAGATTTGGAGAGGTGGCTTGACAATTAAGGGAATTTGTTCTTCCAGAGGAGGAAAGTTTGTTTTCTAGCACTCCTGTTAGGAAGCTCAGGGTCCCCCTATAACATCGGCTCAAAGGAATCTGACTCCCTATCTGTCTTCCTCAGGCACCTACACATATTTGCAAATATCCACACATGGGCATCCATGGACAAATAAAAACATACAATCACAGATAAAATAAAACTTAGAGTGGATTGTTTTATAAACAGTCTAGAAAATCATTAGACAAATTCATGTATCTTAGATATACTAGTATTTAATATTGTTCCATGACAGTATAAGATTGTCTAGACTTTCTGGCCTAGGCCTTCTCACTCAAGTTAAAAAAATATACTGATTACCATGCATGTAAAATCTCTATACTTACTTAGTTCCTCAGGCCAATGTGTATTGGCTACTTCTGTGGCCAACATTCTTCTTTCAGTAAGCAGGACAGTGAAAGAGTTTCATTTTACCCATAGATATTTCTCATGGATTTTAGAGATTTTGATCTTGAATCGGGTCTGCCCTAGGTAGGCACAAAGTGAATGGTTGTATAATACTCCATGCACTATTAGACACATTATGTGTAGAAGGGATAGTGGAACCCACATATGGGAAGTGCTCAAGGTAAGTTCCCTGTTGCTTTTATAAAAAGGTGAGCAGAAAATAGTGTGACACTTCTAGGATCAAAATTTATTCTGAATCAATCAACAATGAATGGACTTTGAAAGGTGCTGACTCTGAATGGGACAGACCAGGAGACCATTGCTATTGTACAGTCGGCCAGACAAAAGTGTC
>NW_022196905.1:191046121-191093037 GCF_008632895.1 Mastomys coucha | reverse complement strand
AAAAAAAAAAAATCTTAAGCACTCTGAAAGGTAATTGGAAATCTTCTAGAATTCCCTAATCATTTATACATCTCAATTTTTAAAATACACTGGATAAAAAGGAGAAAAAATGTCTGTAATGAATATCTACACACATGGTCATAAATTTTGTCCTATGGCTATCATTTCATAAAATTAAAAGTGATTGATAATGGAATTTTCCAACATTATTTTCTTGACCTTTGACGATATGTTTACTTATGTTTCCAAATACATTTATTTAAAGACACAGATAATTTGTTTTGGCATGGATCATTGTAATTTTCTTCTAAACATAGGCAGTTTTGTTGATTTAAATTAGTGTAAATGGGGATGTGTTTGGTAGTAGAATACTCACTTTGCATGTGCCAGTCTTTGCACTCATCCTTACCTCTGCTGAAGAAAAAGCAGCATTTGTATAACTGCCAGATTAAATTCTTACTTCAAATTTACTAGGTCCAAAGCCTCTCTTTTTTTCCACTATTCAGTGAAACATTTTTTAACATTTTCTAGAACTCATCTTACCCATTTAAATGTGAATGAAATTCTTTAAATTTACAATACATCTGATCCAGTCTGGACTTTATGAAGCCAAAATGAATTGTTGTTACAGCAAGCATATGATGACAACTGCTGAGCTAAAGAGATATTATTTAATTATTTATGCAAATTTAATTATACCAGTTTAAGTAGATGTTTCTCATAAATATTAGTCAAACAAAAGATAATTATGCAAATGGCATTATCTATAATAAAGAAACATAAACAGACTATATTAATTAGGGTCCAACATGCATATGCTGGGAAGTTAATATGAAATTTCAGTTGAGAGAGGTCATTGTATAACTTGATAAGTGAGTTTATTATTTCTATCCTCGTTAAAAATAATCCCTCCTTGTAGCACTTACAGTGTTGGACTCCTACAGATAACATTATAATGAGATATGATGCATTTTGATTGAGTTGCCACCAGGGAAAAGTTTAATTTAATTAAACTGGTCTTCATTAATGTTATGCATTCAAGTCAAGTAATTACATGGCACATACAGTATTGGAGAAACCTTGCTGTCTGAAAGGGGGAAGACTCATAGCAGACCAGCCTTGATTTTATAACAAAGGACCTTCCTGTACTGTCAATGCAAGAATTAACAAAATGATATAATACAGCAAAATTCCCTCATTCCCTCTTTTAAAAATAAATAATATGGAAACTGTTTTCATATAACATTTATACATTAAAGACATAGGTGTGTATAACCTCCAAATTTACTTAAAACTGACTAAAATTTATATACATTAATTTTTATAAATAGGACAGTTTATCACATTTTGAGATTACATTGATGTCAATTTGACAGGCTCAAGATTCACCTAGAAAGAGAGTATCTGGGCACGTCTGTGAGGGATTCACTAAGGTAGAGAGAATCATTGGTTCCTGGACCAAATAAAGAGTAAAGCCCTATGTGAGCTCTGGTATTCATCTCTTTTTCTTTTCTTTCTAACTGCCAAAGCAAGGTGACCATCTGCCTCAGGTTCTGGAAGTGTGGCTTTAGTACCATAATGCACTAAGCTAATGCAAGTTATTTTTTAAAAATTGTTTTTTAGATACTTTCTTTATTTACATTTCAAATGTTATCCCCTTTCCTGGTTTCCCCTCTAAAAACACCCTATCCCACCCTCCGTCCCCCTGCTTCTATGAGGATGTTTCCCCACCCACCCACCTTCTCTCTTTTCCCCTTCCTGGCATTCCCCTACACTGGGGTATCAAGCCTTCACAGGACCAAGAGCCTCTCCTCCCATTGATTCCCTACAAGGCCATCCTCTGCTACATATGTGGCTAGAATGGTAGATCCTTCCTTGTGTACTCTGGTTGGTGATTTAGTCCCTGGGAGCTCTGGGGGAAGTCCGCTTGTTTGATATTGTTGTTTCTTCTTTGGGGTTGCAAACCCCTTCAGCTCCTTCAGTCCTTTCTCTAACTCTTCCATTGAGCACCCCGTGCTCAGAATTCTTATGTTTTATGTTATGTCTGTCTAACACCTTTTTTGGATCATTGAGAAAAATAACCAATCTCCTCTCCTCTCTCTCTCTCTCTCTCTCTCTCTCTCTCTCTCTCTCTCTCTCTCTCTCTCTCTCTCTCTCTCTCTCTGTTCTCTCTCTCAATTTTTGCTGTAATCTATAGAACATTTAAGATCCAGGAAAGCAGTGCTGTCTCTGGTTCACCTTTCAGATGCCAACTGAGCAGCATCAGTTAACTTTCTCATAGACATCCCTTTGTACAAAGATTGTCTCTGAGATGACTGTCTTAAGGTCACACTCCACAGGAAAGTACAGATCTGGACCCAAAGAGGTTTGGTCATTATAACTATTTAAAAAAAAAGAAATAATGGCTGTGAGGAAAGGAAATAGGCCTTCTGAGTTCCATTACAAAAAGCAGTATTTGGAACGATTAAAAACAATTCTCCAAGTTCACTTTACAGAGGAGATACATGTTTTTTTTTTCTTTAGTTCTAGAACTTCAGAGGTGCATTAGAAGTTTAAGTTCAACATTAGCTGCCAAAGATGTTTGATGATAATGGAGGAGGAGCAAGATCCCAGGTCTCATTCACACTGGTGCACCAGCATGAATAGTTTTGTTATTTTCACAAAACTATAGTGGATTACCGCTTTGCATTGGACCTCTAAAAAGGCAGCTCATCCCTAGAAGAGGCTAATTCTACCTCTGCAGGAGAGTTTCTCATAGTTCTGTGGCCCAGACAGCTATGGGACTCTGAGACACTAGACTTTACCACGTTAAACTATTCCTTGATATTGCCATTATCTGGTCTTTTCTATGCAACCATTTCTAGAAGAAACGATTTAAAGCAATTCTTCATAATTCTGGCTCTTATAATCTTTCTACTTCCTGCTTTGCAGTATTCCCTTACTCATAGGAGCTGTGATTTAGATGAATCTGTTTGGGCTGCTTTTGCCCCCAATCTGTTGATCTCCCCTTATTTCCTTCTGCAGATCTATGTGATAGTCTAAATTTGCTGTAAATAGAGGCTTAGCTGATAATTTGCGAGACCTACATGTATCTGTGGGTGTAAGTATGTGACTGAAAATGTGGTCAGGAATTATGCTGCTCTAACAAAGTAGTAACTGATGCTTTTGTAAGGTTGTGACCTTACTAACCCAGGAAGTTGGCTATGTTTCCAGGCCCAGACATGATTTTCTTTCGGTGGAGTACTCCTCAAATTTAAATAGACAGCTGTTGTTTACCACTGGCATGTGAATCCTACTTACTTTTCTTTAAGAATATCTTGCCATGCTGGTAGTAGTCATAGTGAATAAGTGGTAGAGTTGATTAAGACTGTTTAATTGTGTCCATCCCTTGGCTGCTTGCATGGTATATTATAGAAACTAGAATTCAGGAAAGAAGCTTTTGTGTCTGTGCCAGCTCCCATCATTGAATCCCTATTGCTTGAGTATACACAATCTTTAGCAATAGGGACCCACCCTCAACCCCCAAGATCAACCAAGTATGTATGACATCTATGATCAATATCTTTGGGGGAGTCTATTAGACTACACTGGCTAAGTATTTGAAATGACTTTCCCATGCTTGGTACTGGGGCAATGATTGTCCAAAGATTGCCTCTGAGATAGATGATTGTCTTAAAGTCACACTCCACAGGAAAGTCCAGATCTGGACCCAAAGAGATTTGGGAGAGGGACAGGGGAAAGAAGAGTCAATAACTCTACAGATATTTGAAAAATCCACAAGGAAACTTATTATTTATAAGTTTATTTTAAAATATATATATTACAAGTGTTTTCATAGATTATGCACAAGATATATTTTAATTGGAGTTTAAGATATGCCATATGCTAGAGGACTGCTCTGGGAACAGGTTGATATGGAACACAGCATCAGACAAAGGATAGAGAATAATGATATCCCTGGACTTCCAATCTTACTTTTTGTAAGTTTTAATAAATGCTGGCTTTGTTTTTTCTATTTCATGCTTTAATAAGCAATGGGTTCTTTCTCTGTAACTCACTCTTACTATTTTTGCTTTAATAAGCACTTTTTTTCTTTTCTCTCTCATTCAAGGACTTCTCACTGGCCGGGCAAGAGATTTGGAACTCATTATCTCTTTGTAGACCAAAGAGAATAGAAAGAAAAATATTTAATTATCTTACACAGACAATATGCACAGACACACACTCATATACAGTGACACTCTGGTTAAGCTGAACCACCTGTCTCATCAACTCCACAAGTATTCTTGCATACACATACTGATATTTCCATATGTATGTGTGTGTGTGTGTGTGTGTGTGTGTGTGTATACATACACACATACATATATATATTGGTGTTTGAAGCAAAATTTCCATAAGCAAGTTCCAACGAGCAAGTGCCAACACAGAAAGAAAACCTCACTCATTCTGGAATAAATGAAGCTCCAACCTTTATTTCTTAAAGAAATGAAAAAGCTTCTACTATTTTATTGCTGAAAGTAAGAGAAAGCCCTTCCCTTATTGCCATTCCTAGTTGTTATACTTTCTCAAGAGAATTGATTACATGGTCTTCTAACCATCTTCAAATACCATAAGTTCATAGCAAGTTTAAGATACTAATTCAAGGCATAAATTGATAAGGAGTCACAGCAGAAATATTTATTTGTGTTTTCATTAAAACTATTAACTGACTAAATATTCATTATTTGTTACTAGTTCCATAAGTTTATTAAAATTTTAAAGTAATAATTCTTATATGCTATCACAGTTTTGTCAAGACGCAAATCACCTGTCTTGTGACTCATAAGTTTTGAAGTTTTGTATAAAGAAACCTGTCAACATTTTATTTTCTGTCATTGCAGCTACAATAAATTGTACATTCCCAGTTTATGACCATTAGTTATCAGATAGTGATCTTACAGCTAATCTAGATGGAATGGTTTCCCTGATTGTAAATTTGTTTCAAGCCTGCTTCTTATCCTAGCACAATTAGCCCATTGCCCATAGTCCATAGTGTCCAGAGATCTCATTGTAGCTTTTTACAGAGCTAGAGTTATTTATATAAATTTAGGAATTCTATAAAGTCATTATCAGGACTTATGAAATCATCAATTTATCTACACAGTATTGCTATATCCTCATTAATCTAGAAAATCTGACCAACATGGTTGGAAATGCCTAGGAATCATTATGCTATGTAATAGTGACAGGAAAGACGTATCAATACCAAGAAGCAAACTTACTTGCATGTCTTTAGCTTTTCCTAGATGGCTCCTGACAATGATACATGAGGTGATAATGCTATCTGAAGAGTCATAGATTATCAAAACCAGAAAGAAAATCAAGCAAACAAACAAAAAGACAAAAGAACAAATGAACAAAAGAACCTTCCAGCATGGGAAACCTTCCCTTCAGGGGTTTGTCAGAAGGGTCCAATGAACCATCAAAATAATGTATCCTACTGCCATTGCATTTGATTATTTACCAGCTATCTTATTTGATGTAGAAGATGATGAGCATTATCCCAAATCATCTGTGATTTATTTCCTTTATCTCTTGCCATAGTTTTATAAGATTGTACCCTGTCATAGCAGCATCACATTTTTAACCAATGTCCTCTTCTTTGTTCACTTATTCAAGTGCTCAATCTACAGAATCATCCCTACCTTGTCTCCTGACTCTTAAAGGACAATGCTTCCTTTTATCCTCAGTGCATTCTCTCATTTCCTGTGTATTGACTAAAGTACCTGTCTCCCTCTTATGAGTTCCTCAGTCCTTGAACACAGAGTCTCATTACAATGATGGTTAGACCCTTAGGATAAGCTACTTCTTCAATACAATGAAAGTTCCGTGCTAGTCTTTCTATTCTCACCCATCAGTTAATGCCATGTCACTGATAAATATACCAACTGCTGAGTTTTAAATATGTCTACAATTACATATAATTTTTGAGACACTAAAAGAATAAATAAATGATTTTTGAATTACGAAATCTTATTTTTCTCTTCTTACTTCTTTCTTTCTTTCTTTCTTTCTTTCTTTTTATAGGCCTTTTTATTGAATAGCTCTAGCTGTACTAAAAATAACTGTATATTAGGCTGTCCTTGACCTCACAAATATCTACCATTTTCTGCCTCCTAAGTGCTAGGACTAATGTTGTGTGCCACCATGCCATGGTCAAAAACATATTTTCATTAGATTAATCAAAATAAAAATGATTTTTTAATTATCCCATTAACTTTTATTTTATTTCATGATAGAGTTGAATCAACCCCTTTTAAAAATACATTTTACTTATTTTCCAATTACACATTTAATTTTATTATATTTAGGAGCATAAAACTGTGTGTTTGATGAGACGGCTACAAACTAACTTTTTTGTAAAAGGTGATTTCAATATATTTGTTGGTACTCTATTTATAAAGATTTTACTTTCTATTAGTTTCAGTGTATCTGGTTTTATGTAGAGGTCCTTGATCCACTTGGACTTGAGCTTTGTCCAAGGAGATAGGAATGGATCGATTTGCATTCTTCTACATGCTAACCACCAGTTGAGCTAGCACCATTTGTTGAAAATGCTGTCTTTTTTCCACTGGATGGTTTTAGCTCCTTTGTCAAAGATCAAGTGGCCATAGGTTTACGGATTCATTTCTGGGTTTTCAACTCTATTCCATTGATCTACCTGCCTGTCATTGTACCAATACCATGCAGTTTTTATCACAATAGGAACAGGAGTTTGTTTTTGTTTTTGTTTTTGTTTTTTTATTTTATTTTATTTTTTGGGGGGGGGAATCTGAGAAAGGACATATTGTATGACATGTAAATAAAGAAAATATCTAATAAAAATTTTTAAAAAGTTTTTATTAAGAGTTTCTAAACAACTCAAATTTCTTAATTACACATTTTTGCATGTTATGTGCACAGATTTGTTATTTCTACAGGTCATTGTGGTGTGGGACTTATGCGTACCAGAGAGACAAGTACTTTCAACAATACACAAGAACTAAGGGACATTCAGGGAGGAAGAAAGGAAGATGTGTTCTCCGAGCTTTAGTAGACACAAGTAGAGAATGCCAGGATGTAAGCCACTCCTGCAGCAATGATTTAGAAAACAACCCTGAGCCACTGGTGTTTGTAACATTTTCTATGATGACACACAGGATGAACTCTACTTGAATTTCAAAAGGTATCTCTGTATGCTTGTACTCAGCTTTGGTAAACAATGTTTACTTTATCACTTGTAGTCCATACTCATTCATTTAATTTTTTGCCTACTGCATGAATATGTAGTTGAGCTTTAAAGGTGTTCATTCTAAACTCTCCTCGTGCTCTTACATCTATGGGCGTTGCTAGAATGAGAGCAAGGAGCACAGAACACAATGGATTATCTTTTGTACACATACAAAGCCCTTTCTGTAAGCATTTTTCAGCTCACAGGAGGCTTAAAAGCTTTCGTATCTGCTCCCATGTTGTTCACTGCTCAAGTTCTTAACTTAGAAATAGAAATAAAAAAAGCTATTTTTGTTCACTACACAATGTTATTTTTTGTTTGTTTCAAATGTTCTTGTCATACATTAAAATATGTACTTAATGGATGTGTACTTAGTAAACTAAAAAGTAAGTTTAAATATGAAAATTTACTTAGTGGAAAACAAAGAAAGTTTATAATAACTGAAATTTAGCTGAAGGCTGAAATAAAAAAGAATTTTGCAAATTACTTTAGCCAACCAAATCTCATTAGAACTTCAGAAAAACTGTGTCTGGTAGAGAGGTCAGTGTAGTTATACTGTTTTCCAGAGGAGGAAATAGAGGTTTAAAAAGGTTACTTTTTATTATTATTATTATTATTATTATTAGCATAAGGCTAAATTCAGCATAAGGCTATATTCTGACCTGAGGTCCATTTCTATTCCTAACTCACATGGCTATCAGTTACTATAGATAAGTTTTTCCTCACACCCTTCCCTGTTCTTTGTGATTTTTCTTGTGCTTCTGAAAATTAATAATAGATTATGAGAACACATCTGAAGATATAATACCTAAATATTTTTATTAGTATCATATATTAAATTTAGGAAGTTTCTTCTCTGGACTTTTTGAAATGTATGTTAAAAGACACCTTCCCTTACTAGAATTTAGCTTCAATCTTTTAGAAAACAGTTGCTCACAGGTACACTGTGAAAGGCACAGTGTCTTGAACTGTCATGTGTTAGTATACATGTTTATCTTGTCCATATGAATTCTTGACATGTCTTTACCTGCCATCAACAACTTTGTGTTAATGGGTTGTTTTGTCATTGTGACCAACACCCAGGAATAAACATTTTAAAGGAGGAAAAATATACTTTCGATCATGTTTTCACATATCTCAGAGTATGATGTTAGATGTGAGGCTTTGGGTCTGAACTGAGAGAAAGTATAATGGAAAGTGAGTGCTATGACAATGGCAATCCATGATGGCAAGGAAGCAAGAGAGGCAGGAGCTGGGGACAACTTCTCATTGTGCACACGGTACACAAGATTCCAGTCCTTCCAATGAGGAACCTCCCTTCCAGTTTTTATCAGTCCCCAGTAATGTCCTCAAGCCATAAATCATTTATCAGACAAGTCCAATGGTTTGTCAGTATTTTTGATCAAAATTTCCTCTCAATGATTGGTTCCACCAACCAGCAAGGAAGCCTTCTCCACAGAAGCCTTTCAGGAACACTTTATATCCAAATATTTACCTGGACAAAATCCAACTAAACATTTTTATCAATGTACAGTTATTAAAAAAAAAATTCCCCGAACCATGTCTTTTTCATTGATAAATAAAAACCTGTGATAAGAAATTCAGTTTTGTATCTATATACAAAAATAACAGATATTGATTAAAAAATAAGTGTAATTTATAAAAGCATGATTGTCAGAAAAGAAAATAGTACTAATGTCAAGTTCTGAAATATATCTTATAGGATTATTAACTACAAGTTCCTATGAATAAATTAATGTATAAAAGCTAAACTGGATTGAGTATTCCAACTGTATTTTGTTTTACTTAAATCAGCTTAATATAAGTGTAATATAAATAAGATTATAAATAAATTACATAATATTTATTTCTGAACATATAAGCAAACCATTTACAATTTGTGATTTTGGTTTATATTTTTTTAAAGATTTAAGAAAAATTATTTATTTTTACAATCCAGATTTTATCCCTATCCCAGTCTACCCTCTGACTGTCCCACATTCCATACCTACTACTCTCCCTGGTCTTCATGAGAATGGCCCCAACCCCCTATCTCCTACCCCACCATACCTCTCCATTCCCTGGGGCCTCCAGTCTATTGAGGGTTAGGTGCATCTTTTCTGACTAAACTCAGACCTGGCATATTTGTTGGGGACCTTATATCAGCTGATGTATGGAGATCTCAGGGGTCCGGGTTAATTGAGACTGCTGGTCCTCCTACAGGGTTGCCTCCTCCTTAGCTTCTTCCAGCTTTTCCCTAATTCAACCATGGGGGTCAGCAGCTTCTGTTCATTGGTTGAGTGCAAATATCTACATCTAACTCTTTCAGCTGCTTATTGGGTCTTTTGGAGGGTAGCCATGATAGATCCATATTTGTGAGCACTCTATAGCTCAAGTAACAGTGTCAGGCCTTATAGTCTCCCCTTGAGCTGAATCTTACTTTGGGCCTGTCTCTGGACCTCCTTTTCCTCAGACTGATCTCCATTTCTGTTCCTGTAGTTATTTCACAGAAACAATTCTGAGTCGGTGTTTTTGACTGTTAGATGGCAACCCCATCCCTCCACTTGATGCCCAGTATTTCTACTGGAGGTGGACTCTACAAATCCCCTCTCTCTACTGTTGGACATTTCATCTAAGGTCCCTCCCTTTGAGTCCTGAGAGTGTCTCACATCCCAGATCTCTGGTTCATTCTGGAGGGTCCCCCCCTACCTCCTGCCTCCCAAGGTTGCTTGTTTCCTTTCTTTCTGCTGGCTCTCAGGGATTCAGTCCTTTTCCCCTACCCAATACCAGCTCATGTTCGCCTCTTCCCTTCTCTGACCCCCTTTCCACCCAGGTATTCTCCTCCCTCCCTCATCCTGTGACTGTTTTCTTATCTCCCACAAGTAGGATTGAGGCATACTCACTTGGGCCCTTTGGCTTGTTAAACCTTTTTGAGTTCTGTGGATTGTATCCTGTGTATTCTGTGCTTTTTTGGCTAATATCCATTATTAGTGAGTATATACCTTGCATGTCTTTGGAGGTCTGAGTTACCTCACCCAGGATGCTATTTTCTAGTTCCATTCATTTGCTTGCAAAACTCAGTAAGTCCGCATTTTTAATAGCTGAGTAGTATTCCATTGTGTAAATGGGTTGTTTCCAGCTTCTGGTTATCACAAACAGAGCTACTATGAACATAGTGGAACACGTGTTGCTGTGGCATAGAGGGGCATCTCTTGGGTATATGCCCAAGAGTGGTATAGCTGGATCTTCAGGTAGACCTATTTCTAGTTTTTTGAGGAATCTCTAGATTGATTTCCAGAGTGGTTGTACCAGTTTGCAATCTCACCAGCAATGGAAGAGTGTTCCTCTTTCTCTACATCCTTGCCAACATATGCTGTCACCTTAAGTTTTGATCTTAGCCAATCTGATCTGTGTAAGGTGTAATCTCAGGGTCATTTTGATTTGCATTTCCTTGATCCCTAAGGACTTTAAACAGTTCTTTAAGTGCTTTTCAGTCATTTGAGATTTTTCTGTTGTGATTTCTCTGTTTAGTTATATACACCATATTTTGATTGAGTTGTTTGGATTTTGGGTAATTAGCTCTTTAAAAGGATAGCAAAGGCCTAGAGAGATGGCTTAGTGGTTAAGAGCAGTTGTTCTTGTAAAGGTCCTGCATTTATTTTCCAGTACCTACATGGTTGCTCAAATACATTGGTAAGTCCACTCCTGGGTATCAGACACCTTCTGACCTTCATGTGTAACATGCACGAGCATGAATGTACAGTAAGAGCAAAAGTACTCATATACTTATAATAAAGTAAATAATAATTTTTTAAAGAAAAGGATATTTCACACACCATCTATTATCAAATCATTTTCATAGATCTATGCTTAAAAGATATCAGAGAATAGTTGATAGGTATTCTCTGCCTAAAAAATAAGCCAATTCAAGCAAAATTAAAGTATAAATGGAGGTTTATTGAGGGGTAACTAGCAATTGAGCTCACTGACCACATGGAAGGATGTCAGTAAAGTCTCCAAGTCTATGTAGAGGGAGACAGAGGGGAGGGGAAAGAGAAAGAGAGAAAGCACAGGCACAGAAAGAGAAGAGAGAGAGAGAGAGGGTGAGGGGGAAGAGAGGAGAGAGAGAAAGAGAAGAGAGACAGAGACAGAGAGAGAGACTGAGAGAGAAACTGAGAGAGAGAGAGACAGAGACAGAGACAGAAAGACAGAGAGAACCAAAAATAATTTTTCTGGATTATACAATGAAGAGGCACTGGTGACAGGAAACCTAGCCCCTGGGTTGGAAAGTTCAGTATTGAGAGCAGGGTATGCCAGGCATACCCTTTAACAGGTAGGGAGTGAGGGATGCTGGGAGAAACCAGAGACCATGTCTGCTTTGACATGTGCACCTCAGCCAGCTGTCTTGGGTCTGAAACCCAATAACGGTGTTATAGTAGTTGAAGTAACTAAATAGAATCAAGAATTATCTATCCATTAGCTTTTTAGATAAAACTAACATGTTATTTCATATTTAAAAATTTCAGTGTTTTCCAAGATTAATTCATATTATTGAAATGAATATTTTTGAGAATGAAATAACTTTCCACACCTACTTGCTGATTGTTCTACATTCTGGTAAAATATTTAATTCTCTTTTCTAGCCCAAGTGCCATTTATTCTAGTCTAATTAACTTCAACTGATTAACTTTGCCTCTTTCGTAATTCCTTTTCTTTTTTTCTAAGTATACACATGGTATCACTACCTTGAAAACTTGATATATTTTTGATAAACATGTTTTGAAAAGGAAAAATGGTTTCTTGGGTAATGGATGCTCAGTATAGAACAACTCATATTGTGTTTAAAGAAGTAAATGTAATTATGCATACCTCATGAATGTGTTTTCTTTGTACTGCTGCTGACAATGGGGTTAGTTCATGTTTGGTGAACTTAAAAGGCATTGAATATTCTACCTCAGATTCTTATATTTTCCACAGAGTGAACATGTGGACAATATCTTTCAGTATATTTCATGATCATTTCTCCTTCAAACTCAGTAAGTTATATATTATTTTATCTTTGACAGATTAGACATGGTCATCTCTGTTCTGATTATGCACAATTTCTATAGTGGGTACATACTTGCATACATACATACATACATACATACATACATACATATATACATGCATACACACACACACAAATTGAGACAAGTTTTCTTTGTGTAGCCTTGTCTCCTATTGTTCTGGAACTCTGTAGATCGGCTCCGTAGATCAGGCTGACCTTGAACTTATAGATCTGCCTGCCTCTACCTTCTGAGTGCTAGGTTTAAAGGCAAACTCCATCACTCCAAGAGCTGAGAAATATTTTTTTTAAGTATTATTATTTTAGGCCCTAAGGATTGCAATTAAGGTTTCATGTAAACTAGGCAATTACTGAATTACATAAGGAAAACTTGTAATCCATGTATCTCCCCTAATGTCTCATTGCTACTCATAATATGCATGAGAAAACATTAAATTTTTCTGTATATTGACTGCATATATGAGTGTTAAGGTCCAGATTTTGCTTTAAACTTATTGCACCTTCTATTTTTTTAGTCTCTAGAGAGACCAATCACAAAAATTAAAATCTTTCTTGTCCATCATGGGTCCTAGACACCAGAGACTCTTTTCCAAAGGCTTCTCATGAATTCTTATGAAAATTCCTTTAACTATCCCTACCTCTAACTAACTCTTTCTCTCTAAGAGCAAACCATAGAGAATAAGGTATTTCTTTATTCCACAAATACCCTCCTCTATGATCATATCACAATCATTTGCACATCTATGTTTGGACACAAATAGCCACGTTTTCTGCCAACCTGAACATAAAATTTGCTTATCCAGAGTCCTTATAGATTTATTCTGACCAAGATAAATCTGTCATGGCCCAGTGACATGGATAAAGTTTGCTACAAATAATATATTCTACCACAGAAATAGATACATGAACTCTTCTTTAGTTATAGAACAAAATTAATATTATTAACTGTCAGATGTCATTGATGAGAACATAAGGTAGACAAGTTCTACAATAGTGGAGAAGTCTCTGCTGGAGTCTTCAAATGTAATATGGTTCTTGGATTTTGGGTTAATAAAAGCTAGGTCACTTAAGGAAATATAGTCTAAAGGTTTTACTTGGTAGTCCCAAGCTATTAGCGAGTCACATTGAAAAGATTCATGTGGCTCTGGTTCTGTGGTGTTCCAAATCTTGAAAACCGAAAAGTCCTATTAAGTCAATTCTTGAATAAGCATTTCTAGAGTATTTACTATGCATATGATTTTTTTTCTTGGAAACATAGGTTTCCCCCTCTTGTCTAAAGCAATATTAAATAGATGTTACTATGTGAGGTCTTGATAGGACTCATTTCCTAAGTCAATTAAACTATTAAAAGATGGGAAAATCTTGATTATTCAGTGGCTTCTGAGAAAATCTAAACACTCCACAGAATCAACAGATGAAATTCTCCTGAGGGTGTGTGTGTGTGAGAGAGACAGAGACAGAGACAGAGACAGAGACAGAGACAGAGAGAGACAGAGAGAAGGAGAGAGAGAGAGAGAGAGAGAGAGAGAGAGAGAGAGAGAGAGAGAGAGAGAGAGAGAGAGAGAGGTGTCCCTGGAAAGCCAAGGCCTGGTATCAGTTGCAAGACTGAAGATTTTAATGATGTTTGTTGGAGTGGAATGGGGTATGATACAGTAGTTTTCCTAAATTAAGATTGATCAATTTAAATAAAATAAGAGCAGCTGATAGGCCTACAATTTTGGGTAAATATATCTTGGCCCAGCCTTGACTTAGGTGATCAGCCTGAATGTGGAAGCCCACAGAAGTCCTGCACTGGCCTTTGTCTCAGATTACATGGCTTGTTTCAGTTCACTAGATTAAAGAAGATACCAGTAGTTTGTCTTCTTTGTTATTTGTCTGTGGACCCCTTTCCCTATTTGTCTCCCCATCCAGCATTAGTCAGAATTCTTATCCCACATATGTCCTTATGTGTTTCTCCTATTGATCTGCATATTGTCAATTTCAAAAGTCAAAGGGAAAACTTCCCTTCTCCTGTTCCAACAAGTACATGTTGCAAATACCTTGTCCATAA
The DNA here is from genome assembly GCF_008632895.1 of Mastomys coucha. Classification (NCBI taxonomy): domain Eukaryota; kingdom Metazoa; phylum Chordata; class Mammalia; order Rodentia; family Muridae; genus Mastomys; species Mastomys coucha. The sequence continues at coordinate 191,078,667 of NW_022196905.1, read as the reverse complement.
ATTGGACAGATAACTAGAGCTTCTGTTACACAAATTTCAATTCTGTGAGGAAACAAAACAAAACCAATCAAACAAACAAACAAAAAAACCAAAACAATAACAGCAACAAAACCCCCTCATCTTTCCTTTTTGCTCCACATCCTTTTCAAAACTCAGTGCCTAAAGTTCAGTACTTATTTTCTATTAATTGTTTAGAGCACCACTATGGGACTATTAATTATTTTTCTGAACTCTCATTTACAGTGCTCATTGTTGGCATTTTGGGTTGTGTTGTATTTCCACTGGAAGATTGAATTTATAAACATCATTAAGGTCAATGTGGAATTGGCAAGAATACAAGCATTTTCCATTTAATTCAAATATGTATTATAATATATTAAACATGTGGCTTTCTGTTTTCTCTGATTCTTGGTAGCTGTTATACTTTCTTCAGGGCTAATCAAGAATTATGCATATATATATATATATATATATGCATAGATTGGAATTTCTCCATCCTCTCTGCAGTCTGCTCCTCTTTGGTTTTTAGCGCTTCAGTTTGTTCTTGTTTCTGTTCTCCATCTGTCTCCATGTGTCTGCTCTATGACCTACAGGGCTCTCAGCTTGTTGCTTCAATTAACTTTTCAATGGACTCCCCTGGTTGCATCGCTGCCTTGCTGAGGGTGGTTCCCCACTTCCTGCTGTTTGACCAGTCCACTAGGCTTTTGACTGCCTGTTTATCAGTAGTCAGCTGGAGGGACAATTGTTTGCACCACTATGGATGTCCTGCTGCTTTTACCACTCACTCCCCACTGATCTTTTCTTCCTTTTTTTTTTTTTAATTTCATTTTCTACCCTTTTCTGTCTTCACTAGCTGGCATTAATTCTGTATGACCCAATACAAAGAAACCTTTATTTTGCTTTAAAGAAATGCTTAATCTAGAAGTTATTTATACTTTCTATTAGAATTGATCAAGGGTAAAATATGTTCCACACTATGTCTATTGGGGGAAATATACTGATATCTGACAAGATGATTATATAAATACACACTGTCTAATGTCTGTGATGTTAGTGCATTAAGTCTGAGTTATTCCCCCAGTGACTTGTTAAACAACTATGCCTTTCAGACTTTGTTCTGATACCTGAAGCTGTTTCCTTTAAGAAAATTTGTATCCCTTGCTATTTACATTTCACAATCTTCATTGTTCCTGGTGTAGCCTGGCATAGCTATCTTGTTATGTTTTCATTACTCTGAGGTCCTATTCTCAAGAGTCATTTTTAGAGTATAGATATGAGGTGAATTCCTCTCATTCTGGTTTTGATAGTTTTATGTTAGATATTCTGCAAGAATTGAGAAGTATTCCTCGAGGACTCAAGACTCTCTCGAGGCGAATATTATATTTCTCACACATCCTGTGTACAGATTTCCTGGTGCAATCACAAAATACTCAACGCCTAAAACATTTTGAAGGAAAAATAAACATTTTCTAAGCTACCTAAGATGTAACTTCTTGAAAAAGTTAACTTTTGGAGGCTGGAGAGACGGCTCAGTGGTTAAGAGCACTGACTGCTCTTCCAAATGTCTTCAGTTCAAATCCCAGCAACCACATGGTGTCTCACAACCACCGGTAATGAGATCAGATGCCCTCTACTGGTATGTCTGAAGACAGCTACAGTGTACTTACATATAATTAGTAAATAAATCCTAAAAAAGTGTTAACTTTGAAAAATTATCAGCCTGATCCTCAGAAGCTGCAAATATATACATCATATATAACTTGCCAACTTATAGCAATATATACCAATCTACATCACACACACACACACACACACACACACACACACACACACACACACACAAAATTCAACCAGTGTAAACTGTTGGGATTAAACAGGAGGGTTATAGGGGGCAGAAAATTTGTGTGTAGTGTAGTGAAAACAATCATGTACTGGATGTAAAACTTTTCTTTGTTCTCTCTATACTCTAACCTGTTGTAGCAGTATAATCTCAAGGCTACATTAATTAACTAGTTTGGAACAAATCAATGATTTTCAAAGACTTTTCTTCCTTTCCTTTTAAAGGCCTGGTCATTTACCTTTAGATTTTTAGATTTTTAGATTTTTGTGTTCGATCTCAGTATATTTATTTTATATATCTATTTGAAGCTAAGTCTCACTGAGAAGAAGGCAGGTAGTGTATATACCACAATGACTTTATTCATCTTCTTCTACAGGGTATTTCTAAGACACCTTTTACATTTCTTAAGGTTCTGGCAAATATACCTGGAAGTGTTAGAAAGTTAGGATAGTTCTCGTTGTATGAGCTATGAGTTGTAAACATAACATTATTGCCTACATTCTGTGCTGTTACGTCAGGCGCAGTACCACTTCTAGTACTAAGGATGCCATTGCTCCTTCTCTTGCCCACTTCCATACAGAGGAGCAATTGCCAAGTTCTGCTCTATGAGAATCCTCACTCCTGCTTTCCCATGATTCTCTGCTTTACTACACTACCACAAGGAAACTGGGTGACTCCAGGATCGATGCAGTCATTTCTGAAGCAGTCCATCCTAGTTTTTGGTTCTTCTCACATCCCTCTTTACCCTCATTGGACACTTACTTTTAGCTTCACTGGGTTCTTCATATATTCTTAACTTCTCAGTGAAGTAGCTTTCTTATACTACCAAGGCAACCCTGGTGTGGTCCCATGTGAGTTTCTGTCATCATTTATATTTTATCCCTTTCTCCCAAACACTAGACTCACACATCTAATTGTATGTTGATGTCTTATAGACACATCAAAACTGGCATATATAAACCAAGTTCCATGTTTCCCTTGTATAAACCTGAATCATGTTAATTCTTCATCCTATATAAGCTCTGTGTACTTTAACTTGCCCATAACTCTACCCATTCTCTAGCATCTCATAACAAGATATTAATTATGTCATCAGCCTTTTTCTCTGTGAGTAACCATCTCCCAGCTGCCTTGGTGCTCTGGGTTCTCCTCTTAGGTCTCCAAATCCTTAGGACAACTGTTTCCTTTCATATCCAACTATACTCAAAAGAGTCCTACCAACTACCTCTATATCCAATAAAAATCCTCTTTTCTAATTGCCTGACGGCCTAGAAAATTCATCTGCATATTTTCAATACCCTCTAGTAATTTTCTAGGTTATATTTTGTGTTCCTAAAGCCTGTGATTAGTACAAGAGCCAGAGCAAATCTGTTAACATTTAATATATATCATATATCATATAATCTCACCATGGTTTCTAACTCCATTCATAGTAAAACACATTTAATGGACTACTCTTGGGCTGATCATTTATCATCCAAATGGTAACTCTGTTAGCACTGTAAGGGGAGATGATTAATAAACACATGCAGGCACTATCTGTAAACACAGAGCTTAGACAACTAGATTTGCTCTCCTTCCAGTAAGCACATAGTCTACTCCAGCCTCTTCAGTGTTCATGATGCATCCTCAATGTATCTTCCACATATCTCTCTTGTATAGATGCTGCATCCCTTATGTTATTTAGAAAACCTCAAACCAGTAATTTCTTGTTTCAAATCTGTTTGCTGGCAACTCACTTCCCTCACTAGCTACACAGTACCTCTTGATTCACTTTGGCTTTCTGCTTATATATCATCTTACTAGGGAAACCTTCCCATATGCCTTCCTAAAATAGCATCTTCTCTTCACCCTTGCCATGGCCTTCATTCTTCTTTATGTGCTCATACCATTCCTTACTACCTAACATATGTTAATGGAATCGCTCATTCCCTGAACCACGAAAAGGAAAGTGAGACACATTCAGTGAGACACATGCAGGACCCTTGTCTGTTTTGCTTCCTATTATTATGAGAATCAGCTCATAAAGAGAAAGAGTGCTCAAGTAATACTGTCAAATTAGTGAATAAAGAGTGCCAGGTTCATTCTACATCACTTCAGATTTCTTGGTTTGCCTGGCATTGATTAGTCTATAAAATGTCAGTTCACACTGCACAGCTTCACATCATTGTCAGTCATGCAAAGAAAACCAATAGTGTTTTATGATGTCTAAAAGTTTCCTGTTTCCGCTCATTGACTGCGCATTTTATATACACACAAATGCATGTATATACATATGATGCATATTATATCTGAAATACATTATTGCCAAGTTTTCAGAGCATCATGTTTATATTCTACAACAACTTAAATTTTAATAGAACATTACAAAATACAATCTAGCCTGTTCTAGTTCTGTGATACTATTAAGTATTTCTGGGTCACAAAGTGTTCATCGATTAATAGACTGAGCAAACTCTTGTTGCATACTCACTTCCTAGTTAGGGAAATCTGTTATAATTCTAGAAGATTATTTCCTAAATGTAGGACTAAAGGATGAGAACTGAATAGTTTCCATGGACTGAAGTACAAGATGAATTTCAAACTTAGATGATACTCATTTCTTTTCATTTCCAGATTCACGGCCTCAAAGCAATACTTGGATCAGACTATTAAGGAAATGTGTTTTCATGACGATCTTATTTTCCACTACATACTTTCTCTTGGATATAATAAGGAAATCATATTTGAGAATTTTCAAAGTTTAATTATCATTCCTGGCTATGTGGGATCTGGAACCCACCCATCTTCCACTCTCAAGTATTGCACTGTTCTTTCTCCCTCTACCTTAGGTAATGAATTGTCCATTCATAACCTATTGTCTAATATTGCCCAATTTAAATCCAATTTTATCCAATTATGATTAGCCCTTTGTGAATCAATTTGTTGGCTTAAATCCATTAATATTTATCATTATCAAAAGAATATTCTTACTGAATATATATCTTAATCTCATGTTTCATTAACATTAATAACTAAGCTATTAGGAAACTTTCAGGACTTTAAATTAGATTTGGAGATCTATATATATATATATATATATATATATATATATATATAATACTGAAATTTCTAGTTGGCTAAGCTTTGTTTTTCTGGAAGTAATATGAAGCACTCAAGGCCTTAAATAATGAGTCATTGTTGGATTCAAGGTTTATTTTTTTCTGAGACACAAATAACTATGCACTGAGATGTGGTATTTCAATTTAAACCATGCAGGTAAATTAAACAAAGGAGTTAGTAATATTATGTAGGTTCAGAATATTTGGTAATATAACAATATATGAAACTTAGAGTAATTAATTTACATCTTTGTAATGGTTGGGAGTGATATTTATATATAAAAAATTCATCTAAGTTAGTTAACATTTGTGAAAAACATGTGAGTTCATAATTCCATGAAATGATGCTATGACCTATTTCAATGCCATTTTTATAGCTTCTAAAATGCCTAATTACTTTGTAATGAGGATAAGTTAAACATTATTTATGTTTAATTTTCTGTGTTTTATATATGGTTATGATTTTTATCTTTCATTATAGAATACTTAATTATATTTTTTGGACTTTATTGATTGTAAGTGTGATGTAGTTCTTGTATAACACAGGCAGGAAATATTTTTGTTGTAAATACTGAGTTCAAAAATCCTCAATGCGAGAGTTGGATCCTTCAGTTTTATTTTGGAAAAAGAAAGGTTATTTTTTCGTTTTGTTTTGCATTGTCAGTGATTGTATAAGCAGGAATAAAAGCTACATGTAACTAATGATTACTTTAGAATAAATTTATTGAGAGAAGTCTCATTCGTAGTTATGAAAACAAATGATACTTTTCCCATGGTTAGTATCTGAAATACTAACAAAAGATGGTATAAAGAAAAGAGTCTGGAGAGATGTGTTGTGTGTAGGCAATTGTGTGAAGCTTACACAATGGCAGAGAGTCCAGGAAATAATTTATACCAGCTGTGATATGTTGTTAGTTGACTCTTCCTGCTCATTGCTCATGTAGAAACACTCAACTATACAGCATACACTGTAACTGACATAACATCGAGTCAGATTACATACTATTTTTGAAAGCTTTCTGATGCTAAGCCAGTAAACAAATGTCTGTTCTTATTACCACAATGTCTAATATTTCCTTTTAGAAGTGGTAGGATCCCAAGAGGCAGGTATTTTGAATAATATGAAGCCCAAGAAGTGCACTCTAAGCCATAAAGCTCTTATCTGTCAATATCATATGCTGTAAACGTGTTAAAAAAGAGCATAATGGTGTGCTATTGTCTCTGCTGAGACATCAGTCTTCTTTATGTTTGCATTAGGGACTTGTTAAGGTTCACAATGTTTGGACCGCTAAATGTCTACACGAGACAAGATTGTCAACTCAGCTGTAAACAGAGGCTACTCTTCCTACAAAATCTCTGAAATTGGCTTTATGACTGCAAACAGCAGCCAGCCTTCTCAATTCTGATATATAGTTGATAATTGTTTAAGGATTCAAAAGAAGTAAAATGTAAATGTGACATCTTCAAAGTTCATTAAAACTGACCTTCCTCTATCATTGCTGTAATTCCTTTTGTATCAACACAGAATCCATAAAGGGTAATGGTCACAAAAGCAGAGGTCTTGTCCTCATCCCTGTGGACTTGAAGAATGCACACTGTGATTTGAGGATTACAATGAAACTGAATATTTGAAAGATATATTGCAGTAATTAAAACAAAGTGTCTATTCCAATGGTAGAGTCCATAAGATATTTTTGCTTCTTTTATACCTTATCCATATGTAGAACTTAAAATTGTGGGATTGTGATATTTTCTATGGTCTAAATGTATATAAAGTGACCAACTTCATATGTTGATGTTTTTTTTTTTTTTGCTTTCTTGTCTCGAAAATAGTTTTTCTCACATAATATATCCTGGTTAAGTTGTTCTCGCCTTATATTCTTCCCAGTTTCTTTCCACCTCTCCCCACATTTTTATCTACTCCATTTCTGTCTCTCAGAAAACATTTTAATAAGGGATAATTAGAAAATAAAATAAACTATAGTAAGATAAAAAAAAACTAACAACTTCAGAATTGGATGAAAAAAAAATAGACATAAAAGATCCCAAGAGAAGGCACAGGAAACAGACACACTTGTCCATACACTCAGGTTTCCATTTAAAAAAAAAAAAAAAACACTGAGCCAGCATACTATATATATATGCACAAAGGAAATGTAGTATAAAAAAGAGAGAATATATATATGTATATGTATATACAATAAAAATTTAAAAATAATAAAGTAGAAGAGCCCTTGCAGAACATTATGAATCAAGGATCTTTCTAAGGTGCACCTGAGTTTATTTTCAGTTGGCCATCTACAGCTGAGCATGCAGCCAACACTGAAAAGTAATTTGCTTCCCTAGGGGGACTTCTTTGGAAGAAACTAAACTTTTATTTGCAAGTGGTTACCAACTAGAAATTGTTTCTGGGTTATGGATAGAGGCATGTGTTCACATCTCCTTTCAGCTCTAAGACCTCAGCTGGGGCAGACTGGTGCAAGGCTCTGGACTGCCTCTATCTCTGTGAGTTCAGCTGAAGACTTGATGGAGCCACACCTTCTAGGGCTGAGTCCTTCAATGTCTTTCACTCTCTGTATAATGGCTGGGGGTGGGTCTCTGCATCTTGTTTTCCCCCATCTGATGAAGGAAGAAGTTTCTCTGAAGAAGGCTGAGCAAGGCCCTGATCTATGACAAAAGTATGATATTTTAGGAGTTGTGTTTGTTTGTTTTAGGACAGTAGTATTTGTTTTAGGACAGTAGTATTTGGTTTTAACCCAAATCCCAGGACTATCCAGTCTCTTTCAACCTCTGGTAGAGTATGGTTAGGAGATGGTACCTATGTAGGAGATTGAGTCTTAAGGGTTGCATCTTCAGGACTGAGATGACAGCAATTACAAAGAGGATCATTGAGAGCAAGCTTGCCTTTTCTACCATTTCAACGCAGCATGTAGTTCTCTCTGTCACTTATTTGCTGGTTGATGAATGGTCCCTCTTCAAACAGGAAACATGTATATGTGTCACTTTCTCCTGTATTTCCAAACCTGTGAGGCTAGGAGAAATATGTTTTATATTTACCCAGTTCAATTTGTTTTGTTATAGAGCCTGAACAGAGAAGGACACTTTTGTTGAGTAAAATCTCTTGTTATGTTTGCCTTGGTAATACAGCCTTGGCCATTTAAGTATGTGGAACTGACTGCATAGCTAAATAAAATCAGTGACTAGAAATGGCTATACCTATACATGAGTCATGATGTTTCTTCAAGTTAGTCCCAGAAAAACAATATAAAACAAACAGCAATAACAAGAATTAAAAAGTTAACTGTGATATATTTCAATAATCAAAGAAAAAGAATTGGTCTTTTGATTTTAAGACAAAAGAAAAAAAAGTATTCTCAAACAAAGTAGTATTACTCACAAACATTGTTACATTGGTGAACTCATACGATCTCAATTTTCCACATTAGTGGCAAGAAAAAAATCTGTTCTGGCTCAGATTAAAGTGGAAATTTAAAACTTTTAACAAATGTATTTCAAAAGCAGGATCTGATTTTTTGTGTCAATGAGAAAAAAAATTGGAAAACAGAGATTCAAATATAGCTGTCATATTATTTGATAATATCTTATGTTTAATTTTGCAGTGTTTGTCTTTTAATTTAAATCCCATATACAAATCACTATCTCAAACCACATTACTGTATTTTCAGACTGGTACAACTTAAAATGAAATTCTTTGATATGTCTTTGAAGGAGATAAAAAGAAGCTTCTGATCACGTGATAAAAGTGATGTAGAAGCTTAGTCAAATAAAAAAATCACGCCAGGGCTGGAGGATGGCTCAGCCTATAAAAGGATAATAGGCTCACAACCAAAAAAAAAAAAAAAAAAAATCAGTCCTTTTTCTTTCTGTTCAGTTGACTCAAATATTCAACTCTAGGCTAGATCACCTCATTCCTGAAACATAGACAAACAATGCTGTAGTTCTCTCTGTCTCTGTCTCTGTCTTTCTGTCTCTCTGTCTCTCTGTCTCTGTCTCTCTCTCTCTCTCTCTCTCTCTCCTTTTCTTCCTCTCTCCCTCCCTCCCCCACTCTCTCTCTGTCCCCTTTCTTCCCATTTCCTTCTCTACCCCTCCCCTCCCTCTCCTCCCACCCACCTCTCTCTCCTTATCGCCCTCCCAATTGCTTTCTCCCCCCTCCCTTTCTCTTCCAATCTCCCCCACCTCGCTCTCATGAAAATGGTTGCAGATTTTCTCACTCATAGTTATTAATGTCTTAACAATTTTCGTGATAAACATGGGAAGCATGTTAGTCATTATTAGAAGGGAGTCCTTCTCTATCAGGCAAGTCCACAAGAACTGTCATGAAACCCAGCTCCAGACCATCCTCCCACATTCCCTTGCTGACTCAGCGCAAGCTCCATTTCCTATCATTTCCTCCACACACTATAGGATCTGAATTTAGAGGAGAAACAGAAGGGAAATAATAATAATCCTAGACAAAAACCCTTTCTCGGACACCAAGCACAAAATTGGATAAAGGAGTTAAAGCACACACTGATGCTGTTCTGATACTTGTAGTCATGTGACTCATAAGCACAGATGGGACCAGACTTGCTATTGAGTTCAGTCTTAACCTTCACATTGGGTTTGTTTTAATAATTTAAAGTGACAAGAAGATGTTAAAACTGCATTAAGAACCTTTAAGCTATTACTCCTTCACTCCTGAGCCCAAATTGAAACTTCACGTAAAATTCGAAGCTCTTCTAAAAAAAAAAAAATTACTTGCACATTAATGGAACTGGAGATTGTCTATTACATAGGAAAAGATTCTCAACTTCACCTCTCCTGTTCTTAATTTTGTAGATGAGGAAAGAGAGACAGGTTGAACAAATTACTCAAGTTTACAAGATTAAGTCAGAGCTATTTCTAGGTGTTAGGAGAGCTGACTTGGAGTTCAGAGCTCATTGTCCTTAAGAGACCTCTGTAATAGAGCTTCGGAAGAGTTTATATTATAAATCTAAAAAGAAGAAAGTGAAAATAATCAAAAATAAGGTGTGTTTCACCCTTTGACTTAAGATAATATTTCATATTTACAGGGATGTCAGTCTAAGCTCAGATAAGTTTGATAAGAATGAAAGTAAGTTTAATTACTGGCATTTTATTTTGCATATCTCTATGGTTCCAAAGAATAAAATATTTTAAATTCTTGAAGACACAAGTCAATATAAAAGATTGAACATATCATATGTATGTGATTACAATTTGGAGTATCATGACTCTCTAGTAGTGAGCTGAGAATAATATCCAAAGATTAGTCCATGGTTTGGTTTTTAACAAAAATGTGTTCTGATTTAGCTATTTATGGCTGTAAATCTTTAAATTTAGGTATTTTAGTAAGGACAAAAAGGCTAGGGTAAATTCTTTAAATTATTAGTTATGATCTAGCTGTAATAATAATCACTGCGGGGACTGGAGATATGGCTCAATGGTTAAGAGCACTGGCTGCTTTTCCAGAGTCCCTGAGTTCAATTCCCAGCAACCACATGGTGGATTACAACAATCTGTAATGGAATCTGATTCTGATGCCCTCTTCTGGTAAGTCTGAAGGCAGCTACAGTGCAATATATATATATATATATATATATATATATATATATATATATATATACACACACACACACACATATGTATGTATAAGGCAGCTACAGTGCAGTATATATATATATATATACATATATACATATATAAATATATATACACACACACATATATGGTCTTTAAAAAGAGAGAAGTGAAAATTGGGAGTTAAGGGATACATAACTTTGCTCCAGTTTGTAAATATGTAACATGTGTGACACTAAACTTGATTGCTCAATTCAAAGTCTGATAAGCTTACTTGGTGTGCTAGAGAAGGGTACTTTGCTTTTTTATAGTCAAACTACATGTTCAAAGTGAAATTAAAATGTTTACATTTAAAGTTATGAAATTCTTAGAACTTCTTATAATAAATATTGCAAATATTTGTTATTGCAAGATAATCTACCTTTCTCTCTCTCCCTTTCCTTTCCCTCCCTCTCTCTGTCTCTTTCTGTCTCTCTCTGTTGTGTGTGTGTGTACTAATGAAGTATAAAATTTTCACTGTTTCTTTTTACTTTTAGGTAAATCCCCACTTTTTTTTATACCATAGTGCCATTTTCTTTTGCTTGATAATTTCTCTGTATTAAGATAAAACACCCTTTCTCTAATATGGTTTAGAAACAATTGCAGATCATGAGAAACTTGGTAAAAAATTTATTATTAAAAGTTTGGGTAAACGTAAGGAAGAACCATATATTTTAAATACAAAGGGAAATTTGAGAAATAATGTTAGTATTAACAAAAGTTAAATATGATGACAAGACTCAGGAATTGTTTTTCAGGTAGATAAGGAGACAGCTCACAATCTTTACAGTCCCCTCTAGGAAACAATTTTTGCCTCTCCTGTGGCTCGTTCTTACTAAGTTATTGTAGGATATTTATTACTATGAATACAAGCAGTATTTTTTTTTTTACTTCAAGCCATAATGCAAACCCAAATTTGGCACAGTGTATTCAGACATCACTTTAAACTTTGAAAATTATGACTTTAATTAAAGATTCAGCATACAGCCAGCAAGATAATAAATGTGGAATTGATTCTTCGGTATGGGTTACATTCTGGTGACCTCAGCGGTCATATCACCTTGTGTCAGAGCTGTTGCATGGCTTCCAGGTTTTCACTGTTTCTCCCTCCTAACCCTTCACCTTGGGTGGTTTTTTACACTTCCCTTCCTTTGTCTGATTAATTTTTAAAAAGGGCTCAGAATGTGAAACACAAAAGCTATGGACTTGATCAAGTTATCCAAAAAAATTGCTCTCTGAAACTTTAGGAAAGTAAATTCAATTAATTGTATAAAATGAAAAGTATTGAATCAAGGTTAAACAAAAAAGTTATACTTTTACTTATTGCTCTGTTAAACTGGAATGTTTTTGCTTGATATATTGATATAACCTAAAATGAAAATTCAAAACAAGTGTGGTGAGGCTTCTCCTTTTGTAATTTAAAGTTCTCCTAATTTGCAATAAAAATTCTGAATTTGTACTTTTCATATTGGCCTTCCTTCTTGTGGCATTAGTTGATGATATTTGAATAAAATGTTTTTCTCCTGTTGCCCAATTTTCTAGCTCTTCCTCTATTCCCTTTCTGCCAAGACTTTATAAGTAAATACACTTAGGTCTACTTCAGGGAAGTTTGTATAAATTATGTAGGAGAAACAAGACTTAAATGTTTCTTTGATAACATGTGATATTTGAGGTAATATATTAATAACAGAGTAAAAATAAAACCTGAGAATTCAAAAGATAGTCCCAGGAAGTTTATATTGAAAGGTGAGGCTGTCATTTCTTAAAATATTGCAACTTTGTGCAGCTGAGATCCCAACACAGTGGGGGCTCTTCCATTTACAGTCCATGCTTCAGTACCTCGGTGAGACAGGATGACTGGAGGACATAGAGGGCCATGTTTATTTCTCTTGAAAAGTTAAGCCCCTAAGTGTCAATCTTAACTCTCAAAAACTTATACTTCTTCAAAAAACCATTTTAAAACTCATCACCAAGATATTTTAACTGGAACCCAAAACGTGTGTGTGTGTGTGTGTGTGTGTGTGTGTGTGTGTGTGTGTGTGTGTAAAAATAAACATACCTAGAACCTATGTTCATAAATTTATATGGTACTATATGAGATATATTCCAGGCTGTATTGATTACACTGATAACAGGATATATACCCAAAAAGGTCACCGTTCTTCAAAAGATAATTTTATTTGATATTCATATCTTAAAGAAAATGCTTAAGTACTTCTAAACTTTGAAAGGAGACCACAAAGGATTGATCACTGAAGGCTAAGAATATATTATTCTTAAATATGCTAAACTGCTGTACTGATTATATCAAACTAAAGCTGCCTAAGGAGCTGCCACTTCAGAAAACCATTTGGCCAGAATTCTACTATCTACAGCAAGCCCTGAGTATTCTTTGGCGAGAGACATCTTTGCATATAAAGGCAAGGAAACAACATAGATCATCAGACACTGTTAACTGAGACCAGAATAAACTTAAATAAATAAGATTCTGGAGGCCCTGATCTTCCACTAGATGATCTGTACATCTAGTGATCTTATATCATTTAGAAATATTATTTCTACAGTCTACCATCATAATAAAGATAACGATTTATTTTATAAATCATTTACAACCACAGCACTTTTTGTATAAAACAATCAAAAACATCATGTTATGGTAATATTTCTAAAATTCCGATTTTAAAGATCCCCCTAACCACATAAAATTACTGTAACTATACTTTTCCTCTTATTAACTACCTCTTACATTAATTCATTCTCTATCTATAGGAACTAAAAGAGGGTAGAGGCCCTCTGCATCACTTTGTAGAAAATACTCAGAGAGGCATGTAAGTAAATACTAACATCAACGAAACTTACAGCACATTAATTAAAAGCTGTTTCCCAACCAAACTTGTTTTCTCCAGTTGAAATTGGCCACTTAGTCAACCAATTCGTTTCTGTGACTTATGCAAAGTAGAAACTCGTGATGCAGTTTCTTCACCCCCCCATCCACTCTGTTCTCAGCAGCTCATCATTTCTATCATTTGCTGCATTATGGGGGAGTTAACGTTCGTAAGTTGATTATAATTCAATTTTAACTCTAAGATGCAGTAGGAAAATTTGCCTGTGGCAAATTCAGAATGTATTTGGAAGGCTCAAACTTTGCTTATTTATTTATTTATTTATTTTGCTTATTTGAAAAAAAGTAACATTTTGTTTGTCTTCACAACCCCTCCAGGATTTTAAGTTCATAGAATATAGGCCAGCAGGCTGCCATCATGACAGCCATTTTTATTTTCTTTGATTCTGCATAGTTTAAAATCCCCTTATGGAATTTAACTATACCATAGTACTTAAAATGTCTCCAGAAATATTTAACTTGTTTGTGTAGTTTTAGGATATGAGTCTCCTTCTCTACAATAAATTTTATTTTTTTATAAGTCGAACCCAAAAACAAAACTAGTTAATTATTACAGGTTCTTTAATGTGTGCATTACTTTATATTACATTAAGTATGAACATGAATACAAAAAAACATAGTTGTACTATGCACAGGAAATTGAGTCCTTTGAATTAGATTTTTCATAAGGGAGAAATTATATAAATTAAGTAGCATTGTAAATTATATCTTTTTTTTTACTGTTCAGCTTTGTGTCTTAATGACAAAATGCGTCTTGATGTCTTTTTGTCCTGGGCAAGTAGGATATGGGACTAGTTATCAAATCACATTTATTATTTGATGTTTCCCTCTTTGACACACTCTGAAACTTTATCCTAATGATGACTAAAGCAGGAAATATATTTTCTATCAGCAAGAAAAGACAAAAACATTCATGTAATAATTTTTTTATGGTCCAGTAAGAAATTGTCACGTTAAGATTGAGAGAAAGGTTTGGAACAGCAGCACATGTATCTCTGACAAGATGTGATTCACTTGAGTAAACTTCACTAATAATGCTGCCCCTTTCATTGTAGTATGTTTTGAAAGTAAAATACACTGGATAAAGACCCCAGATAGCAAACAGGTAAGTTTCATCACAAGAGCACTGAACCGACTAGTTCTTTAATGAAAACATAAAGTTGACATTTACCTCACCAAAGCAGGAATGAATCATAATTCATTACTCAGATGTTCCATGCATCCCCTGGAGTATACTCACTCTTCCAGTAAGCAGGACACTGACTGTTGGTGTTCTTTATGCCTTTTGCCCAATTCCTGGATTCCTCAAGCAGGCTGATGGCTGTCATTCTAGACTACACCAGTAAGGATTTGTATATAGTTGAAGTAATGGTAAAAGAAGGCATAAACTGGAGGAGTAGTTTTTTTTCACAGATTTCTCATGAAGGAGCTTAGATTTAGCTTATATTTTTATAGCAATGGATGATATTTCTTTCCATTAGTCATCGTTCACTTCGATTTTTATGTTCTTATATCTATTGCCTTACAAGTACAGTATAAATGCTGCATCTTCTAGCATGTGTACCATACTATGTCGGAGAAAGCAATACTAGAGGAAGTGGCAATTATCAGAAGACAAGCTAAAGGAAAACAATGCTCTAGAAATGTTGCATTGCACTTCAACCTACATCCCATTGAGCAAAGATGCTCATATGGATTAAATTAATACAAACAGCTAATGCACCTCCTCCTTCTTTCATTTCTTCCTTCCTTCCTTCTTTCTTTCATTTTTCTTTCATTTTCCTCTAGAGAGTCAGGCAGGAGATATGGCTGTTAGGATTGGCTTTTTAGTTTGCTAACCAAACTCAGGTTTGGTACATTGAGTGTACCAGTGTAATTAAAAATCAACTTCAGCATTGTTGCCAATAGTTTTTTTTTTTTTATCCTTTATTACTTCTTCTATTGTTCACCATTACCAGGTATAAAATTGAAATCAACAAATTCAGTTTATGTTTCATCCAATGCAGTATTAGACCATGTAGACAGTGCTTACAAAGGGAGGTGTAAGTAAGAATGGGTGCTTCCTAGGGATTGCAGCAACTTCAATATGATGAGAGCATTTCTAAAGAGGAAGACTACCCTGAATAAGACTGTTTTCATGAAGTAAGTCTCTGTAGTTTATTAACCCAAGGCAGAGATAACAGTGATGACACTTAGTGACAGTCAGTGGAAACATCGTATCTCATTCCTCTTACGGAAAATCTAACATTGATAGTTCATTCCATGAAACTCTGCCTTAGTTCAGTTCTCTCCAGCTATCACAAATCGTTTTTTCCTATGCTTCTAAGGTAGCAGAGATGACAAGACCAGAAGTCCAGCTTTTGGCATGGCCTATCCTTAACTGTTCCATGGTCTACTTTACTTAAATTTGTTAAACAGAGTTCTACTTTGAAAACTTAACTTTTTTTTAATTATTATTTTATTTTTGACTTTGTAGTTAGTTTGGCTGCTTTTCAAAATCCTCTTCCTTTTCCTTCAAGAACTTCTTTTTCCTGCTTCTGACATTATGATCCAAGTTTAATATGCCACAATCAGCCTAAAGGGAAGACTCACTGATTTCCTTTTTACTATTTTTATTTATTTTTTGCTTATTTTATTTATTTAAATTTCAAATGTTGTCCCCCTTCCTCTTTTCCCCCTAAGAAAATCCTCCATTCCCTTCACCCCTGCCTCTATGAGGGTGCTCCCCCACCCACACACCCACCTTCCTCACCTTCCTAGCATCCCCATACACTGGGACATCAAGCCTTCGTGGGACCAAGGCCTCCCTCCCATTAATGCCAGATAAGGGAATCCTCTTCTACATATGCAGCTAGAGCCATGTGTACTCTTTGGTTGTTGATTTAGTCCCTGGGAGCATTGGGGAATCTGGTTAGTTGATGCTATTGTTCTTCCTTTGGGGTTGTAATCCCCTTTAAAACCTTCAGTCCTTCCTCTAACTCTTCCAATGGGGTTTCCCTGCTCAGTCCAATGGTTGGCTGTGAGCCTCTACATCTGTATTGGTCTGGCTCTGGCAGCAAGAGTTTCTTGGCATCTGCAATAGTGCCTGGGTCTGGTGTCTGCAGATGGCACGGATCCCTAGGTGGGGCAGTCTCTGGATGGACTTTCCCTCAGTCTCTGTTCCACTTTTTATCTCTGCGTTTCATTTAGACAGGAGCAAATCTAGGTTAATATTTTTGAGATGGGTGGTGACCCCATTCCTCAATGAGGGACCATGCCTAACCACTGGATATGGTCTCTACAGGTTCTAACTCCCCCTTTTTAGGGTATTCCAGCTGATGTGATCCCATGGGTCCTGGGAACCTCTTACTTTCCTGGCATCTGGGAATTTCCGGTGGCTACCCTCAGTTCCCTGACCCCACTGCTACATATTTCTATTCAATTTTCTGACCCTCTATATTCCCCCCCTTCCTCTCACACCTGCTCCTGCCCTCGCCTTTTCCCTCCTCCTCCCTCCCAGATTCCTCTCGCCCTCAACCTCCTGTGATTATTTTGTTTCTCCTTCTATGTAGGACTGAAACATTCACACTTTGTTCTTCCTTCTTCTTGAGCTTCAAATAGTCTGTGAGTTGTATTATGGATATTCTGAGCTTTTTGCCTAGTATCTACTTATCACACATACCATGTATGCTCTTTTGTGACTGGGTTACCTCACTCAGGGTTATATTTTCTAGTTCTATCAATTTGCCTGAGAATGTCATGAAGTTGTTGTATTGTTTATTATTATTATTATTATTATTATTATTATTATTATTATCATCATCATCATCATTATCATTATTATTGTTGTTGTTGTTATTATTATTATTTTTTTTTTTACAGTCCAGTCATTATCCCCCTCCTGGTTTGCCCTCCAGTAGTTCCTCATCATAGTCCTCCTTCCCCATCTCCAAGAGGATATCCCCACCCCACTCCATCAGACCTCTCCACTCCCTGGGGCCTCAAGTGCACCTTCTCTCACTGAGGCCAGACCAGGCAATCCTCTGCTGTATATGTGGCAGGGGTTTTATATCACCTGGTGTATGCTGCCTGGTTGTTGACCCAGCACTGATTTACTTTTGTGTCCCCTTTATCATGATTTCCCGGAACCTCTACCACACACATGTTATCTTCCAAAATGTCTCACATTTTCTCCTTTATCCTTACCCAACTTCCAATATCTTAAAATCACATTCACAGTGTTCCAACCCAACATCTCTTCTCTCTTCCTCTTCTGTTTTTAAGCCCCCTGAATATAATCATTCTCAATATGTTTCTATTTCTTCAAAGTCCACTTAATGAATTTTAATCCATGTTCATTGAAACCTGATGAACTCAGAAGTTTGGAAATGGTAATTCAGGAATAGGATGGAAAACATTAATATATTAATTATGTATCTAGGACACATTTCTGTATATTTCTTTTGGTCCTTAGAGGTGTAGCTAGGTTTTTAAAAATCTGCTTTGTCCTTTCTAGTTAAATATCTGTACAACAGCAAGGGTATAAGTGGGGATGATGCCTGGGTGCCACAAAGCCTGCTCCTGTTTGGAACTTGCCATTAAGTCCAAGTTTCATGAATAAAACTGTTGACTTCACTCTTTATCATTAAAATGAAGTAACTTCACTTTTTGCCTTTAAAATTTCTTCTATATCCTTGTGTATCTGGTTGTGAAGAAATAGCCATGGTTTTCTCCTCCAGTATATGTTCATTCTGGTCCCATCTTACTTTTCAATTCTTCATAAAATACCATATATACATATATATATATATATATATATATATATATATATATATATATATATATATATATCTTCAGCTTGGTTTCCCATTGTATTCCTTTTAAGATTTTCTCCTGCCACTTAAAAATTTCTAGACATGAACTTATATCATTCTCCAGCCTCATCATCCTCATGATTAGCTTAATCTCTTTATCTAGCTTTCTATACAGTGTCTATCTTTACATTCCTCTGTCCATGTTTCCTTGGTCTTGGCCAAACTTTCAGGGAAAGTAATCAAGTTTTCAGCTCCTATTCACTGCAATCTATCCTTACATTTAAAGAACAGATGTGCTATAATGTTTATTTTCTTAATAAAGAAAATTTTATATTATGTCTCTGCTCTTATAACAATCTATGCCACTTATAATATATATATCAAATTCTTTTAGTAAGAATGGATACATGACAATATTCCTACTAATTAGGAAAATGTAAGATTTATCATCTTATTTTTGAAGTCACCTTGTAACTTCTGAAAATTTAACCTTGTTGAATAAGTATTTAACCTTAAAATTCCTCATTTTAAAAATCTATATTTTACCTACTGAAGCTAACTGCTAACTATAGGGAAAGTTTTCAACTCATCAGAAATAAAATATTAATAGCAAGAAGTAAGTAAGTCACAAGTAATTTTAATCACAATATGATCTCTCTTTTTTAAGAGATCTTATTAGATACTTTGAACACACTTGGCTGTAGAATTTTAGAAGTTTCTAAACAAAAAGAAAATATTCTCTCTTACCTGTTGAGTACTTCAAATGTCTAATATGTCTCAATATTATATTATATCATAAAACACCAGGACAGAGTAGAGAGTAGGAGTAAAATTCAGGCATTAACTAAAAGTTATACTCTGCAATATAAGACTCAGTTCCAAATATATAGTTTGATATTTTTTCATGTCCACAGATTTTATCAGTGAAGTTCCTGTTCAAGCAGCAACAGTAGCAGCAGTATCTAAGGGCTAGAATTGGCCCTGGCAACCTTCTTTAGAAATGGTAAAGATGGCCTGAGGAATCCTGCGTATTTAGTCACTCCAGGGATCTGGCATGTATAAATGTTTTCAAAGTATGTGGTGTAATTACAACTATAGGATTCCTCTGCCTTATAAATTCTTCTGAAAATTATAAAATATAATATATTGTAGGGAGATATTTAGGAATAAATGACCCTTTATCTAAGTGAAAATATTTAAAAAGAAAACAGTGACTTTGTAACAGCTAAATTTCATAATGAAAAAAGAATTGATTAAATTTATTTACCCAACTGAATGAGAGAAGATCTCTCCTAGAAAATCCCCTTGACACACCCTGTTTAGGACATGCCCATCATCCTAACACCTTCAGTAGATTGTGAGCCTTAAGAAGGACAGAGTAAGACTCTGACTTGCTGATCACATGGTTTCTCTCTGTCTCTGTCTAGTTTTTATGAACTAGATATTGGTAGAATTTAGGAATTCAAGAAAATCAAATGACTGGGTTATAAATCAATGGTTGCAAGATTGCCTAGCATATGTAAAGCCTTATGTTCATCCCCCCAACTTGGTAAATAAATATGTAATATAAGACCCCGAACCTAGGTCAGTGGTATTTATTTCAAGATGCCCAGAGTAAGACACCAAAATGCAAATCAATGCAAAAGGAAAAGATTTATTTTCCAGAGCATCAGGGTCTACCTTCAATTAGTCCCTCAAGGTGACTAGAAGGTGACCCCAAATGGCTATTACAAGCAGTTTTTATACTTTTTAGGGGCACAGGTTACATCAGCATGTTTACAGTTCAAACATATTGGCTAAGCATATTGACCTTTAAATATATTGGCTAGCAAGCATGACACATATTTAAACTCTACCTGGGACTTTTCAGAGGGTCAGTACATTTTGAGAATTTTTTTACTCAAGAATGTCTCTGTGGGTAGAGAATGGAACTTGGCCTAGTGTTGACTCCAGCTGGGAGGTGGAAGATGGAAGGAAGATGTAGGACTAGAAAAAACCTGTTGGGGTCCCTCAATAACAGCTTATGAAGGTGCATAAGTGTTATCCCAATATTCAAGAGTCTGAGGCTGTAGGGTTTTTGGTTCATAGAGAGCCTGGCATACATAGCCAACCCTGAGAAAGAGAGAGAGAGTTGGGGGGGGGCAAGGTCCAGCCTTAGCTTACAGAGGGGTTTGGAGGGAAGTGTTATTTGAGATCATTTATAAACAGACTTGAAATCAAATGATGGGGAGCAAGCTGACAGCCTTGTAGTCTGCTTGAGATGGGTCCCCAGTCAGCTCTCTGCAGATAAATCTTGGCTCTGTAGTCTGCCGGAGATAGCTTTCTGCTTGAGTCAGCATTTATGCTTGAAAAAATTCTAAAAGCTCTCTGGATAGCTCATGGGTTTTCCCATGGGAATCAGAAAAGCTGCTATAAAAAAATGCTTGGATTTTCTAGGAAAAAAAATTCTAAAAAGGCTGTGTTAGCTCACTAAGTAATTCTTGGGATTTCCAATCAAGGTCAGAAATCCTGTTAGAAAAATTCTAAAAGAGCTGTGTTTGCTCTCCATGGATTCTCTGACCAAAATCAGAAATCTTCTTAGAAAAAATTCTTAAAGAGCTGTGTATACTCTCTAGATCTCCAGGCTGGTCAGCTCTTGCTAGAAAAAAAAAAAAAATTCTACCATGGAACTGCTATTGCTCTCTGCTAGCACAACTTATGCAGAACAAAAGCCCATTCTTCCATCCACACATCAATCCAGTCATCCACTCCACGTTTCTCCTCCGTCACCCCATGAATCAGCATTCCATGATCCCAGGTCCTGAACTCCTAAAAAGAGACAGCAAGCACTTCCCTCCAAAACAGGGCAATACAATACAGAGATCCACCCACCTTTGTTAATCAGAGACAAAAAATTTGATGGGAGGGACTTTGCCCTGTAATTACCACTCCCTAAATCCTTTATCTCCTTAGTATCTTTGTGAGATGCTGGATCCTAATGCAGTTGCATCTGGGTTTTTTTTGTTTGTTTTTTGTTGTTGTTGCTTTTTTAGATCTGTGAAGGTACTTATGCAATTCATAATGCAGCTTCATATTTTGCCAAGTTGAGAAATTATATATTATTAAACTCATATGTTTTAGAGTTCTTTCCATCAGTAATGATTCCCAGACTCACACTATCTCTGATGATGATGGGGACATTAACCTTGGCAGAGAGGACATTTGTGGATAACTTTGGCAGAAAGAATATTTCCCTAAAAAGGAATATGAAGTTACACACACACACACACACACACACACACACACACACACACATTATAAACAAGCTCTATGCTCACAGCACATAGCAACCATTGACACTTGTGGAGGCTCGCACCCTCTTGTCTCTGTTACAGAGGTGGGAACCATGTCATACCCTTGCCCTTAGATGGCCAAGCAGGACTCATCCGAGAGAGAAAAAGAGACAGAGATAGAGACAAAGAAATAGAGAGAGATTCAGACAGAGATACACACAGAGAGAGAAAGGGAGGGGAGAAGGGAAGGAGGGAAGAAAGGAAAGAGAGAGGGAGGAAGAGAGCTAAGAAAAACAAAACTGTTTCTGTCTACATGGTACTTCTATTGTATGATTCCAAGTTGAAACAATTGGCATGCAATTTTTCTTTGCTGGGAAAAACTATATGTGTTTGATATGCATTCTTCAGGAACTCATATTTAAGTTAAAAACTGAGAGTGAAAAAACAAATCCCAAATAAGCTGGAGATGGAAAAGAGCTTCCCTGGCTGTCAGCAGAGAAGGAAAGGCCTTGAGTTACTATTAGAACTGGTGTGTGAGGGAGGAGCTGTCAGTGTACCTTTGCTTAATTAGAGAAAGAGAGGGAGATTGGCAGGAAATGAAGTAGGGGACCTAGAAAAGGGTCAGAAGACGTAGAACCTTCAGAACCAGGGTAACAGTTGGCTAAAGACAGCTAGATATGGTGTCTGCTTTAATGTCAAGCATTCTAAAAGGTGACAGAATATATGTCATAGTTCTTCATACTGTAATTGTTCTAACAGGGAGAGTGCTTAAGATAGGGAAAATCTAAATAATAGTCCCTGAGGCTTTATCTTGGAAAAAGGTAATTTTATGTCAGGCTCCACAGTATGACATAAGTGAGTTTTTGTTTTGGTTTGGTTTAGCTTTCTTTTTTTAGCTTATTTTTATTTTTATTTCTTTACTGGTCAGGTCAATATGGGCACCCAATAGCTTTATTCTACTCAGACCCTTGGTTTTCCTTATAGCATACAACCATGACAACTCTTGTAAAGGAAAACATTTAATTTTTCTGGCTACCAGTTCACAAGTTAGATCACAAGAAAGATTTTGTTACTTTCTTCAACAAGGCTACACACACTTCAACAACTCTATACCTAATAGTGCAATTCTCTGGTGATCAAGCATTCAAATCTATGAGCCTATAGAAACCATTCATATTCAAACCACACCATTCAATACCCTGGCCATTATAGGCTTTTTGCTATATCATAATTCAAAACTGAATTCAGTGCACCTTCAAAAATCCCTGTACTCTATCATCGTTTCAACAATGTTTTAAAAGTTTAAACTTCAGTGTCTCTTTGGAGTCACATCAATGTCTTGTCTGTGATGCCTGATGTGTTAGAATAGCAGCTCTCATCAGACACCAACACACACTAGGCCCAAACAGTTCCATGTGTAAGAGATTTCATTGGGAGAGAGCAAGGGAGGAGCATTCCCCATATGCATATGGTTGGTGATGTGGTGGCCACAGGTAAAGGTGAGAGGTGAGCCCAATGGATTCTGGGAATATGGTGGCTGTTGTCTTGGCAGCAGGTCTGTGAGGCCCACCCATGTGACATCACAGATTTCAGAGGCCCTGATGCCAACAATGCCCTGTAAAACAATATCAAAAGGTGGATCACATACTTCTAACACACAATGGCACAAAATACACAATACCATTCCAAAAGGAAGGGAAGGGAGCCTAGTGAGGAAGTAGGACCACAAAGCAAGACCGAACACCAGATGGGCAAACTCCAAACTGACATCAAAGAGCTCTTGAGATCCCCACTTCTTTCATCATTGCTGAATGCAATGTGGATAGCTTTTGATGCCACTTATAGCAATTTGCTGCTTATAGAAACTTGGCAAGTACTTGTCACTGGGCTTTGGAGGAAGAATAGGATCAGATAAGAACACTCACATTTGGCTAATGCAAGGATCAAGGTGAACACAGCCAAGGAATGTGTGATTTCCTTTTTGTCTTGTTAATCCCTAAAAGGACGCAGACCCAGAGATTCTGGGGACTTTGCTTACTGCTTTGTTTGATTACTACCTGGTGTGATCTCTTTGTTCTTTGCCTTGTTTAATCACTTTGTCTTTGATCTGAGAACTGACCCTATTCTCTGCTAGTACCTAGAATGGTAGAAAAGCTGGATGGGAAAAATTAAAGCCACTTCAGCCTCAGCACTGGCTGGAGTCATGTTATAATGTTTGCCTAATTGTCTTTTTCTTTTCAGTCCTCACTCCTGCGCTCTATACCCTGTTGACTGACTGAACTGGCTTGGTCAATGCAACACATTTTTTTCCCTCTTGGTTTGAGTCTATACTCTGTTAGCTGCTATCCTTGGAAGATATCCCACAACTGCGCCAACTCCACCATCTTGGTGATCTCCAAGGTGATCCAGGCTTTACCTTTATAGCATCACACTAAAGCTTCTCTCCATGGAGGGACACCTTGGACACTGTCTGGACTCAGCCACTTTCCTTAACCACAGAAGGAGATTCCATAACCTATCTCCTACATCCCTTATCCCAAAGCCAGAACTGTGTGGCTTGGCTAAAGCTGCCAAATTCTTCTGCTTGCTGTGGCAGGAACATGCAACCCCTCACTCAAATACCTTTTCTGTTATCTCTGCTTTCCTTTGCCACCAAAACTTAGCTGTCTTGTACTTCTCTTTGTAGATCAGGCTGGCCTTGAGCTCAGAGATCAATCAGCCTCTGAGTGCTGGGATGGAAGCTTGGCTGGTGAGGTTTTATCCAGAGGACACTACCACTCCCTTAATTACATTTAAATATTTTATTTCCTTCAGTTGGACCTAGCTCCATTATACTTCCTCATGCTTTCTTTATCCCTAAAGAATGTACACTTGGTATTTTTCCTTGCTCAGCTTATTCCTGTATTATAGAACTGCATAAGACTGGCCACCAAAAACCATGTAAACAGTTAATACTAGGCTGTTTTAAAATATCCTCGGCCAACTTCATTAATCCAAAACACTTCAATTTAGCCAAAATCAGATATTGTGGACAAGAGCAAAAAGCAGCCACATTTTAGCCAAACATCACAAGAATAGTCTCTAGGCCACTTACTAATGGTCCTCTCTTCAGAAACCTCTTGAGCTGGAGAGTTATGATCTACATTGCTCTCAGCACCATTATCTCCATGCTCCTACTAGTATGGCCCATTAAACCCTCCTTAAATCACTCAACAGGTTTTCTAATTCAAAGTCTCAAAGTTCTCATTCTGCTAATAGAAAAACATGTCAGGCCTGTCACAGAAATATCCTAGTCCCTGGTACCAGTTTCTGACTTACTCAATGTTCTATTGCTGTGAAGAGACACCATGACCATGGTGACTATTATATTTAATTGAGACTGGCTTATTGATCAGAGGTTTAGTCCATTATTTTCATAGTGGAAGTCGTGCCAACATGCAGGCAGACATAATGCTGTAGAGTAGCTGAGAGTTCTACATCTGGCTCTGAAAATAGAAGGGAGAGAGAGACAGAGACAGAGGGGGGAGAGGAGAGAGAGGAGTGAGAGAAGAGTAAGGAGAGAGAGGAGACATGGAGAGATGGAGGAAGAGACAGAGAGAGAGAGAGAGAGAGAGAGAGAGAGAGAGAGAGGGAGAAGGAGGGAGGGAGGAAGAGAGAGAGAGAGAGAGAGAGAGAGAGAGAGAGAGAGAGAGAGAGAGAGAGAGAGAAACTGGACCTGGCTAGAGAATTTGAACTCCGAAGCTCTCCCCTATTGACACACTTTCTCCAACACAGCCACACGTACTTCAACAAGGCCACACTTCCCAATAGTGCTTCTTCCTGTTGAGGAAGCATTTCAAATCTGAGTCTATTCAAACCACCACACATCCTAACACTGTGCTCTTGAAAATTCAAATGCCAGATAATACTATTTGCTCTGTTACAATAAGAATACTTCTAGCTGTAAACATAACAAAGAGGAGCATGAGGCAGTGGATACTACTGAGCAAGCAGTCCATGCCTTTTCCTCTCCCAAAGGCATAAAACACAATCTACACTCATTGTTTGGAGCTGGCATTCATGACAATTGCGTCTATGCAGACTCCAAGTCTAGAGCCTAATCACCAGTGCTTTCTGCAGTTTAGTTAGTTAGCACCTGCTTGCTACATGACTACATTTTAGGTTGAAATTTGCAAGTGAAAAAAAATCAAGCATTCTAGCTTTCCTGTATAATAATTTTTACTATGATACAATGTTTTAAAAGGCCCCACCTACTTTCCTTTTAAATATTGAGCAAAACTACTATCCTGGAATGTATATACAAAACTACCATGTTTTACATGTCTGTAAATATTAATGCATTCCTTCTGCTTTCCACTTGGTATTGTATTTTTGCAATTTCATACCAGTAAGTGGCCAATCACAATCAGGATGATGCCCTCACTCACCATTAGGATATATGTACCAGGTGCTTTGTGCTCTATAATTAGATGGTGCAACTACAACCATTCATTTACAAAGTCCTCCTTTCAAATTCTATATATTATGCTTAAGAATCACCTTTCAGACAATATAGCCATTTTCAATGGTACCCTAATCTGAATTTTAAGATGACTTCTTTTTTCTATTTTACATAATATGGTCAGGATTTTAGTTTTTCTTTCAAACTTTTTGTTTGTTTGTTTGGAGAAAGCAATGTTTGAATGCCTTAATGCTATATTCTGCAAAGTGACAGAGATAAATGTTGTCTCAGGGAATATTATCATTCTCTGGTTAAATTTCCAAGGGTTAAACGGCACTTGATCATATAAATCATTCAAGCTTTGGGAAATTCAGATTCTCTTTTTGAAGTTAGTTTCTAAAGTAACATGAAATTAGATTCTAAAACAATATATACTTCTATAAAGTGATTATTAAGTTTTTTTTTCATTTCTGAACCTTTAAAGATTTTAAAGGAAGCTTAATGACCTATTTGCTTTAGAGAAAAGCCAAGTCTCATGGAAGTTTCCTAACACTGTAATCATATTTTTGATGCGCATCATTAAAGGAATAAAAATGCTTACTTTTGTCTGTCAAGAATAACAAAGATCAATTCATATAAATTAAATGGTGCTTGATTAAAATAATAGCCCTAATAAAATAATTATTAATAATTTTAAGGCTCTCATACCAATCAAATCACAAAAGGACAGTAATATACCTTGATTTTATCTTACTGAATCTATATGGATAAAAATTTCAAATATATTATATTGAACTTTCATGATATTCACTGTAGGAATATACTATACATAAAGCATCAAATACATAGTTTTTAGTAGTTATTGTATGTGTTTGTGTCTAGTGAGATTAGACAAAGAAAAAAATAGACATTAGTTTTAATATCTTTAGTTTACTCTAAATGTTTGTTTTTCATTATAGAACTTTTGCAAATGTGAACGTAAGTAACCATGAGAATCTATATATATTCTGAGAGGTCAGCATTAATAAAAGTCAGATGTATTACTCACATCAGCATAGGTTGGATGTCTGCTACGCTGTACCGCACATAAAAGCATCACATAATGTGAGTAAACATTTAGTCACGGAATATATGTTCCTGTGTTGTGTAACAGTCTTATGATCTAAAACTATATTAAATTCACTCCAAATGACTAATGATAAGCCTTGTACATACTTGGTTTATTTGACTCATCTAATTATTTTTTGTTCACTAATCTCATTTTCAGCTACATGGTAAATATTTAACAACAGAGAAAATTAACATTTCAAGTTTTAAACACTGTGAAAATGGATTAGCTCCAAATCACACAGTTCTTCTATTTATTTTAACCCATACAAATTACACAGTGTATTCATTCTTCTATTTATTTTAACCCCAAACCATTTTTTTTAATTCCCTCATCTACTTGCACTATATACTCACTTAACAAAACCAATAAATTAGATGAAGGAAACCAATGGAAAAACTATAAGTCAAGGGAGTGTCGACTAATCCAAAAATTAATATTTGAGCCAAAGCATTATAACTCAGATAAGAAAAGCTAAAATTATCCTTTAAATAAAAAAATAGCTTTTCCTTCATTTGGAACACTTTATAGTAGAATAACTATTCAAATTCAGATTAGAAAGTTTTAGTTAACATTTTGTATTAACTTGTTTGTAAACCATTGTTTTTTTAAATTACGTTCATTATAACCTAACAATGAATTATAATAATTAAATATATTTCATTCGTGATTCGCCTATCAGACATTGTTTTCTCTGTTTTTTTCAAATATTTTTAGTTCTGTTAAATCCATTGATAATTTACTTGATCAAATACCACGTATTTTATGTTACGTGTTCTGTAATATTTTATTGTTGTTTTGCTTTAACCTAAAAGGTTTTGACACATATGTCTCACAATCAGCAAGCAGTATAGTGAAACTAACATGAGAAAAGTCAAGAAGCAGCCATTTATCCAGGCCAGTGTTCCCTTCTTCCATCCAGTATATAGTGCCTGTATTCACATCCTCTATCTACTGTACCTATTGACTTTGTGTCTTAGTTACCGCTCTGTTCCTGGGATAAAATATCGTGGCCAAGGCAACTTATTTTGTAAGCATTTAATTGTGGCTTGCTTATAGCTTCAGAGTTAGTATATAATCTTCATGGTTGGGAGCCTGGTGGTAAGCTGGCAGGAATGGCATTGAGCCGTAGCTGAGTGCTTACATCATCATCCACAGGCCACAGTCACAGAGAGCAAGACTGAATCTGGCAAGCCCACACCCAGTATCATACATCCTCTAACAAAGTCACACTTTCTAGTCATTTTTGCACAACTGGAAAAAAAAAATCAAATGTTTGCGCCTGGGGTGGTGGTGGGGGGACATTCTCTTTCGAAACACCTGAGTAAGTAATGATTTTCAATGATTAAATTTTTCTTATCATTTCTTATCATTATCAATGCCTTTCTTTGTTTTATTACCAAATGACCTAATTATACAGATACAAATGGCGGGCAAATAGTCTGTTAGACATATGGGGTCTACCCTGGATACAGCCAGATCAGCTTCTACAACCAAACTTTATCATCAGGAGTTGAATAGTCTTTCATTTCTCCCTACAAGCATTTCTTGCTTTAACACACCCCTAATATAGTAAATATTCATTAAGCACACTTCCCCATCTATTTATCTATTCATGTCTCCTCTTCCAGCTTGCTATAGCTCAGCAGCCTGACAAATACGGTCATAATATACCATGCTTTTAAGTTTCTGGGCAATAGCTATATGAAAAAGTAACATAACAGTTAATACGGTTGGCCTTGCTTACTGAAGACAATACCAAAAATGAGGGATTAATAAAAGGTGTTCTGGAAATTTCTATACATGCTGATCAGTAACTGAACAAAAAAAACTGTATTTTGCTATTGCCAGAATTTCTTACATAATAAGATATAAGAAAAAATAATTACATCCAAATAAATAAAAGCTCATGTCCATTTCACCCTTTCCTTTAATCCTCTCCTTTATTTACTGATGAGAGCGCAGTTGATGCTTGTTCTCTAGTAAACCGTGTTCTAATAAGTAATAGTTAATAATTTATGAATACATAGACAATAAGACCAAACCATAAAACAACTTACAGAAATATATCACTACTGACAAGTTGTAGAAACCGTGACATATTCAGCTTTATCTAAGGCCTAAGCCTCCTTCTCCCCTTTTCTCTGTTAGGTTATAATCTGTACCTTAAATTAACTAAAAATTGTCACTTGACTCTATACAAATGACTATAAATTAATAACCTCTTTTTATTAGAGAATGTCAATGCTATTTTCTGGTAGTTTCTCCCTTTTCACCCTCCTATCATACCATGTAAGTCAAAGTGTTTTATTTTTTAAGAACTTCAATCTGCTTTGCTGTGCTCTCTTCACCTGAAATACTAAATTGTTACTTTCCCATCACAGAGGTCTGAAAAGAAATAACCATGGACTATGCCATCAGCACCATCAGTGTTAACTCAGCCTGCTTCTCTTTTCACCTAAGTGTCAGAATAACCTTTCTCCAAGGCACAGAGTATTGAGTATGACATGCCTTAGGATTCAACTGACACTTCTGCCAAAAATAAAAATACTCAGAAATGTATCTCAGCAATTTTCTGATAAACACACATATAAAATATATTTTATTTTATTTTTTTTGTTAGCTTGAAATTAGTAGGATTATGCCATTCATGTCTTTTGGGGAGTTATAATCTAGACAGACACATGAAATCACCATGTTAACAGGATTAACTTGTCCTCTGGGCTATTAAATATAGACTGGTGCTATTAGAAAGAGAAAAAGAATCCATTAATATAATGCCCCACAATCTTTTTATGAAGATGGACTATTTTTCTCCAACCAGAAGTGTAGCATATGATTTCTTTTGCATTATTCAATAAGTAGAATTATAAAGGGTACAATTATAGTACTTTATAAATCATGAGATGGATGGACAAGACAAATACAAAACAATACTTTGTTAGGACATGAAGATTTATTTCATTTCATTTGCATGCTATAAATATCATTTCCTGAGAAGTGGTTTGAGAGCTGGCTGGTTTACTTCCTAGATTTTACATTTTTTACAGTAGCTAGCCCCATACATACACATTAACCTGTCATAAGAATCAACTTAAAATATCATTCCCCATTTTAGCTGGTATAACATGCATCTAAATAGAGGCCTTTAGACCATTGACTTAATATTGAAATTTTGCTAGAGTGCTTTCCAAGGCAGTAATTGCAATCTCTCCCAGAAGCATATGGTATTCTATTGATTCTGGATTCATTGTTCACTGCTTGTCAGCCTCTTGATTCTATTGACAAGAACAGTGGAATGTGTAGCAGTTAGGAAACATTATCTTAGTAATGGTTTCCCTCTGGTTTCACACTTAGTGTTTTTTAATTTGATACTGTGAGCGGCTGCTGAAATCAGGAGGTGGAGGTGAGAAAGTAGTTGGGATGAGAGTCATTTGGGAAGAGTTTCCTATAACAGGATTGCTGGTAATATTTATTCTCTTGTGATTGGTGAAAATTAGTCATATTAAGCTAAAGGTTTTAAATTCTAATTTGTAATCTCCAAAGTGCTAAAGAGTGAAATTATACTGTTATTTATTGAGGGGGTGTTTGTTTGTTTGGTTTTTATTCCCTTCTGGGGAGTAACAGTTGATGGAAAATGTGAATTGTCAAAAGTGTGAATTGTCAAAACTGAGGCCAGAGAGACTTATCTAGGCCTGGTTTGTAAAACAAAAGGAATAAAAACTTATTTACTGTTGTAAAACAACAGTCATTATCTTTTCTCACTCCCCTTTCACTTCTGTCTTTTCTATACACAAAGCAAATTATACTATGTCTTCCTTGAATTATGTGGGATTCCTGTAAAACCTAACCATGGTTTTTATTTTTATTTGATTTTCTATTTCTGTGCACTGAAAAATAAGAAAGACTTTTTTATCTCATATCATCTATGAATCACATGGAGTGTTTAGGCCTCTAACCATTCCATGGATATACTATGGGGAGTAAAAGGTATTTTACAACAACTATTTATGTATTTCAACAAATTCCATGAATGTTTTCTACACGTGGCATGTACTTACAACTTGATTGAATCATAAATGGGAAAAAGAAAATTGAATAAAATAGTCATTCTACATTAAATTTTTTAAAAATGCATTGAATTTATGCAAATTTTATATAACTATCATGAGTATAGTGTCATAATTTACTAATAAGAGGAAAATTACTATTAATATTACAAAGTAACCTATGGATTGGTGAAGGATCTTCTCTAATGAACTTTATCTCATAGCGCGTCATATCAATTCATGCAGAATGGCAGGATTTTTCATTATATTCTCAGCAAATGATAAGATACTATCGCTAAGCAATTCAGAGAACAAAGTCATGGTGGAGGGTTATGGCAGCAGACTGGGAAGGCTTAGCAGCTGAAGGATGGAGCTAACCAGTTACATCTGTGTAAGAAACAGAGTAAGGGCATAAAGTAGGACTGGGATATGAAAACTCAGGTTGGATGCCCAGTGATTCCCTTCTTCCTGAACACCACCTATGGGTTCCACCAATTTCCCAAGAGGCAGTACCAGTTGGGCCAAATGTTTAAGATGCTGAACCTCTGAGGGGCATTTTGTATTCTAACCACATCACTACTGCTGAGCCAATAAGTATCAGCTAAACACAAAGGTACCAAAAGTGCTACCTGGGAAAATAAAGGAATTAAGAAATAATGATTTTATAAAATATATTTCAAAGGAAGTGGAATCATATATTATATACAATTACAAATATGTGAGTTATATTCTTCCATCATTGAATCTCAATGCAGTGGTGTTTCATATACTACACGTCTGACCTGAAGATTCAACTGAGAGTCCCAGCTTGATTCTTTTAAAAAAGAGAGGATTCAATTTATATTGTCCCAAACATACTTTTGGCTCTATTTATCATCCAGATGCAAAACAGTAAGCAACTCTATTCAACAGGTTAGCTAATTTTTTTGTCTAGGGGTACATTTTGCAGATGATTTGTCCTGGTAAACCCACTGGGAAGCAGTGTGCTCATAATTTTATTCACAAAAGTCACATTGAGTTCTCTAATGCAGACAACTGACAACTCAAGCTCAAACGTTTATTAGAAAGCCATGTCATTTGCCTCTCTTCCTTCTCCTCTTCTTTTGTTCCCTCCTTTCTCTTCCCCCCTTACACATCCCTCCTTCACAGTATTCCTTTCTTTCTTGCCTTTGGATTTTTAGAATTAGTTTCTGAACTATAATAATAAGTTTTGATAAAATCAAACTCTATTCTGTTTCCAAGATAGATATACTTACATGAAGGACCTGGATCTACCTCATGTGTACAAACAAGTTTTCCTTCCTCTTTAATCTTACAGAGACATAATATCTTAATCCAAAGAGAGGGAGAGAGAGAAAGAGGGAGAGAGAGAGAGAGAGAGAGAGAGAGAGAGAGAGAGAGAG
>NW_022196905.1:191044534-191046111 GCF_008632895.1 Mastomys coucha | reverse complement strand
GAGAGAGAGAGAGAGAGAGAGAGAGAGAGGAAACATTGTCTATTTTGTAGGACACGTAGAGTTGAACTAAAGATACCCAAATTGACTTCTACTTTCTGGTCTATAAATGACAAATGGCTCATTTTGTAACATTTATTTATTTGTTCATTTGCAAGAATATGGTGCTACATTTTTTTTAGATAAAGAGTGTCTTTCAGTGTACCACATTCAGCTTTTAACTTGTCAGGAAGTAACAGTTTTGGTTCATGTCTCTTAAATTTTGTGAATTACCATTGACATTACATTCATCTATCTTATCATGGTTTATGAGTTCTTTTTAGTTTACTCATTCATTATTTCAGTGTTCTGCTCCCTGTTGAAATATTTCAACTATATTCAGAACAAATAGGAATAGAATCCTTTGGAGTCAAATTTTATAAACATAAACATTTACAACAAATATAAATAAGCTCAGATACTTTCCAGTTCTAGACACTCAAGACTATAGTTTCAAACATGATTATTTTGAATGTGATTGCTATTACATTTAACACACTGCAGTGTATATTCTATTTGAGAGTAGTTTGGAAAGCCAAAATTAGTAAATGTTCCCGAGGATTCCAAATTCATTTAATGCATCAGCACTTACGTGAGTATGCCATAAGGGTAGGAAGGAAATGTCATGCAAATAAGAAAGTGGCAAATGCCAGCATTAAGTAGTGACCCAAATGATACTGTCATTATGTGATAATGAAATGCAACAGGGAAATGTTACTAGGCTTCGGATGGCAAGACTTCATCATAGAAAGGATCAGTGATAAAATGTGATTCAAGCTAACAAGTCAATATGCTACATTGGCTTTAAGAAGAAACAAAAAGAATAGAGAAGAATGGTAAATAATAAAACCTATAGGGCCGGGCGGTGGTGGCGCAGGCCTTTAAACCCAGCACTTGGGAGGCAGAGGCAGGTGGATTTCTGTGTTCGAGGCCAGCCTGGTCTACAGAGTGAGTTCCAGGACAGCCAGGGCTATACAGAGAAACCCTGCCTCAAAAACCAAAATAAATAAATAAATAAATAAATAAATAAATAAAACCTATAGGAATAAAGAGATAAAATCTCAACTTGTCAGTGAGAATCCAGGACACTTACATTGAAGCACAATATTTTTCTTTTTATCTTTTTTTCTTTTTTTGGGTTTTCGAGACAGGGTTTCTCTCTGTAGCCCTGGCTGCCCTGGCCCTTACTCTGTAGACCAGGCTGGCCTCAAAATCACAAATCCACTGGCCTCTGCCTCCCAAGTGCTGGGATTAAAGGCATGCGCCACCACTGCCCGGCTGAAGCACAATATTTTTACATATCTTTTTTCCAAACTATTACATTAAGAATCTACTCCTTTAAGATTTCTCTGAATAATAAATAGGGATAAGTTTCTGATAATAGTATAAGTTGAAAGATATTCTGGGACAAATGGGACATATTACTGCAGGATTTCCTTAGCTTGTATAAACAACATTCGCATCTTCTTCTGTTGGTGAATTTTTTTTTTTTTATTTTAGATATTTTCTTTATTTACATGTAAATTTCTCCATTCCCAGTT
>NW_022196905.1:191009810-191038539 GCF_008632895.1 Mastomys coucha | reverse complement strand
TTCTATCTCTTGTATTCTGTTAGTGATACTTGCATCTATGTTTCCTGATTTCTTTCCAAAGATTTCTAGTTCCAGAGTTGTCTCTTTTTGTGTTTTCTTTATTGTTACGACTTCCATTTTTAGGTCCTGGATGGTTTTACTCAATTCCTTTACCTGCTTGTTTGTGTTTTCCTGCATTTCCTTAAGGGATTTTTGAGTTTGCTCTTTAAGTGCTTCTACTTGTTTACTTGTATTCTACTGTATTTCTTTAAGGGAGTTATTCGTGTCCTTCTTAAGTTCCTCTATCAGCATTGTGAGATATACTTTAGATCCAATTCTTGCTTTTCCAGTGTTTTGGAATATCCAGGACTTGCTGCAGTGGGAGTACTAGGTTCTGATGAAGCCAAGTAGTCTTGGTTTCTGTTGGTAGGAATCTTGCATTTGCCTTTCACTATCTCTTGATTTTTGGTGATAGATGTTCTTAGTGACTCTGATCGGAGCTTGTCCTGTCCCTGATGCCCTGCAAGACCCCTGAGATTCATGGGGCCTGTGCCTTCCTGCTGGCTGCTCCTGGCTTAGGAACTCACCGGAGAGAGGATGGCAGCTCTCACTGGAGACTCCGGGTCAAAGCGGTCCCTGGAGGCAGACCCTCCTAGTGCAAGGGAGGGGCAGCTAAGCTGTTGGTGAAGTTTTTAATTCTTTTGAGGAACTGTTAATATCTCTAGAGACCCCTGATAAAAGCGGTAGCAAAGAGAGATACAAAATAAGTTTTGAGTGATAATTCATAGGAAGATTAGAGTACTTTAGATACTAGATTTAAGACCTATGCACTAACCTTGAGGACTAGATCTTCCAGAACCTGATAATATAGACTTTGATGTTAGAAAATTAGACATTGCAAAGCTGTGCCCCTTTCTGGAGATTGATACCAAGAATGTTGTGCTGAAAATCTGTATTTGAGCAGTTAATTTGGCATTTATAAACTAGATGCTTCTTTGCAAAACTGTTGTGAAATATAAATGATTCCAAACTGTTGCAATTGAAGCTTAGCATGAACAAAAACCCTGAAAGCATTGGATATGGTAAATACTACATGATTATTTCATTTTGAGCAAAAAATTACCATTTAAAATAAGTGTATTAGCAAGGTTAATCTTTCATCAAAGGAAATCTGTCTAGTTAAATCTTTGCATGTAGTTTCAGAAAGTACAGAAAGCATGGGATTTGATTTTTTTTTCTTGGTTTTTCGAGACAGGGTTTCTCTGTGTAGCCCTGGCTATCCTGGAACTTACTCTGTAGACCAGGCTGGCCTTGAACACAGAAATCCACCTGCTTCTGCCTCCCAACTGCTGAGATTAAAGGTGTGTGCCACCACTGCCCAGTACATTAATAGATTTTACATTCCAATAATTTAGATCTCTGTTAAAAGGACATCTTTATTGACATGCAGTGTCTTGGAAACCAAAACTTACTGTTTCTTGTAAGTAATTTCTAAGAATTATCTATGTCTTCTTCCTCTCTCCCTCTCACACTTCCTCTACTTTTCTCTTTCCCCTCCTTCCTTCATCATTTCCTTCACTCCAGGATCTCACCTCACCACCTCTCTCTCTGCTCTGTGCTCACAGTTGTGTGAGTTAAGTCACTAACTTTATGATAAAGCTTCTCTTTTGGTTTTGCATTTACATTCCTAGGGCTTTGGTAATACTTTCTTTAACTTAACTGCAAATGAGAAGTGACTTTTAGTGAAATAAAATTTCCAATACCAAAATATTTAGAAAAAGTTAATATTAATATTCCATACATGAGAGCTAGTTTTGTTTCCTCCAGTATGTGGCATGTGGCATTCCTTGGAAAACTTTAAAAGGCACTAGTTTTTATGAAAGAGAAGGTTATGGTTTAGAGGGAAAATATTAGGGAAAAGCCATGAGAATTAATCATTTCTGCTTTATCAAAACTAAATTTTTAAAATTCATCAGATATAATCTCCATTCAATATTAGTAATGTAATGTGCAAAATCTGCATGTACAACATGAAATTACTTGGTAAGATAAAACATATATCCACAGTTTTGTTACTGGAGTCATTGGAAATTATAAATTGTATAATGAAGCCAGACTGAATCAAAAGCGCTGGGCTCTGCCTATTTTAATATAGTAGACAATGTAGTTGAGTTAGAGTTCTCTTTTGAGAAAGTATACCACAAAGATTCTAAATCTCTTCTTCAGAGAAAAGGGACATGAAACCAGAAGCATATACTAAACATAATGGCTTTATTTACTTAGTTATATATATATACTTACTTTCATCTCAAATATAGCTTGAGTATTTAAAGCTGGCTTAGGTTACAAGTAGGTGGACTTTAATTTTTTAGCATACAACACTGTTTCTTAAATGAACCATAATGAATCATTTATGAAATTCACTCACCTTTTCCCTAGATCTAACTTATGTCTTTTTTTGTTTTGTTTTTAAACTCTGAAGATAAAGAGCCCACTGGGTCAAATGTTTGGCATTGCTTAAGTTAATGTAAAATAAAATTAAACAGGGCAAGCTTATTTATTCGTACTCAACAACATACACTTTTGTTTGTTCGTTTTGTGTTATTTTATAAATTTTTAAATACATATTAAATTACTTTTTTTTTTTTTAGTTCAGTCAATGCCCCCCTCCTGGTTCACCCTCCCTCAGTTCCTTATTCCATTCCTCCTCTCATCTGGCTCCAAGAGGATGTCCCCACCCTAGGCCTCCCTACTTCAGGGGACCTCAACTTTCTCAAGTGATAGGTACATCTTCTCCCACTGAGACCAGACCAGGCAGTCCTCTGCTGTAGATGTGTCGTGGGGCTTCTTACCAGCTTTTGTATGCTGCCTCTTTGGGTTGGTGGCTCAGTGTATGAGAGTTCTCAGGGGTCTGGGTTAGATCAGAGATCCAGTCTTTCTATGGGGTTACCCTCTTTATTGGCTTCTTCAATTCTTTCCCTAATTCAACAACGGGGTTCACTTCAGTCCAATGTTTGGATATAAGTATCTGCATCAATCTTTGTCAGTTGCTCATTGACAACTATGCTATCTCGGCCTCTCAGAACAACATAGACTTTTAATAATGTTCATTATGTAAAATATTTATAGGTAGAACAAAAAAGAAAGGAAAGGCCTTTAGTAAACAGATAAAGGTGGCATGCTAGTTTGAAAGGTCCCTATTTAAAAAAAGATGAAAAAAGAAAAGGAGTAAAGAAATTATGTGAAATGTAAGTATGAAAACGACTCAATTGAAATGTCACTTTATTTTCTACTCTCTCAGCTTTATGTCTCTATCATCATAGTACATATCTATTATAAAAATTTGTCTAAATTATGATTTCTGAATCTCATATCCTAATTGTTTTCATGTGTGTTGTCATCTGAGATTTGCCTACTGATCAACATTAACCTAGTGTGATCTGTCTCAATTTATTTTAAATTTCATTTAAATGTACTTTAATTTACATTTATTTATTGTGTGATGAGGGTGCAAGGAGACACTAAGGGACATTTGTATTGGTCATAGAACAACTTGTAACAGTCATCTACTTCAATCCACCACGTGGGTTCCAGAGGTCAAATTCAGGTTTAATGCAAACACCTTCGCACCTCAATCCTTCTCACCATTAAATTGTCTCTTTAACCACACAAATATGCATACAGACCAAATATGTGTAGTTGAAGTAATTTTCTCTTCTGGTAACAACTACCTCTGTGATCAAGTGAAAGCTGAAACAACAACATGGCCTCTGCATATCATTCACCTGGTATCTATCATTAAGTGAGAAAGATCAGATGGCTCATCATACAGGTTCCTTTACCATTCTGACTGTAAAGGTAGGAGAGGAGAAAAGAATACTAATAAGAAGTCCAAGATGTGTGGATGCTTTGCTTTCTCCTTGAGATAATCCTAATGACTATTCTTTAATTCTCAGTCAATTCATTGTCTTTGGAGAATAGGAGAAGAGTAGTTGCCCAAGTCTCTAATAGGTGTACAATGAGGTTGATTATCATACATATGATTATTCTCATTATTTTCCTTCTAAAAAATGAACTTCCATTATTTTAATCTCTACAAGTTCTTAATAAAAAGTATCCCACCCATTCAGTCCAGCATATAACCAACAGATTTCTGTAATTTATAGATCTCAAGTGAGTCTTCATTTCAACAGAGCAATTTGTTGTACTGGATTCTTGATATTTATAAAAATTGTTTTGTTAACACCCATATAAAATAAAAGCATAATTTTCAAGTATTCAGAATATATTTAATAATAGTTTAATCTCTTAACTATATTTTATCTATGAATGCTTGCCAGAAATAAAATTGTATGTATGGTCACATACAAAAATATATGTTGTACACATGTATATATATATATATATATATATATATATATATATATATATATATATTATTTTTCAAAAACAACAGAAAATAAAACATTGAATTTTTATGCAGATTTCATTGAAAATTAATTAGGCACATTTGTCCATTTTCTTTATTTCATTAGAATTTTTTTATCCTTCAGCATCTTTCCATTACAGTGGAACTTTTCCATATAAAAATCATGTATCTTCTGGAAAATGTTAGAGCTTACAATCATTACCTAACCTGCCAGTGTGATTTTTACAATGAACAGGTTCCTAATTTAGTCTACATTTTGTAGCTAAAATCAAGTAGCACTAGAAAAGTTAGGTTTTTGTTAATGGGTCATAAACTAGGGACATCTTGGAAGAGCAATCCTCAACTGAGAAAATAGGTCATCAAATTGGCCTCCGAGTCAGTGTGTGTGTGTGTTTGTGTGTGTGTGTGTGTGTGTGTGTGTGTGTGTGT
This sequence comes from Mastomys coucha, assembly GCF_008632895.1. Taxonomy (NCBI): domain Eukaryota; kingdom Metazoa; phylum Chordata; class Mammalia; order Rodentia; family Muridae; genus Mastomys; species Mastomys coucha. The sequence goes on along the minus strand of NW_022196905.1, from coordinate 191,033,702 downwards.
GTGTGTGTATTGTGGGAGGAACTTTTTTGATTCATGTTTGATATGGGAGGGCCAAGATTACCAGATGCAGTGCATTTCCTGGGCAGGTAATTATGCATTTCATGAAAAGTGAGTGAGCCATGACGAGGTGTGTGCCAGTAAGCAGCATGATCTCACCATGGAAGGCCTACCTTCATATTCCTGCCTTGGATTATTGTTTTGATGTTCCTGAGTGGAGGACTGTAATGTGCAAGCCAGGTAAACAACTTTCTCCTCAGTTTGCTTTGGTCATGGTCTTCATAACCTTCTATGAAACTTTATAGTTCACAAATGTAGTGCCTCCTTCTTTTAGACTGAAAAAAATGAGGACCAAGTCACAAATGCGTGAAGAAAAGGACCTTTTATAGTTTCTTTTCATAGTGAGATATATTTGGAGAAAGAAAGCTACCCATAACCTATCCATTCACTCCATTGCTGCATTTTATAAGGACACATGAATTCATGTAATCCATGATCCAGGGTAATCCAACAGGGAAAATCCTTCATATCTACTCACTACTGAAAGGTCATACTCTGAGCACTGCATGTGAGTAATAATGGAGTTTTAGGGGAGACTTCTTCAAACCATAGCTTTCAGTGCTTGTGCCACCAAAAGCATGTCCTTTTTGCATGCAGAATACATTCCTTTTTACATGTATAGATCCCTGAAAATGTAAACTTACTCTAACATAATATTTGAAGTGTATATCCCAAATACTATCTACATGAATTAAACCTCAGTCATGATTCATCCTGATGTTACTTCTCTCCAGCTGGGAGCTTCTAAAATCAAGATGAGCTATGTATCTTCAAAATACACTGTTGGAAATTATAGCTTAACTATTCTAATTTAAATGTGAGCACTACAAAAGAAGGAAGATATATCAGTTCTATAGTTACTCCAAACCCCATCAAGACAAGCAGTTTAATTTGAGCATTGAGAATTATGCCCTTTGTGTGTACTCTTTTTCTCCAAATGTGTGGATGCCAGCTTTGAGGTCCGAACACTGCAGGTTGCATAATTTCCCTATCTTTTCTGGACACAGGCCATGTTTCTGCTTCCACACATTGAGTACCCTGCAGCTTTTCAAAGCTAATAGTTCATAAAAGTGGGACTTGTCATTACTGAGACAAATACCTGAGGGGAACAATTTAAAAGGATGAAGGATTGATTTTCCCTAAAGTTTCCATGGATTTGATGCAAGGTCAGCTGAATCCATTGTTTTAGACTTGCAGAAAGATAGAGTGCCATGGCAACAACAATGTGTTGCAAAGGCTACTAAATTCATGGTAGCCAGGAAGCAAGAATGAGAAAAGGGGCAAGAACAAAATACTCTTTAAATTTGCTACTGCTAGAAATTGCTTATTCCCTTTCTTATGACAGACACATCTTAAAGCTTCCAGAACACAGAAAAATATTACTGCTGGAGAGAAAATTAAATCTTCAACATTTATGTCTATGAGAACATTTAATATTTAAGCCATAACACTCTGTGATAATGTAAAATACAGATAGTCTGTTCCCAATAATATTCTGGCTTACCAGTTGCAGTCATGCCTATAAGTGTAAGTCCAAAATTACCTATAAAGCTCAAGTGCAGTTTTGGTGCAAGATCCTGTGATTCACAGTGCTATAGAGTAGGCATTCCAACACATAAGGGAAGAATGGCAGCATGATATCAAAGCAGTGGACCAAGGCAAGCCACAATCCCTGCATCCACAATATTAAATATTAATATTTAATTTTAGTCTATAGTACATAGTATAATGCTGTGAAATCCAAAGGATGTGGGAAACCCAAACCTTCTGAGGCTTTTCAAGCTGTATCCTACATTCTCCTTACCTTGAGGTGGCTCTGTTCATTTTCTAGTTAAATCTGGTAGACATTTGATATTCTAAATATCTCCAATATCTTTGGCTTCATTCTCATAACTCGAAGCATTCCTTTCCCATGGCGATTCTGACACTACTCATATATCCTGGTCCCTCATTCATATTTGAAAAACTGGAACCTGCCATGACTCATGAGAAATCTTCCTCATTTCTATAAAATCCACACCACATGGATTTCCACAGTGTTTCCCAACTGTTAAAACAGTAGACACTCCTGTTTGATTTAATCTTTAAAGATTCATTTATTTTTATTATTTTAGATGCATGACAGTTTTGTCTACATTTATGTATGTCCATCAAATGTGGGTTTGATACTTTCAGAGGTCTGAAGAAGGTATCACATCCCCTTGGACTGGAGTTATAGGCAGTTGTGAGCTGCCAGGGGGAATATGTGTAATGAGCCGAGGTTCCTTCCATTACTTGGCTTCATCAGAACTGAGTACTCTTAATCACTGACCAAACTCTCCAACCCTAGTTCATCCTTTTTGACCATGGTCTCAGAAGATTTTGAATATTTATATGACTGAAGATGAAGAAAAATTTCCCTAGATATATAGCCTTTAGAAATATACTTCTGAGCAATCATCTCCAAACCAAATCTTTCAAATTCTTGAGTCAGTAGTGGGTAGGACTTGGCCAGTTCTTAATGTGCTTTGGCCTTGTTGTATTTCACAGCAACCCTTCTTGACATGTGAATTTTACAGCCTTTCAGACATTACAACATGGAAATCATCAGTATTAATTTTCTATGTCAGTCAGACTTTTCCTTTCTGACAAACGCCTGAGAGAAATAATGTTTAAAGACAGATTCATTTTGCCTATGATTTCAGAGGTTTTAGTTCTAGTAAAGCTGAATATATTTGCATTGATCTTGAGAAAATCCAGAAGTTAATAATGATGAAAACATGTGGCTGAAACTTCATGGGAGCCAAGAAGTAGAGAGGGAAAGGAAAGCAAGACCAGATGCAGATAACCTTCATAGACAAGATGCTTGTGACTTAGTTCTTCCAGGTAGAAACAAAAAGGTAATGTTGGAATGAATTTTAAATATTCAGTATGTGAGCTCATATGTTACACTGTATAGGAAAACCATAATAGCTATCTACTGTCAACCATTTGGTATAGTGAAAGATGAGTGTGACACAAAGGCTCCACTAACCTATATGTAGAATTTTCTCTAGTTATTTTCCTAGTGTGTAGAGATTCTATGATAATTTCCTTGACATATGAAAGTAACATAACCACATGTCCATGTTCTAAGCTATAGGTTTGCATTACTAACTCCATGGACATCTAAAATCTCTCCATTAGTGGTTCCAGTGACAGTGACAGAGATGACCTAGATCCACTTGAGCAATACACGAATGCAGGTGAGAGAAGCTTGTGATCGCTCTACACACTGATTCCTGAGATTTCATAGATGACTGTAAGCCATTTATTATCACTCTAGACATGAGATGAGTATGGAAGACTCACTATATCTCCAAAGTATTTTCAGATCATTCTCCCATTGTTTTATTTAGCATATTTCTTTCCTTATTAAACTCCCAATCAATTAATTGCTTTGCCATGCCATTGGTTATCTATCCTGAATATACTTTCTAATTCTCATATGATCTGGCTGCCAATGTTGTAACTCCTTACCTTTCCTTCTCTAGAGACAAAGAAATCTTAAACTCTTTGTTTTTCTCATCTCCTGTTGTGCTACAGTGAGGAGAAAAGAAGGAGAAGGTCTACACAGTTCCTTGGATATTCTACTTAGGTTTCTTCCACCAACTATCCTAATGCATAGCTTCAGTGTCAGCTCTTCATAAAGCCTTGAGTAATGTATGTAACTGAATGGAGTTTTAGGAACTATGGAATAGAAGTTCTTTCTACGACTTCTACAGTCATATTTCCCATTTTTTTTTATTTGGAAGCTCATCAGAAATGTTTTTTACTGTTCATATCACAACTATCAGGCTGTTTATTGGCACTGACGTAAACTAATAAAATAGGGCACTCTTCATAGCTTTTTGTCTTATAAACACTCTCATACTCAATGATGTACCTAACAACAGAGGACTTTGTTATCCTCTTCATTTCTCTACAGTTACATGCATCTCCTTAGGATGCACTAGAGCAACACTCCATCTGTTATTGCAAATTTCCTGCTTGTCAGTGATGATAAAACTATTGAACACTAACTCAGAATTCAGATTTATTTAACTCTAATGGGTTTTTAAACCTCAAGGATCTAATGTCTTTTAAGAAATTGTTGCTAATCCTTCCTTAAATGGCAGAAGAAAGAGGCAAAATAAGAAATTTCTTTCTTGATACACATGTAGGGTGAGGACACCTAATACCATTGATGGATCAATTGGACCCATGGTCCAATCACTTTCAAAAACCTAGGCTTTTGATATTACTATGCTAGTCATGTCTGAATTATGGGACAATGGGGAGGCATATTCACAGCATAGCAGGCCATTATGATATCCTCCAGGATCAAGGAAAATTTCTCCCATTTTTCTCAGATGAAGAGTCAAGAGAGTCTTGCTCAGCTAATCGACCTGACAAGTTCTCTTTATGAAAAAATCAGTCATCTTCGGCATCTTGAGACCTGTGCTGTGCACACTATAAGTATGCAAAACAAGCATGAGTGGAGAGAGATTTTAAACTCATTATCAGGTTCCCTATCATTTTCCAATCTCCCACTGCATCAGCTCACATCAGTGGAAATCACCTGATGATTTTAAGATTTCAGACACTCTATCTGAATAGGGAAATATTTGAAGTTTACAACAGAAATTTGGATTTTTTTCTCACATCTGTTCCTTGTACTATGGCTGGAGAGCATTACATGGTCTTTATTTTACTCTTAAGGGCTTCTTGATTTATAGCACAGTATTTGCACATATCACACTACATTAAGAAATTTTGGATCCAGTTTCTTGTGCCACATTTCTTCCTCAACCTTTGTAAGCCACTCATTTTCTCTGTGTTTCAGATTCTTCTCTATAACATGGTTATCATGTAAATAAAAAGATTGCCAAAATTACTAGATTTTAAGAAATTCTTGTCACAACGAAAGCTCTTAATAAAGATTAGATCACTGTTGTTGCTATGGCTACATTAACATATCCCTCCTCTACTCTGGGCAATGTTGCTCTTAACAAAATTTGTTCTCTTTGTGCTATTGATCATAGCTAGCTGTCTATGTAAGAGAGAGGGATATGAAGCCACTAAAAAACCCACTATGATAGCTCTTATCTCTTCCATACAGCTTTCAAACAATATAGAAAATAAAAGTATGTAAGATGGGGACCAAAGCATTGTCTATATTGCTGGTAAGAAAGAAGCTGTCCTAGTGGATGACTGGAATAGTTCCCCTATAGAATAACTGCAGAAGAAAAATGGAGTTTAGGGGACAGTATCACTAATTCTTCTCAAATCCATTACCTTGACAATTCTTCTTCCACCATTGACATGGACTTGTGAGGCAGATGAGCAACAACATTCTTGTGTTCACAAATATGGCTTTTAATGAAAAGAACCTTTATCAAGAAGCAGAGAGAAGCTATTGCTTTCATCTTGATCATAGGTCTATTATTGGTCAACCCATCATAAAATTCTTCCTTTTTATTTTTTTCTGGTGGTTCTGAGGATTTAAAGAGAATCTCACATTGCAGATAAAGTAGAGTGCTTATTAGAGATAGAATAACATTGTAGTCCAAGAGACAGGCTTTCAATATTAACAAGGATAGCAATCATATTTTCAGACCTACTTATAAGATAATGCTAGATCACCCAAAAAATCTGCCTGGAAACCTAAGCACTAGAAAACTGTGAAGTAAGAGAAAGATTTTTCTGATTCTTTATAAATACTTTTCAGTGCTCAGTAATGTTAACTTATTATGACTGACATATAATTACCTCATGCTATATTATTCTGATATTTCATTAAACTCTTCAGGACTTCTCTGTGTTTTGTCTTTTCTCTTTAAATCTGGGAGCAACTTTGCATGTCTGTTCTTCCTTTGAAGGTAAATGTGATTCACAAAGCAATGAATTCCATATTGGTAGTTAGCTATATTTCAAACACATGTTTTTAGGTGCTAGATTTGAAATGAAGGAGAAACTGCTCAGTGTTCTTTTAATAACAATCAGTCCCTCCCACATCTATAGTAACTCAATAACCTGGAATAGTGGCTCGGTGCTGTACTTGAATACCTTTAAATTTTTTCTTCATGAATGAAGCAATGTTTGCAGAGAATATGAATCTATATTTGACCACCGAGCTCCAATTGATAATATGGACATTGATTTAGGTGCCCTCCTCATTAGTCTGGAATGAAGAATCAATGTCTCCAGTTATCGTTGTGTGGTAAGGAAAATAGAGCCAACTCAAAATTTCTGTGAATGAAGATAAGTTATATGGTAATATTTCAAAGCTGTAGTTAGGCTATATACAATATAAAGTGGCATAATAGCATGGAGGTTAAAGACAGAAATACAGTTTATGTTTGTTATAAGTCCCAAACCTAACTATATCAGATTAAGTAATATTAAAAATAGAAGATGTCCTTAGGCATGTTTGAAGACTATGTGTAAATATTAATAGTTTCAGTCAAATATTCTGTTTTTAATCCCTCAGTTATATGTGTATTGATCACAAGTTCATTTCTTTTCATTTCCATGATATCTAAATTTTAGAATTTATAACATATGCCTCATATTTTGGGTCTCCAGCAGGTATCTGTTCCTTGGTATGTGACTATTCATAGTCAGAAAATTGTGGAAATTTAATGAAAGTAGAGTGATTAGTGTTGCAAAATTCCAGATGATAACAAATTTTAAAATGTAAAAGATATCAATGTTTGTGAGGTTGTAGTAAAAGATTTTTTATAGGCATTTTCCACTTAATATAGCTTCTATTTGATATTCTTAGTCATGGGAATTCTAATTGGTATTCAGTAATTAATAAGCTATATATCAATTAAGAAACTGTTCCTGTGTAGTCACAGTAATTTTCCCAGACTCTTTTCTCTCCTGGTATATTCTTCTTTACATAGCCTATTGGCTTGCATTGTTTTGATATCTGTTCTCAATGAAGTTACTTCAATATTCTTTCTACTCTTTTGTTTTGACAAAGTCTCTCTAGAGCCTGGCTAGCCTAGAACTTGCTATGCAGCTCAGACTGGCCTTTAATTCAAAGAGATCTGCCTACCTCTTCCTTCAGCTTGTTATCATTTCAACAGGCCTGGTCCTGCCAAGTAATCTTTTAAAATGGTAACCTCATTTCAAAATTCTCTCTCTTTTGAGTATTATGTATCTCCATTGTGTTTATTAATATTTAAGGATTAATAGACTCTAATGGTTTTAGTGTAGCCTATTCCTCCTCTCTTGAACTTAGAGTGGGGGGGGGGTTCTTTCCACTGATGAAAGCTCAGAGTCCTTTAACACTGTCTTAAAATGCTAGACATTTAAAAAATAATTTAAAATTATGAATAGTTACATGTAGTTTAATCTAACTACAATGAATCATGTCAACAACAGATAATGATTTAAAAACATTTGAACTGTTTAGCTTACTTTTGCAAATATATTAATTCAATGATTAGTAAAGTAGTAGAAATTCAAATCAAGTTCTATCCCATAAGTCTTCATTCTTTTTGTTGTTTACTTTAAATACCTATCTAAAACTACATATTATCTATCTATCAATCAATCAATCTATCTATCTATCTACCATCTATATCTAACTATATCTATCATCAGTCTCTATCATTTATCTGTCATCTATCAGTCTATCTATCTGTCTGTCTGTCTATCTATCTATCTATCTATCTATCTATCTATCTATCTATCTATATTTCATCCATCTATCTATTTTACTATGTTTGCTGGTAACAAGTTGTTTAGTTGCACACTTATATGGAGGATGAGTAAAGACATAATACCATATTTTTAAACGAACGAAGTATCTACCCCAAGGTATAGCATGTTTATGGATGTTGTACTGGCTTCTCCATAGTTTGAATGTTGAAGAACCTAAACACCTAGGTATGGTGTTTAGACTGTTCTGAATTCTGACTTTCAATGAAGACTGGTAACAAGTTAATGATTTGTGTCTCAAATACTGTGGGAAGTTGGTTCCCACAACATCTGCACAAGCTCACTGCCTTAGGGATGATATAAACGGAAACTATGTTGGTACATCCATATTGTAAGTGATTTTAGAGACTCTCACCCCTTTTGATAGTCTCCTTTGGGGAGGAAACTGTGCAATAGCATACATAAAAACACACACAAACAAGCACTCAGACAGAGAAAGAATTGTTGATCACGTCAAGAGAAAGTGAATGTGCCATTTACCCCTGAGCATTACTTTAAGTGACATTTTTCATGCTTTTAATGTAAAGTGTGTGACAATAGAGACTCGGAAATAGTTTATATTTCAACTAGTTAAAATATTGTCCCTATATAGTTGCCCATAGCTAGAATAAAATGATATGACACTGGGGTTTATTCTTAAACATTTATTTTGCTGAAATAAAACTTCCCTGAAGGTATTGATACAGAGAAGTTATATACACACTTACATCAGAGTGAAGGAGCTTGAAACACATTGCTATCCTATGGTAAGAAAAATCTCCTGTAGACATTCACCAGAACTAAATAACATTTTAGTATATGTTCAGATATCATTGTTTTATTTGAGACAAGGAGGTCTGGAATTCATAACTGTCACCCAAGCTGGCTTTGAATTCTTGACACCTCTTGACTCAAACTCTTATGTGTAATTTAAAAATTTGCACATGACTTTAACTTTGAAAATTTTATATTTTATGTCATTTACTTCTTAAAATATAAATCCAGCATCATCTTTACTAAAGAGGCATCTTATTTGCTTGGGGCTTAGAAATTGGTGGTTAATTTAAGAAGTCTTAGGGAATAATTATTGGTTAACAACACTAAGCTTTTAGTGTAGAATACATTAATCCCTGTTTTAGCAATCCATAATCAGAAATTAATAGAATTAATGAATAAACTTCACAAATTCAGAGAATGTGGCATATAAATAATGCCTTCAAAGCAGCAACACTTAATGCTTGGTCAATTTTAGATTTGGTGTTCTATTGCCACTTGATGAACTGACTTAGAAGCATAGAATTAATGATTTCTACTTTTTAATTAACATGATAAATACTGTGAACTTTTAATATATTTCACTTGTGATTTATAATTTGGGGATGAATCTTTTCCACTTATTAGTGGATTGTTTTCACTCTCCTAAATTCTCTGCATCACTTGTTTGTGTGTTCTAAGTACACAATCTTTGACTCCTTGGTCTTTTACTATACAGTTATATGAAGATTGACAACTGGAGGCATATGGCAAGATACTTCTATATACTAAAACCATATTTATAGAATTTTGGGGAGACATAACAAATTTAAACACTTTATTATTAGAATAGCCACATTCTGCTTGTGAACATTTTGTTATAGCACATGGATTGACACATTCCCAAACAATCTAAAAGTTCTTGCGTTACTCAGACATTTGTTGTATATTATGATCTGAACATTGCAAAATCAAAATTTGTAAAGAACTTAAATATTTATGAAGTGTATATACATAGTCATGGATATTGGAGAGTTGCCTAACAGAATACAGGCTGTTGTTAATCAGCAATACATAGAATTGATCTTATCACTAAAATATCCAAGCAACTCATTAGATCAAAGAAGAGCTACAAATTCTTTTTTTTATTTTAACTTATTTATCCATTCTACATCCCGATTGCTGTCTTCTACTCCTGGTCCTACCTTCCCATAGCCACCCCAAGCCCCTCTCCCTTTCTCCTCTGAGAGAGTAGACCACCCAGCCATATATATATATATATATATATATATATATATATATATATATCCCACCCTGCCACATCAAGTCTCTTCACTGCTAGCTGTTCCTCCCACTGAGGCCAGACAGGAAAGCAGAGTCAGAATGTATTCCACAGACAGGCAACAGTCCCTGCTCAAGGTGTACAAAGCTGTACATCTCCTACGTATGTGTGAGGGTGGGGGTGGCTAGGCCCAGCTTATGTATGCTCTTTGGCTGTTGGTTCAGTCTCTGAGAGCTTCCAAGGGTCCAGGTTAGTTGACTCTTTTGGTCTTCTCATGCAGTTACTATCCTCTTTGGAGTCCTTAATCGTTCTCTCAACTCTTCCATAAGAGTTCTCAAGCTCTGTCTAGTATTTGGCTGTGGGTCTCTGCATCTGGCCTACTCAGCTACTAAGTAGAGCCTCTCAGAAGACAGCCATGCTGTGCTTCTTCCTGCAAGCATAAGAGAATATCATTAATCGTGTTAGCAATTGATGCTTGCCCATGAGATGGGTTTCTAGTTGAGCTGGTTATTGTTTTGCCATCCCCCAATCTCTGATCCAGCTCCTGTTCCTGCATTTCTTGTAGGTATGGTAAGTTTTGGACTGAAAGTTTTAAGGGTGGGTTGGGGGTCCCTATGGCTCCACTGGTGTTCCTGTCTGGCTACAGGAGGTAGCTCCTTCAGGTTCTAGCTACACTGGTATGAGTCTCAGTTAAGGTAACCCCCAATGATTCTTGGTAGCCTCCCTTATCCCAGGTCTCTAATATGTCCTCCACATGGCCCCTACTTCCCCCACCCTTCCAGTTGTAATTCCCATTCATTCATTTTTATTATTACTTTTTAGTTTTTAATTATTTTATTAATTTACATTCCTGATGTTGCCCTCATTGCAGTCCTCCCTCCTACATTTCTTCATCCCATTCCCAATCCCCTTTGTCTCTGAGATGGTGTTCTCCCCACTCCTGAAGAGTCCTCCTTCCTGGGGCCTCAAATTTCTACAGGATTAGTCACATCCTTTCCTATTGAGGCCAGACAATGTAGTCCCCTGCTGTATATACGCCAGGGAACTTGGAACAGCCCCTGTATGCTCTTTGGCTGTTGTCTTAGTCTTTGGGAGCTCTCAGTGGTCTAGGTTACTTGTAACTGTTGGGCTTTCTATAGGATTGCCATCCCCTTCAGCTCCTTCAATTCTTCCCCTAACCCTTCCATAGGAGTTCCCGACCTTAGCCCAGTGATTGGCTGTAAATATCTGCATCTGTCTCAGTCAGCTGCTGGTAGGACCTCTCAGAGAACAGCAATGCTAGGCTCCTTTCTGTAAGCACATCATAGAAATAGTCTCAGACTTTGGTGTCCCCTCTACCCCCATGGGTCCCAAGTTGGACCTGTCACTGGACAGCCTTTCCTTCAGTCTCTGCTCCATTGTTGTCCTGGATTTCTTTTGTACAGGAACAATTCTGGGTCAGAAAAATTGACAGTGGGTTGTTAACACTGTCCGTCCACTGGGCTCCCTTTCTATAAACTGGACTTGGTCTCTTCAGGTTCCCTCCCCCACTGTTAGACATTTCAATTAAGATCACACCCATTGAGTCCTGGGAGGCTCTCACTTCCCAGGTTACTGGGATCTATACTCCACCCCTAGAAGCTGCATATTTTCATTCATTGTCTGGGCCCACTGGGCTTCTCTCCAGTTTTCCCCCTTCCCCAAACTTGATCCTGCTCTTTTTCCACTACCCTGCACCTTTCCCACATAGGTCCCTCCTTCCCTCTGCCTCTACTGATTATTATGAGTGAGATTGAAGTATCCTCACTTGGGCCTTCCTTCCTGTTAAACTTCTTATAGTCTGTGGGTTGTATCTTGGGTATTCTGTGTTGGTTGGCTAATATCCACTTATCAGTGAGTACATACCATGCATGTCCTTTTTGGTCTAGGTTCCCTCACTATGGATGATATTTTCTAGTTCTATCCATTTCCCTGCAAAACTCATGATGTCCTCATTTTTGGGGGTTTTTGTTGTTGTTGTTGTTGTTGTTGTTTTTTATTTTCATTCTTAATTTTTATTTTTATTAGATATTTTCTTTATTTACATTTCAAATTTTATCCCCTTTCCTCATTTCACCTCTGAAAACCCTCCTATACCATCCTCCTCCTTCCCCCTGCTCACTAACCCACCCTCTCCTGCTTCCCTGTCCTGGTATTCCCCTACACTGGGGCATCAAGCCTTCACAAGATCAAGGCCCTCCCCTCACATTAATGTCAAACAAGGCCATCTTCTGCTACATATGAAGCTGAAGCCTTGAGTCCCTCATTGTGTACTCTTTGATTGATGGTTTAGTCCCTCGGAGCTCTGGGGGGTACTGGTTGGTTCATATTGTTGTTCCTCCTATGGGTCTGCAAAACCTTTCAGTTCCTTGGGTCCTTTCTCTAGCTCCTCCACTGAGGATAATGTGCTCAATCTAATGAATGGCTGTGAGCATCCACTTCTGTATGTATCAGGCACTGACAGAGCCTCTCAGGAGACAGCTATATCAGGCTCCTGTCAGCAGGCACTTGTTGACATCCACAATAGTGTTTGGGTTTGGTGACTGTATATAGAATGGATCCCTAGGTGGGGCAATATCTGGATGGTCATTGCTTCAGTCTTTGCTCCACATTTTGTCTCTGTAACTCCTTCCATGGGTATTTTGTTCCCCCTTCTAAGAAGGACCAAAGTATCTACACTGTGGGCTTCTATCTTCATGAGTTTCTTGTGGTTTGTGAATTGTATCTTGGGTATTCTGAGCTTCTGAGCTAATATCCACTTATCAGTGAGCACATACCATGTGTGTTCTTTTGTGGTTGGGTTACCTCCCTCAGGATGATATTTTCTAGTTCTATCCATTTGCCTAAGAATTTCATGAATTCATTGTTTTTAATAGCTGAGTAGTACTCCATTGTGTAAATGCACCACATTATCTGTTTCCATTCCTCTGTTGAAGGACATCTGGGTTCTTTCTAGCTTCTGACTATTATAAATAAAGCTGTTATGAACACAGTGGAGCATGTGTCCTTATTACATGTTGGAACATCTTCTGGGTATATGCCCAGGTAGTACTATGTCCAATATTCTGAGGAACTGCCAAACTGATCTCCAGAGTGGTTGTACCAATTTGCAGTCCCACCAGCAATGGAGGAGAGTTCCTCTTTCTCCACATCCTTGCCAGCATCTACTGACACCTGAGTTTTTGATCTTAGCCATTCTGACTGGTGTGAGGTGGAATCTCAGGGGTGTTTTGATTTGTATTTTCCTGATGACTAAGTATGTTGAACATTTCTTCAGGTGCTTCTCAGCTATTTTGTATTCTTCAGTTGAGAATTCTTTTTTAGCTCTGTATCCCATTTTTAATAAAGTTTATTTGTTATCTAGAGTCCAATTTCTTGAGTTCTTTGCATATATTAGATATTAGCCCATATTGGATGTAGGGTTTATAAACATCTTTTCCCAATCTGCTGGTTGCTGCTTTGTCATATTGACAGTGTCCTTTGCCTTACAGGAGCTTTACAATTTTATGAGCTCCCATTTGTCTATTCTCAATCTTATAGCATTGGTCTTCTCCTCAGGAATTTTTCCCCTGTGCCCATGTGCTAGAGGCTCTTCCCCACTTTCTTTTCTACTTGTTTCAGTGTATCTGGTTTTATGTGGAGGCAAATTAGTCTGGATGGGTAACATTTTTACGAAATTCCAAGCTAGGGTTTGGCTAAGATGTTGGAACATTGGTAAAGGTCAGAGAGCAACGTCCAATTTGGTCTAGCTATTATTAAATTGTATCTTGGTGGGCACCTAGCATGTGAGTTCACAATGACATATCTGGGCTATCTCTGAGTTAGGAAATGCCACAAATGAACTCCAAGGGACTGGCTTCCTTTGAAGCTTTTTCCTCTGTTCTGTGGCCAAGCTTTTGGGCTCATCACAAGACTTCATTGGAGTAGGCGTGGATGAAAGGCAGTTGTATTTTATTAAAGGCTTTTCAGCATCTAATGAGGTGATCTCATGACTTTTTTCTTTGAGTTTGTTTCTGTAGTAGATCACATTGATGAATTTCTGTATATGAGGCCATCTCTACATTCCTAGCATGAACCACATCTGATTATGGTGAATTATGCTTTTGATGTGTTCTTGGATTCAGTTTGAAAATTGTGTTGAGTATTTTTGCACTGATATTCATAAGCAAAATTGGTCTAAAGTTCCTTTTCTTTGTTGGGTCCTTGTGTAGTTGAGGTATCAGTGTGACTCTGGTTTCATATAATGTATTAGGTGCTATCCCTTCTGTTTCTTTTCTTTTTCTTTTTCTTTTTGTTTTTCCTTTAGTAGTTTGAGGAGTATTGGTATTAGCTCTACTTTGAAGGTCTGGTAGAATTCTGCACTACACCATCTGGCCTTGGTCTTTTTTCAGCTGAGAGGTTTTTAGTGACTGTTTCCATTTCTTTAGGGTGTATGGAACTGTTTAGTTTACTTAATCTGGATTTAACTTTGATACAAGGTATTTGTCTAAAAAAATCATCCATTTCATTTAGATTTTCCTCTTTTGTTGAATATAGTCTTTTGTAGTAAGGTATGATGATTTTTGAATTTCCTCAGTTTCTGTTGTTATTTCTCCCTTTGTGTTTCTGATTTTAATTTGGATTCTGTCTCTGTGCCCTTTAGTTAGCTTGGCTAAGGGTTTATCAATCTTGTTGATTTTCTCAAAGAACCAGCTCTTGGTTATGTTGATTTTTTTATATTGTTCTCTTTATTTCAAATTGGTTGATTCCAGCCTTGAGATTTACTGTTTCCTGTGTCTCCTCCTCTTGGGTATGTTTGCTTCTTTTTGTTCTAGAGATTTCAGGTGTGCTGTTAAGTTGCTAGTATAGGATCTCTCCAATTTCTTCATGAAGGCACATGATGCCTAATGTTACTGAAGCCCAGCCTTAGCCCATGGCGATCTGATAAAATGCATAGAATGCTTTCAATCTTCTATTTGTTGAGGCTTGTTTTATGTCCAATTATTTGGTCCATTTGGAGAAGGTTCCATAAGGTGCTGAGAAGAAGGTATATTCTTTTGTTTGGGGGTGAAATCTTCTCTAAATGTCTGTTAAATCCATTTGGTTCATAATGCCTATTACTTTCCCTGTGTCTCTGTTTAGTTTCTCTTTCAATGACCTGATCATGGGTGAGAGTGAGGTATTCAAGTTTGCATCTATAGATTCTGATCTCTTTCCTAGGTTATTCATCTCTTAGGTTGCCTCCATTTGTGATTTCTTTATTGTTTCTGTGTGAAAAAAAATCTTGTATTTTTTAAGGGATCTACTTGATTTCTCTTTATGAGTTTCTACCTGTTTGACTGTGTTTTCCTGTATTTCTTTAAGGGGGTTATCTAGAATTTCCTTAAAGCCCTCTGTCATCTTCATGAGATGGTAATTTAAGTCAGAATCATGCTTTTCAATTGGGTTAGAGAATCCATGGCTTACTGTGGTTCGAGAACTGGGTTCTGATTGTACCTAATTGCATTGGTTTCTATTGCTTTTGTTCTTGAGCTTCCCTCTCTGCATCTGTTTATTCCTTGTGTTACTGGGACTGGGTGTCTCTGAATGAAGCAGGCCTCCTTAGAGTTATGTAGAACTCTGTGACATGGGTTAGAGTAAGCCTGCTTGGAGGCAGGCAGTGCTATCCCTGGTTAGTAGGAACCTCCTGTGTCCCTGGTTAGAGTAGGCCTACTGTGTCCCTGGTTGGGTGAACCTCCTGGAAAGCAGGTAGGATTTGGGGTCTAGGAGCAGGATATGCCCCACTTGCATATGAAGGTACAGATGGGAGATAGTATGGGGCTCTAGCAGAAGGGAGCGATCCAACATCTGCCGGGCTCTGTGGGAGCCCTAGCTGGCATGAGTACCTGGGCAGGAATCTTACCTGTGTCCCTGGTTACAACATACCTCTTCAGTGATAGGCAGACTGTTGGGTGTGCGATGGGGAGCAGGCATGCTGATTTCCCTGGGTGGAAGTAGAGACTGGAATCTCCATTTTTATGGCAATGTGACCATCTCCCATGTCTCCCAGCACACCTGATCCTAAACCCACCTATTTGCCCCTTCTCATCCCCTCTCCCACCAAGTTCCCTCCCTCCATCTGCCTACAATGACTTTTATTCTCTGCTTTCAAGTGAGATTCATGCATCCTCCCTTGGGCTTTTGTTTTTGTTTAGCTTCTTTGTGTCTTTGGAGTGTAGAGTGGGTACTGGATGGCTAATATCCACTTGTAAGTGAGAATATATCACACATGTCCATTTGGGTCTAGGTTACCTCACTCAGAATGATATTCTCAACTTCTATCCATTTGCCTGAAAAATTAACAGTGTTTTTATTTTTAATGAACTACACATTCTTACCTACCTTGTATTTTTTTTCTAAGATAAGTCCAACAAATTACTGGTATTCTAAGGTAAAAACAAAAAACAAAAAACAAAGCAGACTTTTTAAAATAGAAATCTGAGAATAAACAATGTCCTGATAATGCCTTATTAAAGCCAGAGGGCTTGCTGAACTAATTAATGGGCTAGAGAATAATTAAAAGTGGGAGCAGATGTGCTGGTGTGATTGTTGAGACCAACGGCTGAGTATGAACAGGAGGATAGTTAAAATGAGGGATTTCTCTTGAAATATAGCTTTTATTTTCCACCGATTTCCCTTCAACTAAAAGATTTACTTACAATTAAATAAAAGAGCAAAAATTTAAAGTGCCCCCACACACACGCACACACGCGCCCATACACACATACACACACACACATATTTGAGGGTTTGTGTTTGTATGCTGGGTGTATTCAAAGGCAATTTGGTAGGGGAAGACTTGTATGATGTATGTTTATGTAGGGAAATGGTGTGTGTGTGTGTGTGTGTGTGTGTGTGTGTGTTACAGTCATGAGGTTTCAAGTGAAACAATTAGGTTTATCTTCTGCTTGCCTGCTAGTTTATGTATCAGAAGTACTATGCTACTTCCAGTTTATGCTCCCTAGAATCACTGCCTATGATTTGTGTGAATTATATCTCCCTAACGAGAAGGTACGATTTTGATGGAAAGAGCCTTTTTTTTGAAATCTCAAGCAGCTCCCACTGTGTATTGTCACATCATAGTACAACACACATGCTATGCACACAAATTCAAGTTCCTATATTTTCCTTTTTTTTTCAGTATGGAACAAAAGATGAAACATTAAAAGAAATGGTTCATTATTTGATTTTTCCCATGCATTCCCTGGAGCTCTTAATAAGCTGTGTTCTTTTAACTAAGGAAAATACCAGTATTCAACTGTTCTCTTGGCTTTCTGATCTTTATTTATTTCGGTTAAATTCTCTGGAACTCTGTTTTCTTGTCTATAAACTTGAGATGTTTAACTCACCTTCTGGGATTCTATTCAGTCTTCATAATTAGATTTAAAGAAGAATTGAACCATTCATTATATGTATCAAGAATTTTCTTCACTCATCTACTTTTGCCAATGTATTTATTATATGCCTCCCCAAATCCATGTGCTGTTTCTGGCTCCTAATATTTTATAGATAGAATAGTATGGTGCCTAATTAAGGAATTCAGGTTCCAGTCCTTAAGATATATGTACAGGAAGATGGGCAAGGGAAACTCCATGTGACATGTGACAGAACAGTGCTCTTAAAGTGTGGTATACATATCACCAGCTCTATATCTCCTGGGAACTTGTTTGAAATATGTGTTCTTATTTCCATTCACAAGTAGATATGTTGGCATGCTGGTGGATATATCCTACGACTCTGTATGTTGTCAAGACTTCCATTATGTATTAGTGTAATTCTGTTATACACATGAAATTGAGAAGCACTGGGGTAATGAATGAAAACAGAGGCTGACCTAGACAGTCCTCTTCCTGGTCATTTAGGTGAGGTCATTTGACAGTTACTCACTTTCACTGTTACTCAGTTTCAGATGGAAACACCTTATATGTAGTTTTTC
Source organism: Mastomys coucha (assembly GCF_008632895.1). Lineage (NCBI taxonomy): Eukaryota > Metazoa > Chordata > Mammalia > Rodentia > Muridae > Mastomys > Mastomys coucha. The sequence continues at coordinate 191,015,928 of NW_022196905.1, read as the reverse complement.
CTCATATGAAATTTTAGAACTTTCACAACCATGAAATAGAATGCATAGTGCATGCAAATATATGCACATATGTAAAACTTTTCTATATGTTTTGTTTCAAATAAAATGAAGTTATAAGTATTGAAATTATCTAATTATTTCAATACCAAAAGTAGTTATGATTACATATGGCTTTGAAAATTCAAAAACACATTTTAATGAGTTTATTAAGTTTATTCAGATTATATGAGTTAACCTGAGCATTTGAATAGTTTGCCATTACTTAAAGTAAATTTTTAACTTCACTCTAGACCTTATAGGAATAATTTATTCTTCTTCAGTGGTTGCCAGAAATAATTTTAGGTTATTTTATCTGATGTACATTACAAGAACAGGTACGATAGTACAATCATAAACATGATAATTAGAGAAAAATTGCAAGCCAAATTTACTTTCATAATGAATGTTGTTCCTAAAGAGAAGAACTCCCCACATACTTGTTATTTGTCACTGTCTTCCACCTTACTTCAGTGAGTATAAGCACTGTTCTGCAGTGTAAAGGGACAAGTCCATTGAATTCATGCCTGGTATGACATCAATCATGAACTCATTAATGAAATTTCTGCATACTTTTCCCATAGTAGCAAGAAATCATCTTCATTACCCTTTGTGCAGATCATTTCAATGATGACTAAAAGGCTCATGTATAGAGACTCCAATACAAAAATTATTTCATGGAAGGCCTAATAAATGAATATAAAGAAAAGGCAGGATCTACATTAATTTGATTTTGTTGTTTTAGACTTCATTCTGGTTGTGACAGTCCTCCATTTTGCTCACTCCAGGTCAGCTTCTCTGTCATCCCTTCAGTCCATTCTGGTTGATAGGTTTAATGAAGGAAAGCATTAGCATGAGTCTCATAGGCATGTGAGAAACTGAGACAAATATCTTGGAAGTATCAATACCCAGACTTACCTCATCCAGTAAATCAAGTGTTTTAAATAAGCTCCTCAGAAATGACCTCATATCACTAAAAATCATTGGCACCTTGGCAATAATGTAAAACAATAGATTTTGGCTTTATTTAATTTTTAACAATATAGTTGAGGTGATAGTAATGGGAAGCCCTTACTAAATAATTGGTCTCAGGTCTCCCAGTGTTTACATTTTCTCCTGTGTACCCAAATATCTCCCTTCAACTCTGTCTTTCTCTCTTTCCCCCAGCTCTGTTTCATAAGCCTTATAAATGATCATTACTGAAAAAGACATCTTGAGACAATTTGTGTAGAACATTTGACTATACTAGCTCCTATATTAATGCCGAGGCATCAAATGTTAGCAAGAGCACTTAGCTTCTGTGTTATCTGCAAGGTACATGTGGAGTTGTAACAGCAGCTCCTTTATGTTCACACTGCTGGATAATGTTACGTCTTCACAATTTCAATTTAATCAGATGCATGCTATTCAGTTTGGAACCATATGCTTTTCACTGTTTTATTTGTGTGTGTGTGTGTGTGTGTGTGTGTGTGTGTGTGTGTGTGATCAAATGTTAAATGGCCTTCTTGACTTCCAGGATTTCAGGACAGAAATGTACAAATGTCTGTACTATGCAGAAGAATGATATTCAATTCAACTGTTATAATTAATACATATTCTAAATTTTATTACAGACTAGTATAAAAATAGCATTTGTTATTTAAAATACCTTGCACCTGAAGGAAACATGTACTTTATACCTTATAATTAAATATTAAAAAAGACTACTGAATTAAAATTTTTATTCAAACATACTCAATATGGATTAAGTTATTTTTAATCTTGTATTATGTATCCTTATAGATTATAAAATAGGGTATCTACATTTTAACAGTCTACTGTAGAAAATTAAGTTATAAATATATCTCTTAACAATTTATTTGCACATATTAATTCTCTAGTTGAATTCAAATCTGATATAAATAGTTCCAATAGACTAATTGTATGCAAATACATAGCTAACTTTATGTTAGTTTGCTTAACTATCACATTGTGTATATATATATATATATATATATATATATATATATATATATATGCCATGACATAAACACATGCACCATCACATTTTACTCAACATCTGGTTTTACTGTGAATTGAAAATTATTTCACTGGAGACAGATTAAAAGTACATTTGGATGAAAGTCCTGTAGTCCTATGAAATATTTGCAAAATCATAATAAGGGAGCTAAAGCCATTAAAATTTATTGTGTTTGGAATTCTGATATTCTTTTGATTTTTACATCCTAGTATTACATTGAAACTTTCTCAAATGTTGACCAATCTGTTTTTTCATAGTGGCTTCTGCTTGAACACTGTATTTCATAGATTCTAGCTGTCTAAACAGAATGTTTATCCTGCCTTTAATTTCACTGAAGCAATATGTGTATTGTTTATAACAAGAAAAACAACAACCAAAAAGATAAATATTGAGGGCCAAAATTTTTCTTCTAGTCATTGCAAGTTCCTGAAGTTAGCTGATAAGTGAGCTAAGATGTAGTGACAGCTTTGCCCAGTCACTCTCCTGCATTGAAGATCAGAAAATGTTGATCACTAGCCATATATTTGCTACCCATCCAAACACTTGTCTTATTGTCTGTGACATTTTTTCAAGAGTTAAATGAGGTACCTGGCATTGTGCCCAACAGATATAGTGCAAAGACTTGAGCTCTTACTTGTGACACGTTCCCCACTTCAGAAGGATCAAAAAGTTAAGATAACTACTCAATTAAAAGCTTGTTGGTATAATTTTAGTAACATATTAAAAATAATATATTCAAATGACATTTATTTATGCCTACTAATATGTTTTAATATTAACACATTAATATTAGCATTAGTATGAAGAATCTTCTAAAAACCAAATAGACAAAATATCCAGGTCCTATCCATATGTGGACACATGGTATAGACCTTTGTTTTGAAAACTATTGGAATATTCACAAAGTGATATCTGCCTTAATAACTTAATAATATTATCAGGTGTTCATCTGATGTCTCAAACACAGAGGAAAATGAAAAGAATAATCTATCATTGGGCAGTCATTTATAGAAAGGTTATTTTTCTGGTGTTCTATGAATAGCAGGAAGAGGCAGGCTGAAAGTCATGAAGGAAGAAGGTAAACTCAGAGCCAAAGGCACAGAAACACACATACATAGGCAGATGTCTCAGACAGGGAGAAGGTCCTAAAGGAAAGTATATTTCTATTTGTTAAATAGAGTTGGAGAATGGTTCAGATGTGTGGATTCTTAGAAGGTGATATCACTTTAATCCTTTGAGGCAAAATTGGTCTAATTTTTGTTTGCCATTTCAAAAAACAGCTAACGTACCAGATTTATTGGTAGATTTATTGATTCTTTATACGTCCTGTTTTTAAGTTGTGATATGTTTTAGTAGATAAAGATATGAATATCAGTCAGGTATAGATTTAGATAACTTTGACGGGTTGGTAGACAGATTCTGATATTTCACACCTGACACAGGGAGCTCAGCGTCTACGATGTGCACGTCTTTCTGAATGTAAGTATTTTATACTCCAGTGTTATTCTCAGACTTAGTCTTCTAGGAAAGAATGTTAGGTTAAAAAACAATACATACTCTTGGATTTCTTTTTATATTTTAGTTTTACATGATTAAACATCTTAGTGTAATGCTAACTTCAAATATAAATCAAGTTTATATATGGTACTATTATTAATAGCTCAAATCTTAGTAACAGATGAGATTTATTTAAAGTTTGTTTGTTTTTGTTTGAGACAGGGTTTCTCTGTATAGCCCTGACTGTCCAGGAATTCATTCTGTAGACCAGGCTGTCATTGAACTCAGAAATCTGCCTGCCTCTGCCTCCCAAGTGCTGGGATTAAAGGTGTGTGCCACCCTCCCCCCGGCTTTATTTAATATTTGTATCTACCATGTCATACATTGTAAGTGATCACCACCAAGATAATTGCTTTTATTTCTGTAAAAATACCAACAAGGCTAGTGAGTACATACTGAAAGTTTGCTGTGATTTCTAGGACCATGGCTGGGCTCCCTTACAGGTTCCAGTTTTACATTACACACACTGTATAGGGAGGTGGAAGAAAAGGTTAAAAGGTGTCATTAATAAAGAACACTACTGGTCTTGAAATCAAATTCAGAAATGTAACAAAAAGGTTGTCCTCACCAGCACAGTGTCTTGCTATACAAAAGAAAAATGAAAGATAGCCATTCCTTAAAACCCTGGGAAACATAAGAAAAGTATGTATGCATCATAGAACCATGTCTTGAAGTATAATTAGCAATAAGATAGCAGTCCACAGGCATTGATGATTATACCTGAGTGGTGGTTGTGTTTTAGGTCAAGAAGGAGCTAACACTCATATATTTTGCTATTTGAGAAGCAGAGAAAGCCTCATTTTCCCATGGGTCTGCCTTGTGTCTTATACAGTAACAGTCAACAGAGGTCAAGACAATTCAAAGGCATTTTGTGAAAGACAGGAAATATTTCTAACAGGAACGTAAAAAGAATTCATTTATTCCAGAATCTAAGAACCAAGCCCATTAAAACAGAAAGTTTTCCATAAGCTATGCAGCTTCCCACTGTAATTGATTCTGAGTAATCCAGTGTGCAAACATCTTGTACTGTGCTGATAGCACATGACTTATGGAGGAATGCATGGAAAGAAGAATGTCTCTACAATGACAGGTCACTCACTTCAAAGTGACTAAAATGCTACGTATTTTGTGGGGAGATAGATTTAGAATTTCTCTCAACTCAAATGTCTTTAGCATTTTGTCCTTCAATATAACGGAATTCATTTCTGCAACACTTTTTTTAAGGTACACATGGTAGCTATGGCAACTTGAGGGTAATCACTCCGTTTTCTCAAGCACATATATTTTGTAATGAAGCAGAAGCATATTTCTTGCGACATGTTGCTTTATGCCTCTGAAGTAAGAAACCAGTTTTCAGTCTCAATTTTACTTTCTTTAGAGGACACTATAACTCCAATATTTTAACATAGAAAATTTGCCTAACTACCACAGTGCTGTGAAAGAATCTTCTATATGTGAATGTCTTCTTTCCATTTCTTTTTCTATTTATTTATTTATTTATTTATTTATTTATTTATTTATTTTGGTTTTTCGAAACAGGGTTTTTCTGTGTAGTTCTGAATGTCCTGGAAGTCACTCTGTAGACCAGGCTGGCCTCGAACACAGAAATCCGCCTACCTCTGCCTCCCAAGTGCTGGGATTACAGCTGTGCACCACCACTGCCTGGTTTCCATTTCTTTGTAAATACTAAGTGAGCATATATTGAGTATGTGACTGGATTAATGTGAAAAGAAGTGGAGGTTTGAGATCTTGGAACTGGAAGCTTAGTTTCTTGTCTGGTGTTGGCTTTATTCAAGTGGACAATACTTTCCTATCCAGTTTTCAGATTAACACTGAAAGGTGCTTTGTGTATTAAAAAGGGATATAAGCAAGGGGAAGTTTAATAAATTGTGGAGTTTACATGGTCAAAGCAAAAGAACGTCATGGCCATGATATGGAGAAGTTTCTGAGACAAATAACACCAGCTTTGTGCGGGCTTCTGTTTAGCTCTCAGGAATTAGAGACCCACAGGATAGTGATTTAGAGAGATGAAATGGAATGCAAAGCACTGTGTTTTGTTATGTTTTGTTTTTGTCTGTCTGTTTGTTTGTTTTTAAATTTAAAGCAATGTTTAGCAATTTATATGAGGTCAAGTGCTTTCAAGATCCTATGGTCATAGACCATACATGGTTCATTAGGTGTTTGCTGAATTTTTTGAATGAGGTAGAACTTTAAGTGCTTTTAAATGGACATTTAATAAACATCCTTTACAATTTTTTTTTTTACTTATTTCATGAAACACTCCAGAGTTTCCACATTTCTAATTTAAATGCATGTAAACACACATACTTTTTGCTTGCTATTAGCGGAATGGATATTGTAAAACCAATGTGTCAATATAAATTCACCAGGAAAGTTTATGATAACTAGAGCTTTTAGCTAAGAGGTTAAAAACAAATGGGGGATGGGAGAGAAGTAGAGAGAAAGAAGAGGGAGAGGAGAGAGAGAGAGAGAGAGAGAGAGAGA
>NW_022196905.1:191007321-191009800 GCF_008632895.1 Mastomys coucha | reverse complement strand
GAGAGAGAGAGAGAGAGAGAGAGAAGGTGAGGAAGAGGGAAAGGGGGAAGGGGTGGGGAGGGAGAGAAGAGAGAGAGTAACACTAGGAAGATATAGTAGGATCTTGTAGAAAGATGCACCTTCCCCAGGAAAAGAAATTTCACTCACAGAGTAAAGCTAAGAGTGATCTTTTACAGGAAGATCTTGGCCAGCTTTCAACCAGGATTATGTTATGTAAATGAAAACTTCCTACAACCTACATTAGTCAGTTGTATAGAAACTACAAGCTCTTCCTTGATTGGTTGGTGATTTGTTTGTGGTTAAAGGTGAGAGCACATTCTTTAGCTCTTAGCAGCATTAGAGGCTGCCTCCCTTTATTGTGGCACTTGGGACAGAAATGTGAGCTGACATGTCCCCTACTGTCTAGCTGAAGGTCTTCCTAGCAAGGGGTGGACAAGTGTGACATCACCATCACCCAGATCCCGCAGTCTGTCCAGCTCTATGTGGAGTATAAACCCTGTGTGACATCACCATCACCCAGATCCCGCAGTCTGTCCAGCTCTACGTGGAATATAAACCCTGAGAGCAGCTCCAGAAATTTCTTAAGACATCTAGCTTCTTAAAATAAAAAGCCACGAGTGTAAAACCTCTTTTGTATTTTCTCTTCAGCCTGTCTCATCTGAAGGGCTTTGCCTAATTATTCTTATTCTTAAAGAAAAAAAAAACAGATAATTTTGATTTCAAATGCCAACAATAATCATGGATTTGTAAAAAGACAACAAAAACCACAAAAAACAAACAACAATAAAACAAGCAAAAAACACCTCATAATATTTATGATTAGGTTAAAGAGAAAACATACAAGAAAAAGTTTGAATTGGAACTGTCTGCTAATCATTGTGTATTTTAAGCACACACATTATACCATAACCATGCAATGGTGCTTTCTTATTACAAATCCCTTACAGTTATTGTTGAAATTTGGAAATATACCCCTCTATAAGACAAATACTACTGCAAATCTGCGCACACACCTAAATATCATCTGACAGCGACATGATGCGTCTCAGGCAGCCTACAACATGTTAACTGCAATCTGATGAAAACCAATGCTACTTACTTTATTACTGATGTTTAGTCCTTTTCTAAATTATTATTAGCTCTTGAAGTTCCTACCAGGCATTATTCTCAATGTATTCAAACTAGCAGTTTCTTTTCCTGGACTATTAAATGATTAAGAAGAATCAATACTCAAAATTACAACAAATTTAGCCTAACTTCTAGATTTTTAAAATGCAAACAAACATTGTCTCAGTATTCGGTGGATAGGATAGCATAGCACTTAGCTTCATGACTCCATGCCAATTTGTTTTGCTAGATGGAAAAGGGCAGGGGGCCCTAAGCACCTATGTTTGGCTTTAACAGATTAAAGAAATGTTTTGTGATTGCATGCTATATTAAAATAAGCAAGGAAAATAACTTTCTCCTTATAATCTCATCAAGCCCATGCATTTCACCATCCGTAGACTACTTTTTGGTGAAGAAATGATTTGAAACACATTTTAACCAAATTTAATCACTCCTTATCTCAGAATAGCAGAGAGTACCAGTTCCCCTTGTCCTGCAGGGAATTATTGAAGGGGACTGAATAATCCTACAGTATTTCTATGATGCTCCAATTTTCTGCTACTTTTGCCATTTTAGGATTTTGTCTTTTAAAATTTCTAACTATTAGACCTTCCTCAACTAGCTATAGTCCTCATTGTTTTGTAATAGCTCCAGGGAACAGATGTTTCTAGTGAACCAATGTTGGCTGGACATGTCAGAACAGATAGGTGCACATATGAACTCCCAGTAGCTGTGACTGTATATATTAATCCTGTACAAGGTCAAGCCAGCCCACATTCTAATATATACAGGGCAGGAGTTCCTGAGATATCACCCCTATTTGTGGAAAATTGACAACTGAAGATGCCAAAGGAGTGCTCGTTATCTTACTTCAATGATGAAAGCCATAAAGAGCTAGCTACCCATTCCCATAGATGGTTCCATGGCCATGTGCATGCAGGAAGCATGAAATAACTCAGCGTGTATTAAAGAAAAGGAGAGAGCTCATTAATTTGCATGAGAAAAATTGTTGATGGGAAATGATGTGGAGGAGAGAAAATGGTATCTGGTACAGATATATGTGCACAAATATTAACTGCAACATATTCTTAAAAATTCGGAAGAAGTGATTTAAATCTTTACAGAGGAATTAGAGATTAGTCTTCAAAATAATGGATTGCCCTATAGCATAATTTTGGAAAAAGGAGACAACTGGAGATGGGTAAGAGCTTGCCTACATGTCCCTGGGGAAAACACTGAATATTTTGCTGTCATTAGATGTTAAAAGAATGTAAACTATAGCCAGGTGGGCAGTGGTGGCACACGTCTTTAATCCCAGCATTTGGGAGGCAGAGGCAGGTGGATTTCTGAGTTCAAGGCCAGCCTGGTCTAC
>NW_022196905.1:190976737-191007173 GCF_008632895.1 Mastomys coucha | reverse complement strand
AAAAAAAAGAAAAGAAAAAGAAAAAAAAAGAAAAAGAAAAAGAAACTGTAAAAGGCCTTCTTGTTTGATATATGCACATAAGAATGTTCCATGTCATTGAAAGGCAAGGTCAACTCTCTTTGAAACTTATTAGAATTTATCATCACAGGAGAGACATGAACTGGGACTAGCATCTGCTAAGTACTGTAAGGAGACTTACAGAACTTCTCTGCCAACCGAGGAATAGTGACATTGTTCATTCATTTAAAGAACAGCTGGGTTTAAGCAGCCAAGAAAGTACGAAATAAGACATTTGCTTTCAGGCAGTGTAACTTTTGCCTCTGTAGTAAGGCTCTCATGTTTTTAAGAAACATAATCTTTCCTGTATTATATTATAAGTGCTTAGTTAGGGTCAATGAAGGGCTCAGTGATTAAAGGTGCTTGCCATCAATCCTGTTAACCCGTGATCCTTCCCAGAGACTCATATGGCGGAGGGAAATAGATTCCTGAAGATGTTTTCTGACCTCCACATATGTGTGCGTGTGTGTGTATATACGTGTGTGTGTGCGCACATGTAACTAAATGAATAAAATGTAATATAAAGAAAACAATTTTCAGCCTTTCATGATAATGGAAGATCAGTGGAAATAAAGTTCTATGCTCCATTTCTGCCTAAGCCTTGCTTTTATTATCTTATTGAGTTTTTATCCTGGTTTCACTTAATTATCTATGAAAGGCAGTGTCAAACAGAGACTGGGGATTACAAAACTGAAGCTTAAAATTTCATGCAGGTAACTGATAAAATGAACTGGTCCTGGAGCTGGATATTGAATCTCATGGTTTCCCGATTATTCTACTGATGAACAAAATTTGATATTTCCAGGGTGTAGAGAATAGTTTAATTCACCATCTGAATACTTATTCTATGCAAATGTTATGCTGGATTTTTCAAAGATTCAGAAAATAGGTCTATATTCATAATGTCGTCATTATTAATTTTTTTGATTAGATTTACTCGGTTCTAGGCTGTATGTTTAAATATATTCTCTATTTCTTCTGAGACCTACAGAACCACCAATTTTGTTAATAATATTTTAATTACTCAGAAATGAACATGGAAATTAGACAAGAAAAGGTTAAGTCACTCTCCAGACACCATAACATTTTATTTTTAAATGTTTATAAAATCCTGTGTAGACATTAAATCTGTGCTATCAGCTTACTATTTTCAGGCATGCACGTCTTAATTATTGGGTAGGAGGGTCAAAACAATGACCCAAACTGAGGTTTATTTACAACAAATATCAGAAGACACACACACACACACACACACACACACACACACTCACAAATTTCTATGAAAATTGATGTTGGATTATAGTAAAGAGGCCAGGGAACATTCTAGAGAAACTAAATATTCCTCCAATCCTCACTCTGAGACATTATTAGAATTTACAGGGCCATAAAACATTGTTCTTTTCAGTGACATTGTCTGAAAAGGGAAGGATAGAAAGGGTAGTATTCAGGGAACATTTTAGAGTTTGAACTTACCAAGAACAATGCCTGGGGGGAGGAGAAATTATCCATGGCTGTCCCAGAAACACTAAAGTGGACAGTCATTGTCTTAGTGTTTCTATTCCTGTGAAAAACATATTATGATCAAAAATGAAGTTCAGGGGAAAGGGTTTAATGCACAAGCCATGGAATGTGTTTACTCGATTGTTTCCCATGGCTTGCTAAGTATGCTTTTTCAGAGAATTCAGAACCACCAGCCTAGGGATGGGACTACCCAAAATTGGGCTGGGCCATTCCTTATTAATCACTAAGTGAGAAACCACCTTACATCTGAATCACATGGTGTCATTTTCTTAATTGGAGGTTCCATCCATTCAGATGACTCTAGATTGTGTCAAGTTAACATAAGACTAGCCAGTACAAGTATGTATTTTCATTCCAGAGTATTAGAATATAAATCTCCTGTCTCACAAATGTAGTATAAGTTCCTCTACTTCTGTGTTTCCTACAGTTGGGACTGTGGCATTGTCCTTGTGCCTATTGAAGGTTTTTCATATAAAATATTAGGCAAATGAACCTCTTTCTCTTTATTGCATTTTTTACATTTTGTTCACAAAAAATTGCATACTAATTTGAGAATTCAAATTGCTTCTAAACATTCAATGCATACTCCAGATCATTTGAAGCAAAATTTGATATTTTTATAAACATCTAGTTTTTCAAAACTTTAAAACACACCCTAAATTGCAGTTATGTTTGTAATCATCATTTGAGTGATTTTATCATTTATTATTCTAGTTATATGTTTATTGCTTTGTTTTATAGCAGAGTATAAAGTATAAAAATTTAAATTGTAAAATAATAAAACTGTCATGCAGGCTTAATACAGTGACATTACTCAACTGAAGTATACTATCTAAGGTTAAAATTTTTAGGATTCAATCCCTTAGTATTAAATTATCTACTTGATATCATTTTAGTGTATATACATGAGCAATATATTATTTTCTTAATTTAATTTTAATCTTAGCAATGCGTGTATATTTGTTTCTCTGTGTCAATTTGTTTTTTCTCCGTTAATTAATTTATTTATTTACTTTACATCCCAATCCTAGGTCCTTGTCCTCTCAGCACTCCCTTGCACAGGGTCTCCCCCCTCATCCCCCACCCCCGCTATTCCCTTCCCTTCCCTTTCTTCTGAGAATGAGGAGGACCACTCTGGGTACCAATCCAAACTGGAACATGAAGTTACTCCAGGACCTGACTTATCCTTTCCCACTGAGGTCAGACAAGTCAGCCCAGTTAGAGGAACAGGATTCGTAGGCAGGCAACAGATTCAGTGACAGACTGAGCTTCAGTTGTTTGGGGACCTAACTGAAGGCCAAGCTTTTCATCTGCTTCACATATGTAAGGGGGGAGATTCTCCAGCCCAGTCTCTGGGAGCCCCAAAATGTCCAGATTATTTGACTCTGTTGGTCTCCCTGTGGAGTTCTTGTCCTCTCCAGGTCCCTCAATCTTTCCCCCAGCTTATTTGAAAGACTCCCTGATCTCCATCCAATGTTTGGCTATCTGAGTCAGCTGCTGGGTGAATCTCTCAGAGGACAGCCATGCTAGGCTCTTGTCTGTAAGCATAACAGAGTATCATTATTAGTGTCAGGGATTGGTTTTGCCTATGGGATGGGTCTCTAGTTGGGTTTCTTTATTTGTTATAGCCAGAAATTGGAAACATAACCCTCAACCAAAGAATGGATAAACTGCATGTTAAGTGCATATTAGCACTAAAGAACAGGATAGCCATGCTGCAATTCACAGACCCAAAGACACTTAATAACAAAGATGGCTTAAGCAAAGACTCTTAAATCTCACTCCAAGGGGGAAATAAAATACTCCTAAGAGGCAAATGAAAAGATTGGAGGGTGAGGTGGGAAAAGGGTATGGGGGATCAGGTGTGCTGATAACCTGAGAGAAAGTATCTGGACAAAGAATAGATATAAGAGATGTGGGAGGCTTCACGGAGTTTCTTGGGGAAGATCCCAGCTGAGACTCCTAGCAATGGGGAATATGGATCCTCAAATGTCCACCTCCTATAGTCAGGCTGGACTCCCCATAGAAGGATAGGGACACCAAACCACACACAAAACAAACCTTCAACACAAAATTTGTCCTGCCTACAAGAAGTGCAGGAACAAAGGTGGAACAGAGACTGGGGGCCAGTTTGGTTGGGCAATGCCTAAAAAGACCCAAAGAGTATTTGGATTTCCGTAGATCTGTAGTAACTAGTGGTTTCAGGGTGATTTGTATAGGTACTGGTGACCAGTTTCAGTCCTCTTGATGATCAAGCAGCCCTCTTACTTACTCAGCTATATCTCCAATCTCTAGAGAAAGCTTTTGCCAGTAAGATTTGTATATATTATTAATTAGGTGTTTTCTTTTAGTAGCTTAAAAATAGCATAAATGCCATATATATATGTCATTTTCATTAATTATTTAATACTTCTGTGTATATATGACATAAAATCATATATTGCTGTGATTATCTGCCTATATGGGATAATTTTTATCATTGTGAAAAACTGTTATTGAGGTGTATTCTATGAGTAAACAATCTATCTTCAATTAAGAAAAAACTTGAAAATAATAAAAGGAAACCCTTCATAATGGGAAAGAAACAGAATTAATGTAGGAATGCTTTAGGTATTGTAATATCCTGGAAACAATTTTCATGACTTAATTTCCTTAGGAAAATTTACTGTGTATCGTCTAGCAAACTGAACTTAGAACAAAATGGACAGCCAATGGAGTCAAATCAACAGACATAGGTTAGAATTGTTCCTGTGTGGGCTCAAGGAGGGGATCCTCAGGGAATTCCTCTAGATGTCTGACCTTGCTTATCAATCACTTTCAGTTCTGATTTTGTTAGCAAAGAATTAAATTCACAAATGGGGCTTAAAGATCTGGTTGGTTTGTGTTAGTGATTCAAGAACCACAAAGATTCCAGTCTCCAAAAAAGACGAGTACCGTGCCACCTACACCAGGAAAGTGAATTTGTATGGGTCGTCTTTAGGAGGGACAAGTAAGTACACAAAAAGTATGCAGAAGTATGCATGAAGTTGCTTGGGTTTTCAGTGGCAAGGCTAGCTCATGTAGAAGCTCATTCTATACCAACATCTTTCCCATAAGTTTTTATATAACACTATCTCTCATTCAATATTCATTGTAATTATTACATCTTTTTAGAATTTTTAAAAGACAGCTTTGCTATATCTCAGGTTGGCTTGGGCTCTCTAGGTAGCCCAGTCTCCAGATTTTCTGCCTTTTCTCCTAAACTTCTGGGTTGTGGGTGGACACCAGTACTCCTGAGTTTATCATGTGCTCTTGTTGCACAAGAAATATTTTCTGGAAGATAGATTTTTAGTCTATGGTGAATTTTCTCCACAGAATACTAAGCATACATGTCACCTTAATCTTTCCTATGTAATACTCATTCTGTTTTACTGAGTAAGTATCTGGTCCTCTTTGCATTTTCTGACATCCTCATATGGCTATGGGGGGGTCTTATAGCTATATATTTTGGTTTCTATAGTTTTCTGCATTCACTTTCGTATAGTAAATATTGAGGGGAAGTTTGTTTAAAAATATTGAATGAAATATAACAGTAAAAAAAAATCATGAACTTCACTTTGATTAACGTTAAAGCAAGGACATTAGATTTCCAAATGATACTGAGTTTCTGAGGCTACAATACTTGTAGGAGCCTGAAACAGTTTTTAAATGTACTAGTTTTTAAACATTCACTCTTGCATCCCAAAAGATAGATATATTTGTTGCTCAACTCAGCTTTTGTTGTCTACGTTTTTATATTTGCCAAGCAGGTGATCTGCTTAGAACTAAGCTTGCTACAATATTATTTAAATACTGGAAGGTAGCCATTGCTAAGAATCAGTTTGCCTTTACTTAAATCACCTGTCTGACCATAGCAACAGGATAGGTAGGGTTTGATGGATTGGTTTATTATGGGTAAATTGAGCATGGAACAATCTAAATTGATCATTAAAGAGACAGAATCCTAAACCATCCATGCTGTTACTGTTCGAATTTTGTTCTATAGTGTGGCCAAAGTAGGAGGCTGAGTTTTAAAAAGAAAGAATGATAGATTTTCCCAAAACATTTCAGATCCATGCTTTCAACAAGTCTTTGTTAGGAGAGAGTACATGAAGACATTTTCAATGACCAGATAAAAACCAAACCAGGCAACTGACAGCATACATTATGCCTTGGAAACCTCAAGGCTGCAGTAGTTTTTTCTCATTTTGAGTTTGTCATAAATCTGTTGTCAGGGGAAGATTTTTTTAAACACTGTTTCTATTTTTATGCTAAACATTCCTTGTTATGCAGTGATCTGGCATCCTGTATTATTCAATCGGGCCCTGCTCTCTTTTAGACTTCTATCTCCTTGCAAATGACATGGCAGTATTCTCAGTAGATTTACACTCATACTTGCCTCCTAGGAGATACATTTTTCCTTTAGCTGCTCAGCTTTTGTTGTATAGACTAGACTAGAAATGGTCTATTTTCATGGTCTTACATTTTCTTGAGTAAGTTTGAATACTGTCCAATAAATGTCTGAGGTCTCAGTTTCTTATGTAGTACTGTGGTCCCAGCTGACCTTCCTCAGAATCAGGTTCAGTTGGTCCGCAGGAGAGGCATTTTAGCATTGTGATCTTTAAGATGGAAAATTAGGGTCTGTATGTATTTATCTATCTTCATTTGTTCCCTTAGCAAAAATACTACTACTGCTATATTTCATTATTAGAGCATGATGACTTTAATTTTGAAACATGAAAACATAATTTGGGAAGGAAATGAAATCACAATTAGATAATGCTCTACCATAGCACCTACAGCAAAACCATCCTCAGATTTTAATTGGTGTGCGTTCCATGATTTTATATGAATAAGTATTTTGATCTGGTTTATATTTACAGCTGATCTTGAGTCACTTTATACATCGAGCTGTTGATCAGCTCTTTAGATTTAAATTCTATCTGAATGATATTAGCTTATAATATCCACGTAGCACCTCATTTAGCTGATTATCTAAACTTGGAAGTTGTTTTCAGTTTTCCATTATTTTCAATAGTTCTTTGAAAGAAACATTCCTATTATTAAGTTTTACACTAGCCATGAATTTTAAAATGGGAATTACTAGATATAAATATATATGCGTATATATGTATATACATATACATATATACATATATGTGTGTGTATGTGTCTGTACATATATATATATACATTTATGCATCTATATTTATATATAAATTTCTATATATGCATACATTTTATATATGCATAGATGTGTATATATACATACATATACACACATGGATTATAATCAGATTACTAGATATCATGGAATTATATATGTTTTGTTTAATCTCCTTCTTGGCAATAGCCATAAAATACTAATATAAATGTTACTTATTTATGTAATTATTAAGACTGACAGCCTTAGTGCCAAGTTAATTACGGGCTGCAGTCACAGGACATGTTTTATGCATGTTTTCTGATTTTAGGAACAGTGGCACAGGTTTTGCACCTTAATGAAAAGAAGCTTAGGATCCCTCAAGCTTCCCGGTTCTGGAAAGCATGAATTTGTTTGAACAGGGTAGCTGTGCTAATTGGGAGTTCTTCCACTCTTATTCTTTGTAAGGAAACCTTGATGACCACATCTTCTTGTCTCTTCAAATGAGGCCATTTAGTTACAATGAATATTACATACAGATGACAACAATGAGTTAATTTTCTTCCTATTCAGCAATGGGAGCCGCATTTGTTGTTCAAAGTACTCGTGTTAAATGTATTAAAATATATTAGAACTAGGAAATGAAATGTTCATTATATACTACACTAAAATGTTGCTTTTTCTTGCTCAATGTTAGGATGGTTGAGAGGCCTAACTAACCTTTCACAGTGGAGGGCCCACTGGCAGGTCTTTTTGAGGAAGAACAGATGTTGGTAAGGAGTGCTAAGAGTCATTATCTCATAAACTGCTATTAAGACTAATTTCTATTGAATAAGTGAATATTTATGAAAAATAGTAAAAACATTTACATCACACTCATATTTAATTATCCTGGTAGTTTTTATACAAATATGGTTATTCCTTATGTCTCAGGCAAAGATGTGGCTCTAGAGCCCTCTGGTTATTTCATTACCTTTAATCGTTTTCACTTATGATGAAATAAGTCTTATAACTGCCATTATCATCTTCATTTATTATACAGTCATCAGCCTAGAGTCTAATGACTTTCAAGATATGCAGGTAAATTATAACCTTTAAGTCCTATTCATCTATATTCTGATTATCTTCTTACAGGGAAGTCAAATAGGTTCGTTACAGCCCTATTATTATGATGGTTTCTCCTCAATCTAATCATTTCTTCTTCCAAAGAATTATTTTCTTTTGTCACTAAACCTGCACTTTAGAACAAATTATTCTTCTTTATGTAAATGTTGCACAGTCAGAAGCTCTTCATTATCTTTTGCCATCACCACACCCATTGTATCACAGAATAGTGTTTTCCTTCTGCCCATTCACTGTTAACAGCCACAGACAACATATGCAAATGATGTAGTTGAATGCTGAGGTTCTGTGCCTTTGGATAGTAAGGAATTACAGTTGTAGATTATCTTGTAGGTTGAATGTGAAGTAGTCTCCACAGCTTGGGACTCTATTCTCTACACTGTGGATCATCTAGGAGATGAGACATGATCAGGTAGCTTAGAGGTGATAACTGCCCCTGGTTCTCCCTACAGTGTCTATGTTCTGGGTCTGCTACCATATGAGAAATATTTACCACACTTTCTTACCACAATATCCTTACCCCTTCCCTGCCGTGACAAATGTAATCTGTCTGAATCTGTTTCCGAATATATATAACTTGCTCTTCTGTATTTTCAGAAGTTTTGATTACTGTGATATAAAAGTAACTGACAGAGACAAACTTAGAAAAGTTTGTTGTCTGAGCATAGAGTAACCTAAATGTCTGTATCTTCGAGGTGAATCCTAGTAGAAGTTGCTTTTTGCAAAAATTTGCTGTAGATCAATCAAAATTCCTATTTTATCCACATTCAGGCTGTCTGATGTAGCTATGTGCCTATGTTTAATTTAACCTTCAGAGTGACTTGTAGACTGTACATGTTCAGGGCCAGTGTTTCCAAATCTAGGTGACCATGTTAGAAATCATCTTCATATTCTTACGTATTAAAAATTAAATCTTGCCAGGCAGTGGTGGCACATGCCTTTAATCCCAGCACTTGGAAAGCAGAGGCAGGCAGATTTCTAAGTTTGAGGCCAGCCTGGTCTACACAGTGAGTTCCAGGACATCCAGGACTATACAGAAACCCTGTTTTGAAAAAAAAACACAAAAATTAATTCTTTATTGTATTGTACACATACATATACATATTCCTTTTCCTGCACCAAAATGCAGGTACATCTGTAAGCACATACATAAAGAGACTAGGGGGTCAATATCCACTCTTCCCTAAGGACCATCAAAATTGAAGTTTGAGCCAGTCTTTCAAGGGATCTGTGGATCACTAATTAGGCTGGGAAAGCTGGCCAGCAAACCTCAGGAAACCAGCATACTCCACCTTCCTAGTCCTAAGATTACCCATACTCCATCATTCACACCTTTGACGTGCATTCTGGGTATGAAACTTGTGTCTTTCTGATCTTTTGACAGGCATGTTACTGAGGTAGCTATTTCTAACCTCTAGGAAATCACATTCTCTGTGAGATGTTTTGTTTTACCTTCACCATTCTTTATCATATATGAGTTTGAAAGACTTTACTCCATTAATATAATTACCATAACCACAAGCTTAAGGTTGTTTCTAGTGTTTGGAAAGCCAGAGTCTCTCTTTGTCTCACCTCCTGGGAACACATAGAAGACAAAAATGAAGTAGCTACACAAGGAAATTGTCCTCAACATTTTCAATGCTGAGTCTTTTATTAAAGCTTCTGATTAAGGTTGACAGCTGCTGATGTTGGATGTTGTAGCATAGTTCTGGTTTTGTGAGGCAAAGGAGGTTTACTTGTGAAATATATTAGTCAACATAGTAACAGTGAAGAATGAGAGAGTCATTATAAAGTAAAGAAGTGGTTACTTTAGTCATCCTTGTTTGACATTTTTAGATTAAAAGAAAAACAGACCTTAAGATGAATAAAGCTTGTTTTATAAATTTAAAATAAAATACTTTAAAAGATGAAATAATTCCTATGATGGTTCTTATTCTTAGCAGGTATTTTAAAAATGTATAAGCAAACTTGGTTGCGTCTTATAGTAAGTAACATTTTCAAACTGATTATGTTAGCTATTTTCTGTCACTCTATCACAAATGATGAAGATATATACAGATTTATATCACATTTCTAGCTCATAATAACCTAGGGCAGAGCTAAAGTGAATTGAGAAAAAAATAAAATCTCAAACTGTGACTTTACTCCAAGGCTTTATAGATATGCGAGCTATCACTTTATGTATTCAGTCTTAGAAATGACAGAATTTTTTCATTGTCAATGTTTACCTAAACTGAACAGCATTTAAATTTATTTCTGACCTGATTTTCAGTTTTTCAAAGTAATTTATACCCTAATGGTTACTGCTTTATGGGGCCAGTTTGGTCCAACTGCTCTTCCTCCTTACCCTCACCCAAGATGTACTTTGACATTATTTCAATACATGAAGCGTAGCATCATACATATTATACATTTGATTTGAATGGATTAATTTAATCTCACATCTCAATAACCTTCTAGAAGCTCAAATTTTATCACATACACACAATCATACACACATACACAATTATGTAATAACTTAAGTTAGTATTTCAAACACTCTACTCATGAAAAAAGTAAATGTAACTAAAACCTAGTTTTGAAAGTCTCTTTTAATGCCTTTGCCGCATTTGATCAGTGTGGAGAAATATTCTCAAACAAAATGCATACCGAAACAAAGGACAACATGGCAGCTGAGAAAACTGAAAGCTACTCATTCTTGATTTTTTGCCTACCTAGTATCGGAACTTATCTAAATATCGCTCAAGAATGTGGCAGAATAGAAAAGGAAAGAAAACAATAGGGTGTTAGGAACAGTGTTTCAAAGGAAATTCGACAACTATATTTGAAACAGTCAAATTTATAGAACAACAACAGCAACAGCAGAACCTTATATATCTAATGAAAATTGAGACTATCAACTATCCATTAATATTCTCTGGGAAAAAAATCTGAAGCAAAATAAGGTAATTTCTGTGTTGTGTTTGGTGATGATCAGCAGTTTACTTTGAACCACTGATTCATTTGCATATTGTTTTGCTTTCAGCAGCACTTTCTGGTGGTGGCTGAAAGTGTGTGAAAAGAGCCAGGAGTTGCATTAGGGAGTATCAACAGCTGGGATAGACTGAGAGTCATGATAGGAGAACTCACACTTTTGACTTCATCAGACCACTGTGGACAAAGTCAGCTTGAGATAGAACTCTTTCTTTTTTATATGATGCCTATACATCCTGAAAGTGTATGTTTTATATTTCCTTTTCATTTTTAAAATTTTGACTCCATACACACAATTCAATATTAATCTAGAAAAATACTAGGTTGATACTCTATAGTTTTAAGACCTATGCTGTGCTTTAATCAAAAGTAGAGCTTTACATCATTAGTTTATCATTGAGCAACATGCTTCTCCTAAGTATTTCTTTTAAAGATGGAAAATTAGAGATTATCCATAATTGAAATTCATTCAAGATGAAGTTACTTGTGTATCTTTTCAAAGAATGAATGTACATCCTACATTTGCTTCAAGTTTATATTCAACTTCAGGGGCCAAGCAAAGAGGTTTTCTGATTTCATTATAGCTACCTTGACAAAATCATATGAAAGTTCCCATGCTATATATCTTTAATTTCCCCAGTGAGACTGCCCAATTCACAATGACTGTTACATTGGAAACTTGACTTTGAAATGGATATTTTAAAATCCAAGGTCACAGAAAATACACTGGTTTAACTCATTGGGTCACAAATAAAACAAAAGTCATGTATGCTGTAAAGAGATTTGTAGGGAATGAGTTGGGCTAGCAGGAGGAAAAGGGAGAAAGATAAGGGAAGTTGTTGTTTAGGAAAACAATAATCAGAGTGTATATATGAATGCTCATATGTGCATGCTTTTGCATGTGTGTGTATTGTTTGTGTATATATGTTTATGTCTGTATAAGTGTGTGAGGTTAATTGTCAAAGAATAAGATGAATTAAAAATCTTACTTAAAAAGAAATAGATTTATTGATGTACTGACGAGAATTTTGAAAAGATTCTGATCAGGTTCCAGGGACAACTTTGAGCCTAAATAGTACTTTTCTCATTTGCTAGTAGAAAATACCAATTTTATCAATTGATTGTTATAATGACTGTTGAAAAAATTTCAGAATTAAATTATACTTCACCATCTTCATTGTCAATTAGCGGTTGTAAGAGAATCATTATAATTAGGGAGTAATTTAGTTTTCCATCTTGTTTTGACTTTTAGACTTTATAGCAGCTTCGTTAATTTAGCAAAATAACTCTATATTATTTTCATTGCTGTGTAATGATATGATTGAATTTGAATTCTGGGTCCATTCTTGATTCAACCCAAACTTAAATTCAATTCTGTCATCAAAGTGTTAATTTTAATTTCCGTGAGGTCTTGTTAGGTTCTTTTGTAAAATTATATATTATAGGATTTCCTTCATAGAGATGTACACAAAAGGAGATATGCAAGATCTGCAGGTAGCTTAATGCGTATTGAGTAACGTTTAATATGATCAATATATGTATGATGTTATGATCAAATGTTGTATAATGTTATCTTATGCTCAAACCTTTCCTATAATCTAGTGATTGTGACAACCTTAAAGATATTTTCCATTTTGTGTTTTTGAGTAATTACTTAAATATTAATTAAATAAAAAGAAAACCAGTGACTCAGTTATTATTAAATTATCAGTTCTTCTTTTTTAAATTAATAATTCCATTTATTTATATCCCAAATGTTGCACCGCTCCTGGTCCCCCCTTCCTGAGTTCTTCACTAGATCCCTTCCACCCCTTCACCTCTGAGAAGGTACCTGCATTGAGCATCCCTCTTCTTGGGAGTATCAAGTCTCTACAGGATTAGGTGCATCTTCTCCCAACTGGGACCAGTCAAGGCAGTTCTCTACTACATATATGCTAAAAGGGGAAGCGGGTAATCAGACCAGACCCTGTAGGCTCTTTGTTTGGCAGCTTACTCTCTGGTTATCTCACAGTCCAGGTTAGTTGACAGTGTTGATCTTCCTGTGGGGTTGCCATCCCCTTCAGTTCCTTCAATCCCTAACTCTTCCATAGAGATCTTCGACCACAGGCCAGTGGTTGACTGTAAGTTTCTGCATCCCTCTCAGCCAGCTGCTGGTAGAGCCTCTTGGAGACAGCCATGTCAGGCTCCGGTCTGTGTCCCTGATTAGGGCAGATCTCCTGAGAGACAGGCATGGCTGTGGGGTCAGGAAGCAGGCCTTCTGATCTGCTGTGGATACGAATTTGCAGACCAGAAGGGCGATAGTAAATTGTCATTTATTATTTGCTTACGATGTTTATGTCTTATTTGTTGGAAAAAGGAAATGCTGTTATTTAGTATCAATTTCAAAGTTTTGATATTTTAGGTAGTATTCATAGGACTAAAAAAAGATTATGAAAATAATTCAAATTAGACATTCAGGAGAAATTGGTACTTTCAGTGTGCAAGATAAGAATTCATTCTTTTTTACATTTATGAGTTGATTATGTGTGCCTGTGTTCTGTAGTTTAGTGTTGGGTATATGCATATACAGTCAGAGGGCACCTTGCAGGAGTCAGTTTTTAACTTCCACTATGTGTCAAATTTAAGTGTTTAGGCTTGGCAGCAAATGGTTTTACATAGTGAGACATCTCAGCTATCCCTAGAATGCATTATTTTCAAAAGTTATGAGAGAATTTTTTTTAGTTTCTTCTACCTTTTATGTTTGCTTTCACTATCTAATGTCTATCTTTCTTTTCATACATTTTAACATTTTTCAAATTGCTTCTACCTTTATAAAATGTCAAAATTTCTTCCTCCATGCCTGCCAAGTATTCATTCTCTCCTGTATTTATTTTGAATTCCTTTTTCCTAATTCCTTTACTCTACATTTTAAAGTCATGCTATTCTTCTTGGGCTCATTCTAAGTCAATTAATTTCCTCCTGCATGTTATGCCTATAATTTAGAAGGTAGAAGCCTTTAGAAGGCTTTTATGAATGTAACATTATCTTTTTAAGCCCCTTCTTACTTATTATATTCATATCATCTGTGTTACTCAGTGTATTTGTACATACATAGCATAAAAGTAATTGTATAACATAACGTGCTTCTTTATAAACAATTTATTATATTAAATATCCTATCACAGTACTGGAAATTGAACACAAGGCTGCATGGAATTCAGGGTGACAATTTGTCCTTAAACATTATATACCCTACTTTTTTCAATATTTTAGAAAGTCATGGAACAATCTTCTTTAGTTTTGTAGGCTAGACTTGAACTGATACTGTAGCCCATGTTCTATTTTCTGTACTCCTAAGGCTCAATGTACTGAATGACTATGGAGTCTATCTTGTTATAAAGCATGAGTCTCTAGCTAACAAGATTAATTCAATATTATTTTATAAGAAAATTATAATAAGTCCACAAATCTAAATCTGTGTGAAAAGAAAATGGAATATTAAAAAAAAAACAATTATACATTATAACTTTCGCAATTAGCTTATAGGTATTTTGACTTCTTGTAACACTTAATGACAGAAGTAGAAGTTACATATATCAAGAACAGATGATAGAATTATTTTGTAAATTGGTTTATGATTACACATAAATATATATTTATGTATCTTCAAGCAAATTAATACATTTTATTTTAGATTTTTTATCATTTCAGCATTCTTTTCTTATATTATCTACAATAAAAACATATATTATGAAATTTAAAATGCTTATATATGAGTTAATGTATTTATAAATAATATATGTGTGAATGTACACATTTCTTACTATAATATTCACACTACTGTCACTGAGTGAAATTGTAAAACACTGACCAACCCAAGACAAGATGAAATATTCAGCTTGTAATATAAAGCCACTAGAAGGTTTTGTTCTTCTGTTTCTGCTTGAATTCTATGGTAATTAACGCTGTCAGAGTAGTTACTAATTCTTAATATGTCAGTCACAAATACTTCTTGCCATGTTTTTACTTCATAGAGTTGTCAGTTCTGTAGCTGGTTGAAGAAACATTAGAGACGTTTTAGTAGACATCTCAGCACATTCAAGGGTTAGAATAATGGCCTGGAATCTCTTATATTCCTATTTTTGCACTACTAAGATTCAATATTAATAGCTTTAATATTCCTCCAATTAAAAAATGCTGAATAGCCGGGCGGTGGTGGCGCACGCCTTTAATCCCAGCACTTGGGAGGCAGAGGCAGGCGGATTTCTGAGTTCAAGGCCAGCCTGGTCTACAGAGTGAGTTCCAGGACAGCCAGGGCTACACAAAGAAACCCTGTTTCAAAAACACCAAAAAAAAAAAAAAAAAAAAAAAAAAAAAAAAGTGCTGAATATATCTCTGTTGCCAATAAGAAAATAATCGCTAAATATTTTAATGCACCTCACGTGCTTAGGTGTAAGTCTCACTAATGTGCAAAGTAAGGTATTGATAACTTTCTATCTACTGTGTATTCCAGACAAGCTGGTTTACTTTGATTTTCATTCAGCCAATATATCACAGTTTCCCTTTTGCATCCATCATTTGCAAAAGCTCTTTTTTTTCTAGCTGGCACCATTTTTGCTTCCACAAATACATTTTGTATTCTTCAGCTCACTCCAAAAGTCTCATCACTCAGCTCAATCAGTTCCTCCATTGCCATGAAAAACCTCATTATATAGAATAATCTGTCACTTGCCTTGTAACTTCATAATGATAGAATCATGCAAAGTTGGTCTGAAATACCTAGCAGCCTCCAAATCAATAGTTGTATTTGACTAAGCCTTTAACATCCAGTTCTTATCAGGCCATCCTGAAGTCACTAAACAACTAAGAGTTGATTAAATGGGATGAGAAACTTCACTGAAAAATATAAAGGTATAACTGTACACTACTTCTCTATGTAATATTCATTTGGACAGTTAACATTAACCCTTTTAATAAAATGTCCTTAATAAATCTTGGGCCCAAGTTAATCATCAATAAGGGTTTGAACTTTGACCAACACACATGTAAACAATGTGAATGGAATTTATTGGTACCAAAATAATATATACATGAAAATACACACAAGGTCAGTTGGGAATGAGTGACTGGGAGCAGGATGGCCAGAGAAAGAAACAGGTCTGAAAGTGATGAAATGATAAAAATATAATATGAATACTGATGAACATGTCACAATGTAACTTGTTTATTATGTATCATTTATATCTAGCAATTACATTTTATAAGAGAGGGGAGGTTCAGTACCAAAGTATATCTTAGGCATTTTAGACTGATTAGATATGTTAATAAATCATGTTTTTATTGTATTATATATCAATGAAATATATGTTTAGAATAGGTTATAAAATGTTAATAAATTATGACAAACCTTACATTAATTGGCATTATGCTTATATAAACATCAAAATTCAAATTTATTGTCATTTTTCTCATACTGACTATATTTTATGTAGATTCGCTTGATTCTTCAAAGGTTACTCTATTTGCATTTATAAAGGATAGAAGAATTATAGTGAATCATGATCCCATATTTAATGCTCAAAACCCTTGGATGCAGAGTAGAATATTTGTATATTTTGCAAAATGTCATATTTCAAGGAGTTGGAAAGACTTTACTCTATGTACTGTGAGAGAACTTCATCTTAGTTTAATATTCTAGTTTTAGAAATTCATGGAAATGCTCCACAAAAAGCAAAACAGCAACAGGAAAAAAATAGCTTAACAAGAATAGGCTGTGACTAGAATTGAGGGTTTTGGAATAATACATTAGATATGTAATCAATTATGGATGAAATGTCTGGTCCATAGTTTTCCACATCATCTACTAGCACAGCATCCCTCATGCCAAAATTGATTATAGATGTAGCACCTCTTCTGTCATAACTGTCTGGACCAAGAAGAATGTGATACCTGCAGAATGGCAATTAGTATCAGAAATCAATCATTCTGAGGCTGTGTTTTCTAGGGTTCATCTAGAAAAAAAATTCCCTAATTGACTCTAGAAATGGTGTGTGTGTGTGTGTGTGTGTGTGTAACATATATATATGTATGTATATACATATATATGTATATATATAATACTATATTCTGTTGAACTGAAAACGTGACATTTTCTGATTGTGTCTGAAAACAGAAACATGTGAGATTCAGTGACACAGAGGAAGGGATGCATGTGCAGAGTAACTTTTAAGCTATTGGTTTATATTATTTTCATTCTGATTTTCTGTTCAATGTAAACACACTCCTTTTGTTTATTCTGTTCTTGTTTACCTGGCCTATACTACAACTTCAGAGTATAATTCAAAAATTTGAATGCTAAAATCATATCTAAGTACTCATTTAAGAGACACCATGAAATAAATCTTTCCATATCTTTATTCTATTACCTAAAGAAACCAGTTATTTTATTACCACAGGTAAGGTTTGGAGTTAATGTTTTAACTACCTCAGAAGACAACGAGGTTGTAAAGGAGAATTTTCATGAGATATATTTAGATATATAATAGCATTAATATTTCCTGTACTATGTAGATTGTTCAAAAGATTATAAATCTAGCATAACTCTACTTTGATAATTGTATTTTATTTTGTGGAACTGTGCACAGTTTCTTATCATCTTAATTTGTATAAAAATAAGGAAGAATTATTCTTGATCAAATCTTAGGTTTTCATAGGAACTTTAAAACTCAACATAATCCTTTCTTGCCAGAGCTTTATTACAATACTTCAAATGAATCTTCTACAAGTATTAGCTCCTCTGGCAAAAAATGATATGAATTTATAGTTTATAGTGCTGAATATGTAGAAAGAGAGAAGATAGGCTTGAATACACTTACACAGATGATACACAAGACTAAACCCATGTCCAGCTTAACTTTCTGGCTAAGAGTCCAAAGACAATATGTCTACTCTCTAACAATCCAAAGTCTAGAAGGAGACAGATCTAGGCATATGGACATGTGATCCAGGACTCACCCAAATGGATATAGAAGGAGCTTCTGAAACAATAGAGGTCCTCTCTGCCTCAGAGCCAGAGAAACTACAGGAAGGGAGTTAGAATTGTCAACATTGATTTTCAATGATAATGACCTCTCTGTTGTTTGAATGTGAAGACTGCAAAAATATCCCTTGGTATAATTCCACAGGTAGTAATAGATCCAATTTACATCCAACAACATTGTCTACTATCACATATTTTCTATCTTTGTGTTTAGTCTCAAGTCTAACATACCAACATGAAGGCCACATTGATTGGGTTTCGTGTATGTTTATAATATATATGCTTTCACAAATTACCTTTTATATTAAAAAATTAAGTTGGTTGGTACAGCCTGCTCTGTAATGTAATTAAGGCATGAAGTGAGCCTACAGTCTTCAAATTTTACTAATAGCTGGCAAATGTTATGTTCTATTTAAAATAAAACTTTTACCTAAGCTTTTACTTTTAAAACATGCCTGGGAATGTTTTAACTAATTAACATTAGCTAATTTTATGAATACCACAAATAAATGATCACAAAGTACCTTTTGAAACGGTGATGATCTATAGAGGAGTACTTGCTAAGTGCTTTTTATTTTAGTAACTAAATAACACTTATTCACAGCTTACAGATTGGGCTTTAGTTCTCTTTCTCCCTGTAAATAACCATAAAAGGCTAACTTTTTGAAAGATAAGTATGAAAGTATTATTCTCATATCTCAAAATATAATTTATTTATATTTTATTGCCACAGACGTGTACCTATTCTAATAGTTAAGTTCTCTCAGAGTTAGTTCTGATTGGTATAAAAGGACCCCTTCTCAAGACTAAATCCTCAACTCTTTTCCAAACTTAACATTGTATCCATTTAAATTTCATATCTTTTACAGCCCTTTTTGAGAGCTCTACAATGTGACAATATTGTAGAAAAATAAGAACAGCATCTTCAAGATGTTTGATTTGTTTTGAAATACCTAGGATTTGCCTTAATCAAGATGTAACATGTTCCACTTGATCCTTTTAAAGAGTTTCTTTGACATTTGCCACAGTGGTCATTAAATTAGGTAATAGTAGACCCATATGTGTATCTGGATCCTTTCCATTTTGTAGAAATAAAGAAATTGTGCTGGCTACTTTTCTGCTTTATGAGCCTCTGTAGGAACAAATGTGCTCATAAAATGTACATTAATAGTTTTTCAATTATATCCCTATTTCCTTTAGAATCCCAGCCTCTTAATAGGCTTTTTTAGGAGGTTCTCATCTATATTCATTTAATTTCCTCAACATCCCTCAAAAGCTTTCATCATGATTTAAAGGAAATCCTTTTACAAGGTGCAGAGAAAGTATAAATGATTGTGTTCTGGGTAATTCCTCCACAGTGGAAGAGAAATTATTTTGCATGTAATACTTTAGCTTTTCTAGCAATTTTTTAAAATGTAATAAAATAGGATTTTAATTGTAGCAAAACCTTAAAGCACTTCTCCACTCCCTGTCTACCTCAGTTCCTACCAGCACCCCCTCCCACCTCCCACTCACTCTCTTGTTGATGGCCTCTTTTTCTTTAATTATATTTTTGATATTTATATATGCACAAATACTGACAAATACAGCCTTCTGTGTTCATTTTTCTTGTTTGAGTATGTCTGGGGGACACTTGAAAAACTTGACAAACATGTGCCTGGGTTCTTTAATGTGATGTTTACAATGTTTCCAGTTCAGTTCTCTCATGTTATATAGTTCCCACAGCTAATTGGTGATACATTGTAAACTAGACAGGAGTCCGTCGACAGGTCTTCTGTGAGAATTCTTGCCTCTCTGTATCTGGCTATAATTCTATTCTAGTAAACTACATTGATGTTTTGATGCAGACGCAGTGAACTATGCTCTTTTATCTTGAAAGAGCATCTGCCTTTGGACTGCACTTTTGTTTGTTTGTTTTCGTTTCGTTTTGTTTTTGTAGTGCTGAGAAGGAAAAGTTCTAGATGCACTACCATGGCACTATCCGTACTTCCACTGAACCAGCCCTACATGCCTTTGTCTGCTTTTAACTCTTTATCATGCAAAAGTTGATATTCATAAAGCCGCTATTGAAAATGCCACTGTGGCTCGTCACCTTTTAACATTCTGGTAGCATACATATCAAATCATGTGAACATGATTTTAAATTAAATGTTCTTTTAAGATCATTACTTGACGCTGGGTGTATGATGAATATGAAATAATGAAAGCACCTCATATTGAGCGCGATTCTATTTCCATGTCTTTTCTTCAGCAGTTAGTCATTTCTGTCTTTAAATTATCACCGTGTAAAGATCTGAGAAATTCTATCATTTTAAATGAATTCTCATCCCTTTTTCACCTTTTCTTTCAACTGATCAATTTCATTTTTCTTTTACATTTACAGTATCTCCTTTTTTTTTCTTTATTTCACTTTTGAATGTTTGAATTTTATGTTCAGACTCCAATGTTATCATTTTCTAACACTGGCCTAAAACCTTCCTACCCTGCCTGCTCTGACCCAGAGCAGGGGATCAGATCCAGCGCCTTTCCTATCCTAAACACGCACTCTGCTAGTGAGCTCAAGGGCCAGCAAAACCCTCAAATTAACTTATCAAATATTCACCAATCCATTAGTTGAAGACTTAAAACTAATAAAAATAACCTGAGATTGATGGTCTGTTCTAATATTTGAAATCTGGCAAGAAGGAGATTAAATCTCAAGTTTGTAACATTCAAGCAGCTACATGATGTTGAGAATCTGTGAGATACCTGCTTGCTAAGTTTAATTTTTTTCTCTTTCATTAAAGTCACAAAAATGATCTTATAAGACTATCCAAAAAATTTAAAGTTTTAAATTACTTAATGATTTAGGGATATGATATCTTTTTACTATATATCTTATCTATATCAATATCTCTATATAACTTTTCTTGTACATCAAAATGTGTAGGAAAATGTACAAAATATTCACAAGAAATCAGAAAATTCAAACATAATAAAACCATCTTTGAAAGTTTTAATATTCTGAGTCTCCCTAAATCAATTTTTTAAGTACTCCTATCTTTTTCAGAAAATACAAACATGTTCTCAAACAAAATAAATAGCATCTTTTTCCAATTAGGTTGCCTATACATACTTTAAAACATTAAACTTGTCCTATAGTATGAGGAGATATTAAACTTATAACTGTGTGGTTTATGAATTATTAAATACCCATTCTTCTAGGTTTCTTTAGTTGCTCTCATATCAAGCCTTATATTTTCCCATGCATATTATCAGTGTATCTCCCATTTCCATATGAATCTGCTTAGCCTACATCTCCTCCCAAATGCAAATGACAGAAATGCCACAAGTCTCATTAGACATTCCGCACCTATGTATATACCTCATACATTATAACAGTTAATGTATTTTTAAAGAATTTAAAACTGGAAATTTTGCATATTGGATATTCCTTTAGACATACTCCAAAGGCTAATATAACCTGTTGATTATTTCAAGGTAACTTAGAGATAATAAGATTCCCAACATTGAAACAATTCTTGAGATAATGTATTTCCTATAGAGTAAAAATGATACTTGTTAAATATAGTAATAATTATAGTCTACTTAGAAGTACTCAATAAGGTTTATCAATTAATAATTTTATTATTAATGTGTTTAAATTTTTTCTCTGAACATTAAATTTTAAATATAATATTGAAAATGGGAAATGCTCACTTCAAATTTCTCATGTCAAGTACTTGAAGGTATAAATAACTTAAAAATGTAGTCAACAATATTTCAGCTTGATGATTATTAGTGAGTATGCTATATCCCTTCTCATTTATAAGGCTAGAATTTATGACAAAATAGCCTTCAGTAATTATAAATTTGGAATCATCAGATATGAGTTAATGGGATAGTATGATGCCATTACAATTTACAAGTTCCAGTTTTGCTATAAAGATCTGAAAAGACCACTATATGCTTGAATGTAGTTCTTTGTATGGCCAGTGTACAAGGAAACAGAAATTAAACATACTGATTTAAAATACTTAAGATTTAGCACCATTTTTCTTATTAGAGCTATGAATGCTGACCAAATACATTCTATTGTAAAACACTAACATACAGTAGGGCTTTTCTTAATTCATCTTTAGAGAAAAATAACTAGATACAGTAGTTGAAATTATATAATAGGTACATCAAAATAGCATAAATGGTAAATATTATGAAATAATAAGTACTGAAGAAATCCAAACTTTATTTGAAATTTTTTCAATTATAATGATTTATTTGATAAATACAAATCAGTTTATAAACTTCTGAAATATATTTTTACAATAAAGTTAGAGAGTAATGATAAGTTCAGATTATATTAAGTCATGCACTCATTTCATATTCTCAAATTTGTGCATGCATATTGTGAATTTTACATTCATAGAGTCAGGGTCTTTTGAGTTTTATGTTTGGATGTTACATAACTAATGGGTCATTACTAAGGAATTCAAGAATGACGTTAAAATGTATCTCTGACATCATAGTGTAGTAAATGTTCATCAGCCCATACCATCCAAGGTTAGTTTGCAATTTATACTATTATAGAATACTAGATTCTTCAATAACCTTGTTGAAATAACTAAAATTTGAGCATTATTTTAAAATTAAAGCATCACCTATTTCAAATATTACATTAGCTGATATATTTATAAACATTTCACTTAGAAAGATTTATTGTCCCTATTATACCAGTCTAAATAAGTTATATAAGATTCCTATACAATTTTACTATTATGTAATAAGATGTTTTCCTTTCAAGGTATAATTTATCAGGCAGCATAAGATATGCTGAATCTCAGTATCACTTAGAAATGTATCATTAAGGGTAGTCATGTTTCTGTTTTCTCTGATGCTTTCTCTTTTCTCTTAAATGTAGTTGCAATGATGAGTTTGTAATTTGAGACAAATTTTGTTTCAACAGATAGACAATCTGTTGCCCAATTCCACAGACTAGACTGAGAAAATGAAGAATTAAAAAAACAAAAACAAAAACAAAACAAAACAAAGCCCTAACCAAACCAAGCCAAACCAAACCAAACCAAACCAAACCAAACCAAACAAACAAACAAACTAAAAACACAACCAAACAAAAAGCTACATAAAACTAGAATGCTCATTTGAGAAAGGATGTTGAGTGTTTTTTTGTTTTTTGTTTTTTTGTGTGTTTTGTTTGTTTGTTTGTTTTTTGTTTTGTTTTTGCTATCACTAGTTTGTAAGCAATTTTCAGAAATGAAGAGAAGAATAAATTCCCAGATATGCAGTACTCTCATATAAACTTTGATCTCACAGCCCTCAACGACAATGGAATTGGTAGTGAGGCAAATCAGATTAAGTACTAACAGGGTGGAGCTGAGGGGCCTTGGGAGACAATGGATTCCTGAATTTCACTGTCCAGCCAGTATCACTAATCAATGAGCTCCTTGTTCAGGAAATTATTATGTGACTGAAAAAATGGAGGACTCTCATGTTGACCTCTGGCACCTCATCATGGGTAGACATACATACACAGATACCACATACTCATAAAAGAAAACTATTATCAGATAGAAATAGAAAAATGAACCATCATCCTCTTTCCTCGTGCCTAAACCTTAATGCTAGATTTACATTTCTTTATTGGGTTGCTATTGCTCTGTATGGTTTGTTGTTACTTTGGTTATTTGTTTGGTTCAGTTTTCCAAGTTTAGCATTTGGCTCTGGTCTGGCCTTAACTCCAGGGTTCATGCTTCTCTCAAGCCTATTTCTCTGACCAACTTGTATCTACAGGAAGTTCATCTCACCCATGGATCCTGAAAACTACTCAGGACTAGGTATTGTTTAAACTCTGCCAGACCCATGTCACTTACCTCATTGTGTACATGATTTTCCTTATTTTGTCTACTACATATTTACTGACAGACTTTTTAGGAGTAGATGTGGAAGATTTACTTTTCTTAATAAGTTGTTAAGTCTCATATGGAACCATGCATTACATTATGTAACTTTAATAGCCAGCGTGTTCATGACAATGGGAGGATCCAAAGGCAGAGTTTGTTCTCGTCTTGGGTGCACAGTGAATTCTGTCTGGACTCTTCGGTTTGGTAGGTAAGCTGTTTTTTGGAAATGTTCTTGACAATGCTGCTTTCGATCGGCTATATATAGCCAAGGCTGACCTCGAATTCCTGATTCTTCTTCTTCTTCTTCCTCAAATCTACTGGTATTGCAAACATTAACTACTGAAGCACACAGCTGAAATACACCTTAGGAATGGAGGGAACAGACTTTCTTAGAGGATCCAGTAGTGAGTAAAATCAAACAAAGCCTGCGAAGGAAATGTACAGATAAAAACAGTCAATGCCAGCAGGGCAGTGGTGGCACACACCTTTAATCCCAGCACTTGGGAGGCAGAGGCAGGTGGATTTCTGAGTTTGAGCCCAGCCTGATCTACAGAGTGAGTTGCAGGACAGCCAGGGCTACACAGAGAAACCCTGTCTCGACGCACCCCCCCCAAAAAAAACACTCAATGCCTAAAGAAATATTTTTATATTTTTTCTCCTTCTTAAATCATTTTAAGTAAAGCCCTCATTCTTACTTTTGACCTATGTAAGAAGTCTTGTACCAACCAGGTTAATATTACTCAGACTCAAGTGCATACAATAATATACTGGTAGATTGGAATTGCTAATATTTCCTAGTGGTAGGTCTAACTTGCCACAGGCCTTCTGCTCCTCTTGTTAATTTTCCATGCCTTATAGACTGCATGCTAACTTACTCTCAGTGATATAGGAAATATTAATAAAACTACAAAAGCAATTTTGTGGAGTGAAAATTTGCAAATGTGATTAAATATTAGCAAAGAGAATAATCTCTTCACCCTCCTTTTATTACTGGTTTTCAGGTATTTAATTTATTCATAGGTTCTCTTGTTGCAGAGTTCACTGAGGTAAGCACTAATTTATAAGGGTGCAATTTATTTAGCATTGACAAAGATACAAATAATAATCCTGTCAGTGATTCAGAGGGGAAAATAGATACCTTGAGACAAGGCAATTGTGTAATTTTCATGCTTGCAAAGAAAAATACTGCCATAATGCATAAGAAACAGAAAATTTAATTTCTAATTTATTCTCTAAATCTCCACTCTTTTTACTAAGTTACCTCAGCTAAGTGGTTAATTCTGCTGTGGTTTTGCAAATCATCGGTTTAATTCAAGAATGCTTTGCTATTAGCTGGAGATCCACACACAGACCATGGTTTCTGCATTGATCACAACGGAGAAATGATTCTACCCGAGGAAAAGATACTGCAAAATTTGAAGCATGGCTGTAACTCTTTTCTGCACATAAGGTGTTTCAGCAAAGTGCTTCAACGTTTGTAAAATGAAGACTAAAGTGCTTCCAAATAGTTCATAAATATTTAAGGGAAAAATCACTTCTACATTCACTAAATGAAATACATATGTAGCTATGGTGTGTTTCTCTTTCTTTTTTTCTTATTTTTAATGACAAATGAAGGCTACAAATACCTGTACATTTCTATCATTTTTGGAACAATTGAATGGTATAGTTTCAAATACTATATTCAAAGCCAGAGGTGTACTAAAAAACATCCAAATGTCTCCTCATGAACTGTAGCATTGCTTGCAGTACTCTCAAGCTAAGATCTGTCTATATATGGGAGATTATATATATATATATATTATATATATATATCTGAATGTGTGTGTGTTTGTATGTATACTGTGACTATGAAATACAACCTGGATCCTGAATCTTTAATTAACTGTTACCTGGAATAGATATAGCTTCTTGGGTTACATTTTGTCTGTCTGTAGTTACTGTGTAACCCTGAAGATTAGTAATAGAGGCAGAGGTAATATACGGTAATATACTCTGTGGATTCTAGAACATTCACTGTATAAACCAATATACACACATACAAACACACAATTCACATGCCCATGCATATACACACACAATAACATGCATGTGCCTTTGTGACAGAGGTGGTAGGGTGTTAGTGTTTGTGTTAAAGAAAGTATTCAAAGGTCACCAAAATGACACAAGAACATTCAGTGTAAACCAACTTTCACAGCACCTCAATTTTTAGTTTTAGTTAATACACAGGGGAGAAAATCAGCATTAATGCGAATAAGAGACAAGGACTTTTATTTATTTGCAGGGTATGGTATGGACTATGTTCATATCATCCTACTTAAGCTTCCCATTCCAAATTGTCCAGGTCACCCTCAAATGTCACTCAATTTTTGTGTCCCTATTTTTGTTCTAATCCCATAATTCCAAATAGTGCTCCCCATAAATGCATTGGTATTGTGTCGTGACATCCACTGGTGGAGCATAGCAAGCTTACCAAAGAAAAAAAAAACTCCCAAGAATTTTTCTTCCTCTCCACTAAGCAACCAATTGCTACACCTACACAGGAATAAGAGATCCCTCCTGTTCACACTGAAACTTTAATTTCTGCCGGTACCTGGATCTATTGAGTTTATGGGTGCAGTGGCCAAATCATACGCAGAAGAGGGTAATTCACAGCTCTCATTTTTATCTTCTGGATCATACACTTTTACATTATTTTCTCCTTATCAACTTCTACTACATTATCCAAGCAAGTTGCTAATGATGTCTCATTTAGGGTCGAACACTAACAGTGAATTATCAGGATTTTGAGTAGATGTGAGTCTCCGCATTATTCAGTGTCCAAAGCAATATAAAAGAAAAACAGAATCAAACAAAATTAAAAAAAAAAAACAGTAACCAAGGAGGAAAACAACCCAAGGTTATGAGCATAAATATAGTTAGGAGGCAATTTAACAAAATGCGTACTTAATGAAATAACAATAATTAAATCTTACCCTAGGGAGTATAACCTCCTCACTCATGGGATTTTAGTCAGGCTTATGGTTCCAGATATAAGTTATTTTTGTGAAGCATATTGCAAAGGAAGCCACTTGGGTGCCCACTAGAATGTACCAGTACTGCACTGATATTTTGTCTGGCGCATCAGTATCCTAGCTCACAGGACACCACACTGCGTAATGCCACTGATGCTTTTTCTTCCCAAGTAGCCTGCCTAGCACATGTTGTTAGTT
This sequence comes from Mastomys coucha, assembly GCF_008632895.1. NCBI lineage: Eukaryota > Metazoa > Chordata > Mammalia > Rodentia > Muridae > Mastomys > Mastomys coucha. Next base: position 190,980,212 of record NW_022196905.1, on the reverse strand, counting down.
TGAAAGTTAGCAGCATGGATCAAAATAGTGTATCAAGTTTGTATTTGAACTTGAGACTATATTTTAGAATTTTAGAAGCAGTTTCATAGGAATGATGATGATGATGATGATGATGATGATGATGATGATGATTATAATACAGCCTGAAGACAGACCACACTAGCAAAAGGAAGAAATGAGAACAATGGTTTGTTATCACCTCTTTACCATGGTGATTTTCCAAAAAGTTGAGTTTTATATACAGTAGAAATGGACTTGTAATTCACAACTGTGAAGTAGGGTTTGTGACTTTTATAAACAGATAATAAAAATAAAGCATGTTAACCTCCCTGGAACAAAACTAAATTGTCAGATAATAAGAGTCACTTTGTACCATCCTGTATCACAATGCAATTTTCATAGTGTGAAAAAAAAGATAGTTTGAACATTGGCTGTAAAGGCAATAGAATATGTCAAACCAACAATCCAGTGAAGAGCACCCCAGCTTTAGAAGAATGTGATTTCTCAAGTAAATGAATGTATACTTAGGCAAATAAAAATGAAAAATCTTACTGCATCTTTTTATAGTCCGAACTGCGAAACAATCTAATATCATCACACTAAACATCTGTAGTAGAGACGTGTTTTAGGAAAACCTGAAGTAGAATTTTCTGTTTAGTTTCTTTGTCTTTTTTAAAAATATTTTGTCTGAATCACAAATTTGCATATACTAACCAAGTGCATTAACACTCATCTCTATCGCATAGCACCTAAAATCTTCTTCTATGCTAAGTATGAGGAGAAATTTCACTGTTTCAAAGTGAGATTATAAACTCCGATGCACCCAAATGATTGTTTTTCGATGAATTTTAATGTTCAACGGCTACCCTATCCCTTTCAGGAAACAGAGAGTGTGGTGTGGAAAAGACTATCTTTACAATTACTTCTAGTTCAAAGTCCTCCCCGAAAAAATGAGCTTCTGTATTTTTCATCACCTCCTTCCCTTGCTTTTCACATTCAAAGGTTACTTCTCAGCTCCAATCCAGTGGATATTAAGTATTCAGTACAGTTTTGGGTTTGTGGGAACATACATCCTACTTGTTTCACAATTATGCTTCTCTGAGCACACAATAGAGGTTACTGAAGCGAAGAATCAGCTTCCTCTGCTGCTTCAGGAGCAAATTCCTCAGAGAGAACCCTCATAGCTCCTGGGATCCTAGTGACTTTCTTTGAAAGCCAAACTTGCCGGAAAGCTGCTTTCTGGATACTGCTTGGGGCCATCAGTCCTCAGGGAATTGTTCGACACCCACACAAATAATAACAAGGAAACTGAAAATTACTTCTTTTTTAAATTAAATTTTAAAAGGTCACAGTTTGCCTACGACTCCTATAAGTGAGTGGAATAGTATCATTAGATAAGATGTCTAGTCGTCATTATTTTAGCTATATATTTCCATCATTTTTCTAGGAGCTCATTTGCCTGTTTTGTGTGTCTTTGTTGGCGACTCAAGCAGGTATAAAGGTATCAGAAAACAATGCTATTTCCATGTCAGGTGTTCTCAGAGGGATCTAGAGCAGCATGAACACATTAAGAAGGTGAGGACAGATATTCATGGAAACATGTGACTCTTCTAACTTTTCTTTTATAGCAATAAAAGCTGTTTCTTCATTTTCTATGAGAATATTTTTGTGCTGCTTTGAGGAATCTGCCTGTAAAGCAATTTAATTGACTCTTTGAAATTACGCCAATGGAGCAAGGGGAGTGCTTCCTTTAGAATTTGTTTTATTTCAAGGCCATGGCAGGCAAGAATTTGATGGTGAATCATGTGGGAGGAAAGCTGAATGTTCTGCACAAGCCATTTCCGTACACTGCTTCTCTCAGCATGCACCTGCTGAAGAATCTTTGTGGAAACACTGAAAAAAAACCAGGAGCTCCAGTCTCACTACTGTGATGTATAGTGATGACTTTTTCCAAGACATACTAACAATTTTATCCTTGGCAATTTATATCTATGATGATATGGCCTGTGACAGTTGACTCTTTTAAAGAATACTACAGGAATAACAGAAGACCACATTGCCAACTTCTTCAGTATATCTTGTACACCAAATGTGGAGAAATGTATTTCAGAGGAATGTAGAATAGGTTAGTATAAGAAATATGTCACAATGATATTGATTTTCATTTCTTACCTGTTTGACATTAGCACTGGATTTCTTTGCTCAGAATTTTTCCACAAAAATGTACGTTAAAAATTCATCTTAATTGTTTAATCAAAGAATAAGAGCACATATGATGTATGATGGTATTTGAGTCACAGCACATTATCATATTTTGGGAGCTGCTGTGTTCCAAAGTCCATTTTTCTAGACAACCATCATCTAAGAAATCCTAAAGTTTCTAATAATTCTCATAATTGATGTCTTGCTTGGCATCAATGGGAGAAGAAGCCCTTGGTCCTGTGAAGGCATAATGCCCCATTGTAGGGGAATTCATGCGCGGGGAGGCAGGAGTGGGTGAGTATATGAAGAACACCCTGATAGAAGCAGGAGGAAGGGAGATGGGATAGGAGTTTTCCCTGGGGGGAGAAGGGGGAAGGGAATAATATTTCAAACATAAATAAAGAAAATATCCAATTAAAAATAGTTAAAAAAAAAAAAAAAAACAGAAGTCAGGCCTTGGGGCCTCCCTTTAAACTGGATCTCACTTTGGGCCTGTTGCTGGACCTCCTTTTCCTCAGGTTCTTCTCAATTTTTGTCCCTGCCATTCTTTCATACAGGAACAATACAAGCAACCTCAGTAGGTAGGAGGTGAAGGGACCCTCCAGAATGTACCAGAGTTCTGGGAGGTGAGAGACTCTCAGGGCTTAAAGGGAGGGACCTCAGATGTTATTCCCTTCAATGAGGAGAGGGAACTTTTAAAATCCACCTCCAGCAGGCATCAATTGAGAGAGGGAGTTGCCATCCCACAGTCAAAAAAACTCTGACTCATAATTGTTCCTTGTCGTGACCACCTGCCAGCAGGAAGGACAATGACAACAGCAGGATTCTTCTCAACCACACTTTATTAAGAGCGCCCAAGTTTGAAGCAAGAGAAGGACCCCCGTCCTCTGGAGCAGTTGGCTTATAAACCCTATTGTGTGGATGTGTCGATGCCTGAGTGGCTCAGCAGTGTCTGCTGACCACTGCATCACCCATTTGGAGAGGGTGCAGCAGGAAAGGCAAGCATACGCAGGTGTGCAGAGTAAACATGCCTATGTGGCTGGCATTGCGCAGATGTACGGAGTTTACATGGCTGGTGTTGCCCAACGCCCAACAGCGCCCAACAGTTCCCCCTTTTTGTTTTAATAAAGACATATTGGTATACCCGATCAAGGAGCTGCCTTCATGGGGGCATGCCCTATCAAGGGTAGGAACCATAGCCTATACCAATGCCTTCCCGTGTGCAGGGGACAAAATCCCGGTGGGGTGCAAAGGCCATCAGGGTGAAAAGTTT
>NW_022196905.1:190975662-190976223 GCF_008632895.1 Mastomys coucha | reverse complement strand
TGATATCTATTCTGGGTATTAGTGTCTTCAAACACCTGGTAAGCAGCTGCCAATTTACTCCAAGTTCCGGGTTTGACCAGGCTGCGCCCATAAGGCGTGCCGCTAGGGGCAGTATAAAATGATTTATTTCCTTTGTCTTTATAGTGAAGCAGGGCATAAAGAGGGGGCGAAGCGCTAAAGCGCAGCCCATCAGGCCCATACCGCTCACACTAGTACACAGCTGCTGCCTCTTCTAAATCTTGTTCCTTCTTTGAGTCTAATCTTTCCTCTTCTGACTCGCTAGAGCTATCTTCAATCAATCTAGGCTCCTTCCTACATTTGCATTCTCCACGTTCCCCCCTTTTTTCCTCCCCAGATTCTTACATACTATCCTGGTGCGCAGCAAGCATACGCTGACCTTTCTTTATAATATCTTCACATCTTTTATCCTCTAGGCAGAAACGCACCAGGGGCCATATTGGTTTCGTTCCTGCCTTAAGCTTACGCTGCTGCACTTCCCTGTCTATATCCCTACCTAACTTATCCCAACATCTCAAGGTTAGAGACCCTGTGGGCTCAAAC
>NW_022196905.1:190954961-190975509 GCF_008632895.1 Mastomys coucha | reverse complement strand
TTTAATAGTTTTATCCGAGACCTTCAAGTCCCGCTGTTTCAGAAATTCTTGTAGGGGCTGGAGGAAAGAATTCAAGCGAAAAGGGTTAGAGTGATGATATTTCCCACAGGTGCACTCCCTTCCCAAATGATTTTGTTTACCAGTTAAGACAAAATAGACAAAAACAGACAAACAGCACCCACAACGCTACCATTCCAGCAATTACAAAAGGTTCTATAAAAGGATCCACTCCAATGGTCAGCATGCCGCTACTTTTTTACCAGTACCACCGTTCCTCAGCTGAAGAGTTCTGAATCCACGAAGCTGTAACAAAGATAACACAACACTACGGGATTCTTCTCAACAGCCAATACCACCGCTCCATGTGTTGAGTTCTAAATCCTCCCAAGGATTTCCTCCTTGGGGGTCCTCTCTGGGGGCCATAGATGTTGATTCCCGGGTTTTGGGTTTCGGCACCACTTGTTGCGACCACCTGCCAGCAGGAAGGACAATGACAACAGCAGGATTCTTCTCAACCACACGTTATTAGGAGCGCCCAAGTTTGAAGGGAGAGAAGTTCCCCGCCCTCTGGAGCAGTTGGCTTATAAACCCTATTGTGTGGATGTGTCGATGCCTGATTGGCTCAGCAGTGTCTGCTGACCACTGCGTCACCCATTTGGAGAGGGTGCAGCAGGAAAGGCAAGCATACGCAGGTGTGCAGAGTAAATATGCCTATGTGGCTGGCATTGCACAGATATACAGAGTTTACGTGGCTGGTGTTGGCTAGCGCCCAACAGCGCCCAACAGTTCCTGTCTGAAAGAACTGTAAGAACATCAAAGGTTTCTTACTTAATCTCACTATTCATTATATATTTTGTAATTCGTTTATTGAGATGGTTGCAGGGTTTTTTCTTGATTCTATTTATTGGTTTTTTTATAGTTATTAATTTACACATATTCGAGGAACTTGTAATCCCAAGTGAAATAATCTCGATTTTTCACATGTTCATTTTTTTTTCCTGAAATATATTTTAGGATGACATTAAACTTACCATGTGGCTGAGTGTATGTTTGAATTACTAACTCTTGCCTTTTCATCGCACATGTTGACATTGTAATCTGTGACACCACATGCAACTTGATTGTGACACAATCATTTAGCATGCTGTTGTATTCATTTTCCAGTACTTATTAAGGAGCTGTAGTATATTACAGTGAAATTGATCTGTAGTTTGTTGTTGTGCTTCTCAATTGAATCTGGTTATCATGGTAACAATAACTTGCAGGATGACGTTTGAATAATTGCTTCCCTTTTGTTTCATGGAATAGTTTAGAGATAACTTGTGCTCATTCTTCTTTTTTAAAAGACTGCATGGGTATTTTCTTCCATCATGCACATTGTATTGCCTTCCGAGGTCAGAAAAAAGTATCCGATATTCTGGACCTGGCATTACAGATGATTATGAGCCTCTTTTGTTGGTGAAGAACATAACCTGCATCTTCTGGAAAATCAGCTGGTGTTCTGCCCAGCTAAACCATCTCTCTAGCACCTCGACTCATTACTCTTTAAAGGTCTGCTAGACATTGGCAATGGATCTGCCTAATACTGAAGTTTCCTGTTGTAGGAATTTTAATTACTACTTCAATCCTACAGTATTTTATAGGTATGCCTGGAGATTTATATATTGTTGGTTCAATTTTAAGAAGTCCTTTATGTCTAGAAGCATGTCTATTTCAACTACATTTTCACCTTTATTGAAACATACCTGTTAAAAAATATTACCAAATAATCTTCTGGAATTTATTAGTTTCTGTTTTAAAAGACCACTTTTTCAACTAATATCTTTTTTTAATTAGATATTTTCTTTATTTACATTTTGAATGATATCCTCTTTCCAGGTCTCCCCTCTTGTAACAACAACAAAAAAAATTGTTCCCTCCCCCTTCCCCTGCTCACCAACCCACTCTCTCCCACTTCTTGGCCCTGGAATTCTCCTGCACTGGGGCATAGAGCCTTCACAGGACCAAGGGCCTCTCATCCCGTTGATGACCAACTAGGACATCCTCTGCTACATATGCAGCTGGAGCTATGAGTCCCACCATGTGTACTCTTTGGTTGGTGGTTTAGTCTCTGGGACTCTGAGGGTTTTAGTTAGTTCGTATTGTTGTTTGTCCTAAGGGCCTGCAAACCCTTCAGCTCCTTGGGTCCTTTCTCTAGCTTCTTCATTGGGGGGGCCTGTCGTCAATCCAATAGATGGCTGTGAGCCTCTAATTCTGTATTAGTCGGGCACTGGCAGAGCCTCTCAGGAGATAGCTATATCAAGTTCCAGCCAGCACTTGCTGGCATCCACAATAGTGTCTGGGTTTGATGACTGAATATGGGAAGGATTCCCAGGTGGAGCAGTCTCTGAATATTTTCACCATTTCTTTTGGTTTGTTTTGGGATGAGTTTATCAATTTTATATATTTTTAAATGTCAATTCCTTGTAGTATTTTAAAGTTATTTTTTATATTTATTAGTCTTTAAGTGAAATATGGAAGCCCATATATTCTAGTGCTATCCTGTGCAACTCCAGGTGCATCTTGCTAGAGGAGTCTCTCTCTTACCATGTGTGTCCTAGGGATCAAACTCATCTCATTAGACTGGGCCTCAAACACTATCATTGCTGAAGAGCCATTTCATTTGGCTGAGGAACATCTTGTTTACACCATTCTCTCATATTTTCCTTTTAGTTTTTGTTTGATGTACTTTCAACCTCATCTTTATTTTGCCTCTCTTGTTTTCTATTAAGGGAATGATTAGTATATTTCTGTTAATCTTATTGTTATTGTTGATACGCACTGCTGTAAATGTCTATCTTGGACAATTCATTTACTTTTCCAGGGGAATGCCAACAAAACTTGTTGACTTCTAATGTTTATCTAGTCAAGGCTTAGTCAATTCATTGAAATCTTCATGTAAATTCATGTTTCATTTTCTTTGTAAGTTTTCTTTTTTTTAATCAAGTATGTATCCTGAAAATAAACATAATGATAAATTTAATGAAATAATATTTTTAAATTGAAACCAATTGTTGCAATATATAATTGAAGGCAGTGAAAAGATGGTTCAGTGGGTAATCTTCATGGCCTCCAAACCTCATGACCTGAATTTAATTCCTGGGATACACAGGATGAGAGAAGAGAATCTACTACCTGAAATTGTTCTCTGAATCTAACTTCCACATATGTGCCATGGTATATATATATATATATATATATACATATATATATATATATATATGTATATATATATATATATATATATATATATATATATACCAACACTCTTCTACAGATAATAAGTAAATGAATTAAATATACACACAAACACATATACACAATAACAAAACAAACACACCTACATATGTAATTTATTGGCCTATGTTTAATGTGAATTTTTGTTGTTTTTCCCTCTCATTTCTTGAATATAATATCTTTATGAGCATTTTTCCTGTTTCATTTTATAGGATCATATAGTAAGGATTATAAAATGTATTTAATGTTAGCTACTAAACCATTATAATCAAAAGACAGTATTTTTTGTCTCATTTAAAATTAATAAACAGAACTAACTTGTGAAATACACATAAGGAAACATTTTGCTCAGCAAAGGTAGTGTCATTTCAGCCTCTAAGATAGAAGAGGATTACCTTGGGTTCATAAAGTAACATAGAATCTCTAATCATCAGTTTCAAATTTTATTCTAAATAAATACCAAAATTTTCGATGTTGATACCATTCACATTTTAAATACATGACACTTTTAATGGGTTGGGGATCTTCTTGAACATTATTAAATTCTTGAAACACATCTACCTGATATTAAAAATGCAGTAGAACTTCAGAAATGAAACTTAAAGATGTCACCTAGTATTGCCTTCTGTGTCCAAAGTGACATGGAAATTGCACTCAATGGAAAACTACTAATCAAGACCTGAGCAAAGGTTTTTTCTCTGGATCTTTAATTAAGAAAGAAAGTGTGGGGGATGGTACATTTCTTCCTAAATTTAGCTTCCTTTCTCTATTTTTTTATTCTATTTTTTAAAAGTCAGTATTTTTTTTCCTGTTACACAATGCTTTCTGATCTAATCTAAAACTATGTTAAAAAATACCAATGTTTTTTTCCTAGAACAGTAAATATTTACAAAACTCCTTATACTTACTAAGTGACATGACATAAATTATACTTTGAAGAAGTGTTTTGAATCAAGCCATATGCACTCTATTTTAATATTCTTAGATATAACACTTATAATTCCTCAATGAGATGGAACATTTTATGATCAGTATTTGCAAATAGTCAAACATAACATCACTACAGTAGTAAAATTCTAAGAGTATTATAAGTAGATATTTGTACAGGATGAATGAATAAATAAAAAATCAGTTTAGTAGCAACTGGAAACTTATTGACTACTATACATAAATGTTTAGAAATAAATAACAAAGTTATTGTATTTATAAAACTTACATTCAAGTATGATATAAATTATATGTAATGTCTTCGATGATGAAATAGGCCTTTTAGCAAAATAAAATTGTGTTAGGAGATGATGAGGCATAGATTTGATCAGTTATATTGTATTCAGTTTTAATCAGTAACTCTTGTGGAATTGCTCAAAGGCTTTTGAGTAAGGTATTGAAGGCAATGAAGTTTATCATATTGGCACATGGAAAAATGTTAACCCTTGTTACTCTTTATTCATACAAATTTCAATAAATGTTTGTGTTGATTCTGATTAGTGGTTTTCTATTGGAGGCAAATTTCCACTCCACCTACCAGACAACACTTGGTGAAATTGTTGTCTTCAAAACATAGAATATATATTTGTTTCTATATAGAATATTTATTTGTTTATATATGTTATACATATATATATATATTTGTCTAATTGTGCTTATTGAGTGTACAAATTTGTGCACTTGTGTTTGTAGCACACATATGCCAACTGGTGCATGTGGAAGCCAGCTGGGTTTTTTTTTTTTACCAAGAAATTTTCAGGTGTTATGTCCACTGACTTTTAATATTACATTAACACTAAATATACTTCCCTAATTTGTGTGCTAAGTCTACATATATAAAACATGGATTTTTTTTCTTCTTTAGCTCTGCAGTGTAGTCAGCATTGCAGCAGTTTTGTTCACAGATTCCAGGACCTGTCATTCTAGACAACATAATGACATTTTATTTGGGTGGATGTACTTTCCTCTTTGAGTCACTCAGCACTATACTCTGTACTTAATAGTAGTTGATTACTCCTAGCCCCAGCTGTAGGGCTAGAGAATGAATCCAGATAATAAAATGTGATCAAATGTGGAGTGGACAGATCACCCAAATTGACTTCATTGAAGTAAAACTCAGCTATTGTACATGATGCTGTTAAAAGAAATTCCTGCCAAGGAAATACAGATGTCTTAGGGGTACAAAGGGGGAGAGGCAAATAATGCAAGAAGTGTCAACTGGATTAATGCTTTTTATTTCTATAACTAGACACTTGATATTGGATAATTTATAAGGGAAATCAATTTATTATTTGCCATTGTGGAGCCTGAGGAATTTGAAGGTATGACTGACTATATTACTTGATGGGGTAGTCATTAAAACATAAAACCATGATATAGGACATTACATGGTATGATTGCTTTGCACTGCCATGTGAAAAATATCCAACAGAGAGCTCCATTCAGTAGTAAAGGCTTATAATATTCCATGTTTTCAAGGGTTCCAGGGCATTTGTTATCACTTGGCTTTATGGCTTTTGGGCTCAAAATGAGGAAGAACATCATAGAAGAAACAATATAATGTAGTGGTGGAACAAATTGCTTACCTGATGACTTTAAGAAGAGAGCAGGAAAAATGACAGAAATATAGAGAAGGGACAGAGCTCAAGATAAATGATGTTTTTCACCTTTGAAGATGTATGCTTCGTAAAACCTTCAGTGTTTTACTTCCACATGCTTGGCCCAAAAGTTCTTAAGATAATGTTAAACTGTGAAATTATCAATGGATTATGTTAGCTTTTTATGATACAATCCTTTCTCCAAAGGCTTTCAGCTGGTGTTCAATCTTTTTAGCACATGTCTTTTCTTAGACACATTATATATAAACCGTAACACAAATTGACACAGAAACAGCGATACCACACTTCTGCTTTGTAAATCTCCTGATACCATTATTGCATTCTCATCTTCTTGGTCTCATCCAATATTATTGAAACTCAAAGGTTACTCCTTCAGCTATTATTAGTTTGAATCTTAGCTCACAACCTAGGAAATTCAGAGTAACAAATTAGAATCACAAGATTACTGTAGCAGATAAAATCTATGGAGATTAATGTATAAAAAATTTATTTCCCATTATCATAAAACTGAAGTTCATGGTTTTGTTGGTGACCATAATTTGCTTCCTGAACTTAGGAGATTAAAAGATAAATATTCAGCATTAATGTTGTCCAGCCCACATTAATGGGATAGAGAAAATTGTATAATAATGCTTGAGGATTATTTTTGAACATCATTGTGAAAAATAGTAAATTTGTTACTACTTAATTCTTGGTTATATTAAGCATAAAAATATTATACAGTGAAACATACTTCTATGTAAAAGATTAAAATGTAAACCAGCATAGTTTAGAGTTAAGCATTCTGTGATGTATAAGACATAAAGTTGAGATATTACCTGGTACCAACAGTTGACTCAGACAGTAATGTTAGATGATTCCTAAAGCTAGTATTGCTCTAAACCAACACTTCTTAAAATCTTTTAATCATGATCCTTTTAAATCCATACATCTTTAATTTCTAATATATAGATTTATAATGTTATAGTCATGAATTAACTGAAAATAAAAGATGAACTTATTTAAGAAATTTGTTGCTATAAATGAGATGTGGTGATTTACTAAAATACTATTTTGCATACTAAAACATGGATGTACCTCTACATTTTTACATAAAATATTGTTTTAGTCAATATTCAATTCTTTAAGATACAAAACATTTTCAACATTTTTCAAATTTATTTAATAGTTTGATTTTATAATTCATAATTAATGGGAGTCATTCTTCACAAAAGTACCTAGTTCCTTGGGTGAGGTATGTTTGGTATATTTAAGAAATTTCTGAAAATTCTAGTACAATAAATCTGTTATCCAAATGCACCAACTCAAAATCCAACTATCCCATAGCTTTTTATCCCCACTACATAATTGATAGTGATATATTATTTCAGTAATATTGAAATGGGCAAAAGTTTCCCTGTTTTTAATTACTAAGAATAAAGATACATGGTATGAAGTACTTTGTTTCTCATTACAGGAAACTACTTAACCTTCACCAGCACCAGAATTTGAAAAGAACTAACTCAAATGTGTTAATTATATGACAGGGCAGGCTTCTGAACTAGATGTCTGTGCTCTTTTCATTCTACTGCCAGTGCTTAATCAAGTGAATTGTGATTGGGTTGTACCATATGTCAAGGAGACTCACTCAGCCTCATTAACATATATGGAATGATATAATCAATTCACTTTATGAACTTATACCCAATATAATATATAAAAATGCCTAGGAGAAAGAACATGATACAATGTTGTTTTTATTCAAATTACTTCAGTTATTAGCAGAAGTATCATAGATACCCCTTTTGTTTAACGTCAAATATGAAGATACAACAAGTTTAATCTATCTGCTTCTAATGCTAAAACACAGAGCACAAATTTGACTCCAATTCACTAGAGGCAAACAATCAACTTCATACTGCAACTTAATGGCCCAAAATTCTATACCTTGAGAAAGAAGATAATAGGAATCTTCAGCCATCATATGTTTTGTTTCTTTGAACTCCCACAATTAAATATTTACTACCAAGCATTATTGATCTCCTGTCAATAGATGAAAGAAATTAATGATGAAGTTTTGTTAAATATGACAATTCCTCTTTATTTTTACATCTGGTTTACTTTGGTCACTTGTCAAGGAACTAGGAAACTTCATTGCCAAGGACAGTCAATTATTTTTGTGTATTCTAGAAACCACATTTTAATCATATTGCTGCGATACTTCTAATGTTAATTCGACAACGTAAGAAAAGCATACATGGTTAATATAAGAGTTAGAAAATGTCTTTCTCTTATTTGAAAACTATTCTAAAGTTAAATGGAATTTTAATCGTTCTTAATATTAAAATAAAATAATTAGAAAACTAAATTTAAAGGTAAATGTAATTTGGTGCCATATAATTTTCTTTCACCTATCATATATTAATCTATTTATATGAACCATTCATAAAATGCTGTCAGATTACAATTGGAACTATAAATTTTTCAGTACATAAAGGATGATTTTGTAGTTAGCCATCAAATTACCATTTCAATTACAATGCAAATGGACACATAAATACAGTGTAATTTTTATTTAAATGCACTGCCCTTTGCCTAGTGCATTGTCATTGTGCCACTCTGCTCAAGCTTTGTTTATGAACTAACATTTACAGTTATAGTGAATAATAAAATGAATAGGCACATAGAAGCTGTTTTCTATTAATATTCTACTCCAACTGTTAAACACTGAATGATGTCATCGTTTCTATTTCCATCATTTACATTTTTACATTATCTGAAAGCAATTCCAAATATTTCCTTTTTTCAGAGTTAAGAAGCTACTTGAATCTTTTGTTGTTATATGTGTCAAATTTTATGCACTTCTGGTATTTATATTTTCTCTTACTGGAAGGCAATGAATACACATTCTCAAAAAGAACTTTTTTATGCCATATTTAAGTTTTTTAATCATCTATTTCAGTTCTCCCTTTCTTATTCCAAAGAATATTATATCCCATCTGCAAACTCACAACTTCATGTTTTAAGCTGAACAAATTTTAATTGCTACATTTCTTCTGTTGATATTGCATTAAAAACAAATGCCTTCTTTTACTTCTGTGAGAATATTTCTTTCTGGTTTCATAGACCTTATGATTTTAAAACATAACTTCAAAAATAAGATGATCAGATATGCATAGTAGTTTTGACCTCTTTAAATTATTATCCAACGTTACATAGATAATTAGGAACTAAGTAATTAGCCAACCTAAACTCAAACTTTGACACCTAGTTCATTCCATTTTCTCTTCTATGAGATAGAACACGGAAACTTCTATATCAGAATTGATTCAAATGGTGAAACATAGCTGTAAATTTTATTTGCTATTTGAGAATTTATAAGAGCAAATTGTGAGTGACACTTTGTTCTGACAGTATTCTGATATGTACCAGGAGTTTTTCACATAGGCAGTACTATATGACAGAATTATTGGCAAACTAGAAGATTCATGACACCAAAATTCATGATTTATTGCAATTTTATCTTACTGATCCACTGCATATAGAATGTTTGATATGTTAAACTTTTCTGCAGACTGATTCAATGTCAATAACAAATTTCAGAGAATAGCTTATTATTAAATGTTGTCTAATCCAACATAAATCCCTTTTTTGATTTTGCTATTATCAAGTCACATAATATCTTCTTGTATTGTATTGATCAAATGAAAATAACAGCATTCTCACCTCTCTAATGTAGGCAATTCAATAAATTATTAATATTTATTGAGTATATTAAACTGGTGCTTTAAAACATGTACACTAATAGATAATGGTATGTGAGAGAAATACTTCAAGGATGACCTCACCTGTGTTACAATGCTGACCCCTGAACAAACTCAGATAATGGCTGGTGGCTTTTCCCACAAAACCATAGTTAATACGTGTTCTTCCAGCCCGCTGCTCCTAACAATCTCCTTCAGTTTTCAGGGAAACCCATCAAGATGCTTTAGAGGCATTTCATCATTATCTTTCCCTACTCCTTGTGAATAGAAGATAGGGGAAAAAAATTCAGGGCTTCTAGTACTATATCCATTTCCTTTCCTTTTAAATTGTCTCTTAGAGTTAAATAGACAGAAATAAGCTAGCTAAGCACTCAATTTGTATGTAGTTAATGAAAAATAAAATCCAACTTAACTCTTGATTCTCTGGGCTTTGTTGAGAGAAAATCAGGAATATGGTAGCTATTGTTGAGAGATTACTAATAATCATATGTTACACATATATTAAAAAGTGATATTTTACCTGTATTATATATGCTTTTCACAAAAATTTTACATTCTCAGAACTATAGTTTTAATTAAGAATTTCAAGGTACTTATTGACCACATCAACACTACCAAATAGATATATAATATGTAAGGATAATTCAATAGTGAAAGAATACATTATCCATGTTTATATTAAAGTCATTCAATATTTTGTTACTTGATAAGAATGTGCGAATGCCTAAAGCAAACTTCCCATGAGTAAACTTGATTTCATTAATCATTATTCTCCCATTGGTCATACAAACGCCAATGGAGAATGGTTCTTCAGTAACTGAGTAGTTGCCATATATATTTCTATCACACTCTAACATTCATAACTACAACATAGCTATTGAATCATAGAGGGGTCAGGGGAAAAAAACAGAGGACCAAGGGAAAGTGAGATTAAAACTAAGGAGTCTGAGATTTTTTTATTTAACTGAGAGGAGGGGAGCCTTGGGGCAAATAAATGGGGAAGAAAATACAAAGTATAACCGAGTCATAGTAAGATTTATATTAAAATCAGAGAAAAAGATATGGTAGAAGTAGAATCAATAAGTGGATAATGAAAATAGGTAAGCTTGGGTTTGTGGGGCAATAAGGAAGTAGTGATGTTCTAGTATCAAACCTGGGAATTGAGATTTCTTTGGGCTCCGGAAGTGACAAGATGAGGCAGAATATGAGGATAGAAATTATAAAAACAAATGAACAAAAACCTGTTCATTAATTGAAGTAATCATTAAACATTTGTTCAAAGCTTTAATCAAGGCATAGAATAATATATACCAAATGAAAAAGTAACAGGTGTTCTCCAGTCAGGAGACAGGTAAATGCAGTTTTGGAAATATAAACAGTATATGACTCACTTAACTTAGAATTTAGTAAAAAGTTTTTAACACAATTTATTATTTTAAGCATTTAAAAACTAGTATTAAGTTGAGATGAAAATGGTGTAATTATGTATAATGTCCTGTGCACTTCAAATGGGAGTGCTGTTTAGCATAACATCTTAAATGATAATTAGTATGTTTCAGATTAGCCTCACTTAACCACTGTATTCAGTCACTAAGAAATATTCAGAGGTTAATTAAATGTGTTGAGGCACATCTATAACAACATTATAACAACATCCTTTAGAGATGTAAATGATTTGAAGTCAATATATGAACCCAATTTGCTACACTATCTAATCATTATAATTTTATGGATATTAAGAATACACAGACATTAAGGAGAGTATTAAGAATGTCCAGCAATAAAAAAAAAAGCTGAAGTTGCAATGAAAAACATAGTGTATTAGTTATTACATTGTACTATAAATAAGCTAGAAATAAAATAATTTTGAGGAATATTATGAAGATGATTATTAGATTAAAAATTATAAATTGTTCTTGTCATTGTGTACATCATGTAAACAGCTGCTAGATTTGGAAAAAGTTATTACCTTTTGTTTATATTGGTAATGTCTGAATGGATAGCTTGCTGAAGGCAATCTGAAGCTGTGGAAAAATAAAAATTAATATAATAGAAGTAATATCACACATGTGTACATATACACACATATAGGTATTTAGTAGAATATATTGTAGTCCATGGTTGTAAACTTTGAGAGATTATTCTAAAAACGTATGTTTCATAGTATAAAATACATACTTGTGAATTTGCTGAAAATCACTTATATATTTGTATGTAGATTATACTTTAACTGATGCCATGGGTTTACTGAGGAAACTTCAAAATCACCAAAAAATAAGTTTCCTGAACAAGGCACAGAATAAATGAGAAGCTAAACTATTCCACAGAGTAAAATAGATGAACATACAAAAGGAGGTATTTCTGTAAAAGCTACTAGAATCATTAAGAAGGCAGAATTTTTAGTATAAAATAGCTATTTTAGTATAAATTTTAGTATAAGTTATACTAAAATAGCTATTTTATACTATTTTAAGCTACTAAAATAGTTATTGTCTGCCTATAACATAAATTACCTCAGGTATCTGTTTAGTTTCACTTCAGAATAAAAGTAATGTAGTTACTTATTGAGGGTCTCCTGCATGATGCTAGGTTGAATCAAGTTAAAAAGTAATACCACATCTACCCTTTGTCAACGCAGCAGCAGACATCGGTTCTGTACAATGTCACTCCTCCCCTTGGCCCAAGTACAATTTTGCTTTTATAACGTAAAATAGGGTTGTATTTTAAAAGTACAATGTCTCTTAACCGTGGGCTTCTATAAAACTAAACATGACATATTTTGGCACGAAGCAAACATTATTCCAAATGAAAGACTTGGGGAATCACACATAGTCAGGTCAATCAAAATTGAATACTCTGTAGGTCGTGGGTAAGTGGACAGAGAGTGGGGATGGAATTCAATTCAGCTCTGTTCAGTACGGTGGAGTTCAGTTAAGCTTCAAGAAGTTCAGTTCTTAGAGTTCAGAGGCAGTCTTTCTAAGCAGAACAATTCGGTTAGCAGTTGAGAGAAGTCAATTTGAATCAACCTACTTTGAAAGGAGTTTGAACCAGAGAAGCAGAGTTGAACCAGCAACTAAGAGTTCAAAAATAGCAGTTAAATCATGGAGGCCGAAATGTTGTAGGCCTAAGTTAGCAGAAGGAGGCCAGTAGCTGAAGCCTTCAAAGTCCAGAATTGCAAAAGATTAGATTGTACAGAGCCTAGAGGCTTCCAGGCCTAGAAACAGGGATAGTTAGAGAGAAAGGCAGTGGCCCCAGGTCAAGCCCTGTTTTTGTACCGCTTGGTTATGGCTCTCATCTCATCCCTTCATCTGAGGATATAAAACTGATATTAACATTTACATCTGGCACCCAACATGCGGCACCCAGGGTTGCTGAATCAAGAGTGTGATGACCATGTGGAGTAATTCATTCCACAACACTCTACTGTGAAAGGCTACAGACTATTTTCTTTTCCTCTGCTTTTCTGAGATCATTCCCATGCCTCAGAGATGATAGTATCTTATTCCCCATTCAGGAAGAACATTTAACAATCACTTTTTTTATTATGTTGGCTAGTAATATGAGTAAGGATGAATAATTATTTTAAAATATAAGCTTCCAATAACAAGCCCAACAGCAGCAAATAATTTTTGATACAAATGTGAATATTTAGAAAGCAATTGTACATGAAAATTCTCATTGTTTCGAGAAGTGACACCAGTCGTTTACTCATTGGGATTTCCTAGCCAATCAATTCCAGGTATGAATTCTGGAACTGAAAATGAGGCCCATTGTGAGGAACTTAATTAATATTTAAATGAATTAAAATATTTAATTAGTTGATATTATAATATTATCATATTGTTCACCTATTCCTTTCTTCCTTCCAAACACTTCCATATATTCTTCCTAGCTCTCTTTCATACTCATGACCACTTTTTCAATAATTATTGTTACATACATATATGCCTATGTATATATATTCCTAAGTACATAAAATGTATAACTTCACATTCTGTATATTGGTAATTGTAAATGTGATATTATGACTGGACTTTTGGTATTGGATAAAAACTTGGTGTTTACTTTTTTGGAAACTATTTCTCCAACATTCTCCATTCCTTAATTACTTATAGTTATAGGTGTAGGATTGAGGTCTTATGGGCTTTTCCAAGTTTACTTTATGTGTGTGTGTGTGTGTGTGTGTGTGTGTGTGTGTGTGTGTGTGAAAGAGAGAGAGAGAGAGAGAGAGGGAGAGAAGAGAGAGTGGGAGAGAGTACATATATGTGTACAGGTATGTGAGTTTGTGTGTGCATGTGTGTGTTTGTGTATATGTTTGTGTATATGTGTGTTTTCCTTGCTCAAGTCATGGGTATGAGACCGTATGATGGTAGCTTCTGACATTCTTAGGAAATACAATTTCACAGCAAACTCCCTTTCTCTGGCTTGTATAATCTTTCCCTTACCTCTTCTAAAGTGTTCCTTGAATCTTTTTGGGATTTTGTATTGTAGATGTATCTTTTAGGCTTTGCCTGAGAACACCATGTATTTTGGATGCAGGGTCCAGAGGCTCCTTAACTAGAACTAACCTGAAGTAGACTGGCTTTTATGACACCCAAAGGCACTATGTAAGCTTGCAGAGGAGGGAATCAACCAACAACCTTTTTATGCCTATAAGCCACTGCAGCAACCAGTATTACATAATAGTAGCGTATATAACTGATGGTAACCACTAGATATCATTCAGACTTTTACTCATAGTTTTAATACTTTTATTTTTTCTCATTTGTGTTAGTGTGGGTCACATGGCTGTACCCAATCATGAACTTCCCAATGATTTCAGGGTCGAAGCTGACCTCTGCATATCAGGTGAATTGATTTCCCATAGTCGATCCTCCATGTGCTTTCATATCCTTCTGATGTTTGTCTTAATCTCTAATGAATCAAAGATTAGCATTACATCACCTGTGAAAGTAGGTATTTTGCTGAGTGGCCACTGTTTAGCATATATTTTTCTCTGCATCCATGCAGATTGTAGGAAGGCAGGATCATTCCACCAGTCACCATGCCTCATAGCCCCACAAAGGAGCCTGTGAGACACTTTTCCAATCTTGTTTTAGAATTTTTCCCAATTCATGTAACTGAAAGGCAGAGTAATCCCAGACTACCATAGTTTCCTATGATTTCTTTCCCTTATAATCCCCTAGTCACAAGGGATTGTCCGCCAATCTCTCAGTTTCACCACACTACAAAAGTTCCTTTGAAGTCAAGAGAGTTAGGATGGAGAAAAGCAATTTCACATTCTTTGCTCACCTTAATTCTTCTCTTAACATCGCAAGTTCTGGGCAAACAGCTTAGCCTCAGTAGCATGTGTTACATCTCAGATTAGGGGCCATGAGACAGGTGTTGCATCTTGTTTATGATCTTATAGTAATGGTACTGATTTTAGCAATTACAATATATTCTTTGATCTCTCAGCAATTTTTAAAACTCTGATAACAAGGCAAGTAATGTTTATCCAGGAAGTAGGTGAGGCACTCCATAACACAAAAAAGAAAATGATGACCACTGTATACCTTCCAACCCACATACATGGGGATACCCCATTTTCAGACAGAACACCTTCAGTTGCATGGCTTTTCACCCATCACAGGGACAGTGCAACTGGTACTTATTTTGCTGTCATGTCATTTGGTACCATATAGAGAAGGATGGTCTTTTCAAGATTTCCTCTGTAGATCCCCCAACCTCATCTCATCACGCTGTAAACAGAAAATGGAGATGCTTCCCCTAAACTTATCTTGGGTTCTGTAATGGCCCTGTTCAAGCATCTAGAGTAGATTTAAGTTTCCACAGAGAAAAGAAAACACATCATTCTACTTCAGACAAGGCTTCAGTGACAATCCATATGAGTAATTGAACCTAATTCTAGATTAGTGAACCAATAAATTTAATTGCAGTTACTTACAGTGTCATACGCTACAAGTTTGTTGTAAACCAACTCAATCAGCTTACAACAGTTGCATCACTGAAGGAACCCTTCTCACACAACTGGTAACAACTTATAGAGTCTTGTAGTTGGTCAAACCCTCACTTTCCTAATAGACTTTACCCTTCTCAGTCTTTAGCTGGTCTAGAGCTTGGCATCAAAGTTCTCGAGAGTCCAAGAATGCACTAGTCATGTCCTTCCTCAAGAACTGTATCCTTCAACACTTACTCTGTGTTAATATTTTCCATCTTCTTCCTCATAAGATTCTCAAATGCACAAGACTTGTTCTTCAAAAATGTATTTAAAAATTTCACCTGTGTTACCTGATTCTTGCTTGTAGCAAGTGTGAAACATTCTTCAAAAAATATATTCTGATTACAGTTTCCCCTCCCTTAACTCCTCTGAGGTTTTCTCTACTTCCTTTCCACCTGAATCTATACCCATCCTGTCTCCCCATAGAAAAGAAACAGGCATCTAAATAATAATAATAAAATATTATAGAGAGGACAAAGAGCCCAAAAGAGCACTAGATACACATATAGACAGAGATACACACATCCATACGAAGAGGAATTCCTTAAGAGCACAAAATCAGAAGTCATAAGATATAAACAAAGTATCTATAAGTATACATATGTGTGAATATATATATATGTATATATATATGTATATATATGGAAAAACATTATGAGACAAAGACATTTCAAGATGCCACTGAGTTTGTGTTGGCCATCTACTGCAGAGAATGGGGCCTGAACTTATAACTGGTTTGTATCTTCAATAAAATTCTATTAGAAAGAATGGATATTTCATTTGCAAGTAGTTATTTATTGGAGAAAGCTTCAGGTTAAAGAAATTGGCTTGGGCTTCCTTTTCCTTTCAGAGGTAGGAGTGCATCTGGTGCAGACCAATGCAAGCTTTGTTTGCAGTTTCAGTCTCTGAATTCATAGCCTCTGAATTCTGAGCCCTGCTTTGTTTAGAGAGCTTTGTTTCTTTAATGTCCTGCATCCCCTCTGGCTCTTAACAATCTTTTGGTCTATACTTCTTCATGGTTCTCTGATACTTGATGGGAGGAATACAATGGAGACCTCCATTTAAAACATAGAGTTCTGATGGCTCTCAGTGTCTGTGCATTTTCCTCTCTGGGTCACTGTATTTGTTACCAAGTACTGCAAAAGAAAGTCTCTATGATGGTTGAATAAGGCCGTGTCACTAAGTGTCATTTTATGGCTGCATTTCTTAGACAGAATGGTAGGATTTTGTTTCTCCATAGTTCCCTGGCTCATATGGTCTTAGACTCTTGGCCACCTGGACAGTAGCTGGGATGTGTTCCATGTCATGGAGTGGACCTTCAAGCTAATCAGATAGTGATTGTTTACTTCCATAATTTTTCCACGCTTGTACTAGCCTATCTTGTGGTAATATCATCACTGCACATCAGAGGCACATAGCAGAGTACCTTCCAGTCTATAAGGGTGAAGGCTCTAGGTAGGGATCACTTTCACTTCTCCAAGTTCAATAATTTGTGTAGGTGTTGTCATCTACAATAATGCTTCACTGTCATTATGGAGAACAACTAGTAGCCTCGGCAATAGCCAGAGTTGTTTGGGAGTTCCTATGAGGCCTAGCAACTCAATTACATGCAACTTGGGTATTCTGTACCAACAAGCAGCTGAAAGAATCAGATGCAGATATTTGAAATCAACCAACATACAGAAGCTGCTGACCCCTGTAGTTGAATTAGGGAAAGGCTGGAAGAAGCTGAGGAGGAGGGCGACCCTGTAGGAGGACCAGAAGTCTAAATTAACCTGGACTCCTGAGATCTCTCAAACACTGGACCATTAACTGGGCAGCATACACCAGCTAATATGAGGCCACCAACACATATACAGCAGAGCAATGTCAGGTCTGGGTTCAGTCAGAGAAGATGCACCTAACCCTCAAGAGACTGGAGGCCCCAGGGAGTTTAGAGGTCTGGTTGGGTGGGGACATTCTCATGGAGACAGGAGAGTGGGGAGAAGGTATAAGATGTAGAACAGTCAGAGAGTGGACAAGGGACAGGGGAAATAAAATCTGGAGTGTAAATATAAATAAACAAATAAAAAAATAAAAGGCAAAAAAGTAAAAGAAAGAAAGAAAGGTACCTTCCCTCTGTAGTCTTTATTGCTTGTAGCTCTTCGTTGGAACCCATGAAATTCTTCCATACAGATTGGTATATTGAAGTGTATCATTTTTCAGGCTTTGCTTAAGCAGTCATATTATTGAGATCTTATTCGTGCGGCTTCCCTGAAATATCTACAAAACACAGTATCATAGTAGATTCTCTGGTACTGTTGGTCTGGGTCTTACAACTTTTCTGGCTCATGTTCTTCAATGGTCTCTGTACTGACGGTGTAGAACTTATGCTCCAAAATTATATACCTCAGTATGGGCCACCTATGGTCAGTTATTCTCTTTATTTTCTTGATTTCTCTAATGGTCTCTATCTTCTGGAAAAAAAAAAAGTTTATTTGGTGTGGGGGATGGGAAAGCACTTATCTGTAGGTACAAGAACAGTTAGGGATTACACTTGTTTTGGGAAAGTGGTGCAGACACATTCTCCTCTAGGATTCAGGACTTGGCTAAGTTTGGGTTATTGTCAAGGTTTGTAGCACAAGGCACAATTTCATTATCCTATTGTTCAGACCTTAAATCCAATTAGACAGTTGTTGGTTACGGCCAAGATGTTAAGTGTCATTGTCGCATCATTAGGGATAGCTTTGCAGGAGGGTTATTGCTGTGGCTCACAGACCTCACAAGGTAAGTAAGACTAGTGCTTCCTTTATTCCCCTGGCAGCTTGCACAGCAACTTCCAGTATTATTAAAACTAATCCTCAGGGAAGAATCTGTGGGGTCAGGTCTAGCTAGAATTGAGTCCTGTGTCCAAAGAGTTTGATATCTTCAGCAATAGGATGTTTCTTCAACTGGTGGGAAAAAAAAAATCAGCCTTCTATGTTTTGGGAATCCTATCTGTTATTCTGACCCCAATGCAAAAGGGAGTTTCTCATGACTGATTTGGGTTTGTTTTACATAATCTGTGGCTCTTGGAGAAGGCATTATCACCCCCCAGTGTTATAATTTTATTGGATTTATATGTAGTATATAATATATAGAAATAAATATATATGTATTATGTGCATCGTATGTAATATGTTCAAATATAAATATATATTTATTGTATACTTTATATATAAATATTATATGTAATTTTAGGAAAATGTAAAGTAATGATTCTTTATGGCTATCTCAAACATACTTCATATTATTGACCCTTCTTCTCTCCTCTTTTCTTCTTAATAGGTAAAGCCTCAACTTTGTGATTTCCCCTTCGTATCAACTATATCTTGCTATCCCACTATCTAGAGCTTTACCTCTTCTCCATGTTCCCTTTTTACTTGCCTGTCTTTTTGTGGTCACTCCAAGTTTTATACTCATATGCGAAGAGTAGAATCTAGAAACGACAAATGAGAGAGAAAAAGGAGGTGTGTCTTAGTATTTTTCTAGTTCACAAATTTTCCTGAACACATCATCTTTTATTTTTTTTTTAAAATAGAATAGTATCCCATATCTTAGCAATTATGAGTAGACTGTCAATGAATATGAGCATGTGTCTGTAGACGAGTAGGTAGAGTCCTTTGCACATAGGCTATGGCTCGTTATATCTAGGTTATATGGTAGATTTGTTTCTAGCTGTTTAAGAATACATCATACTGATTTCCTTAGGTCTGCACCAGTTTGCAACCTCTCCAACAGTGAATAAGTTCCCCATTCTCCTAATCACCTAAGGGATCTGTGTATCCCCCTCTTTTTCTTTTCTTTTTCTTTTTCTTTTTCTTTTTCTTTTTCTCTTTCTTTTTCTTTTTCTTTTCTCTGTCCTGAATGGAATGTAATATAGAAAACATTTCCGTGTTTTACTTTTCCTCTTTCAGACCCCTTGCATTTTTTTCATATGTTTCAGTCATCTTAATACATGACCACCTTATGTATATATCTTCCATCCTTTCACTATGCACACCCTCCCGTGGCCCATCACTCTACCTCAGATAATAGGTACATCTTCTTTTTGAATTTTTGTTGTTACATCTTATTGGGTTTTTAAAAATACATCATATCAAGACTATCATCCTGTGAAAACTTGCATATGGGATTTTATAATCATTAGTAAGGCTAATCAGATGAAACTTTGCTTTTTTTATTTTTCTAATAAACACAAAATATAATGGTTCCAGTAAAAATACTAAATAGGATATATTAGAACATTCAGGTTATAGACTGAGGTAATAGACTGAAGTTGATATTATATGTAACAAGACTTCTTTGGTATCTGCCAAATGAAAAACACTTATATCTTATTATTTATAATTTATAAATCTCCAAAAGATTCCATGTTTTGGATCTAAGAATAATCCATGGTACTTTAGTATATATATATATATACATATATATATATATATATGTATATATATATATATACACATAAGTAAATACATTTTTTGGTAAAATTATAATTTATAATCTCAAACACAAGGTTGCTTTTAGTAGAATTTCTAACACAAAGACGGTTTGTTTCCAATCTTTGTGATTTAACACCAGATAGGTTCCATTGAGAAGTCACCGGTAGTATGTCTTTCGAGTAAGCAGCTGTGGCTGTGGTGTGCAGGGCAAGTGATGTTCATATTTCTGTCTCTTCTCCTTTAGTCACTGTAGTCTGTCTTTGTTGCCACTGAATGATGGCCTCTTACATTACTGCTTGCTCCAAGATGCTGTCGTCACCCAGCAGTAAATACCATACGCTGTCTTCTTTAACGTTGTGTTTCACAGGATGCTTCTCCACGCTTTAGAGGAAGGTGTTTGGCTCCCGACTCTACCTTCTCTGAGTTATGATTTTTGCAAGTATAGTAATATAAATTACAGAG
>NW_022196905.1:190920732-190954951 GCF_008632895.1 Mastomys coucha | reverse complement strand
GTAATGGTAATGATAAATGAAGAATGCCTAAGACTCTCCACTCACACTAAACCCTCAAGATTCTCTCTGATGACAATAATTAGGAATTATTTCATCAACAAAAATAGGATGTAAGGATGTCTCTTTATTGTGTTATGAGCACATTTGCAGCCAGGAATCAGAAGCTGTCTGGCTTTGTAGTCAGGGTTTTCTTTAGTTACCAACTCATCTCTAAAGCACTCAGTGACATACATGCTGTCCCCGACTTTTCAGTGGGCCAAACAAAGAGAAAGCAGGTTCTATTTGAGAAGAACAAGTTAACTAAATGCTATACACAAAGATAGAAATTATAATGTTGAAATAAATGGTTCTTCTACACAAATAATATCCAGTATTTCTTTAATATTTTAAATGGAAATGAGTTAATGATATGAAAACAATGTTTTAGCTCCTTTTCTGTAGTATTACACTGATAAGGTTAGTCTCATTTTATACGTAAGTGAAATTTGTTTATTATTTACTATAAATCAAAAGTCTTGTCATTATTTATTTATTTATTTATTTAATTATTTATTATACTTACTCACTTTACTTCCTGATCACTGCTTCCCCAAATAGTCATACCCTCCCACAATCTTTTTCCCCTCTTCCTCTCCTCCTCTGAGTGGTTGGAGAGGCCCTGGGTATCTCCCTAACCTGGCATACCAAGTGTTTGCAAGACCAGGCACATCCTCTCCCAGTGAAGCCAGAAAAGGTAGGTCAGCTAGAAGAACAAGTACAGGCAACAGCAACAGCTTTGGAGATAGCTTTCTCCCCGCCCCCATACACACTCTGGTTGTTCAGGTCCCACATGAAGATCAAGTTGCACATCTGCTACATTGGTGCTGTGAGGCCTACGTCAAGCTCATTGTACATAGGTTGCTTGGTGCTTCAGTTTCTGAGAGCACCAAGGGTCCAGGTTAGCTGGCTCTATTAGTCAGCTGTGGCGTTCCTATCCCATCCTGGGCTTGTGATCCTTCCTCCTATCCTTCCATAAGGGTCCCAAAGCTCCATTCACTGTTTGCCTGTGGGAGTCTACATCTGTTGGAGTCAGCTGCTGGGTGGAGACTCTGAGAGGACAGCCATGCTAGTCTCCTGTCTGCAAACATAACAGTGTCAGGGATTGGTGCTCGTCCATGGGATGGGTCTCAAGTTGGGCAAGTTATTGGTTGGCTATTCTCTTAGTCTCTGCTTCATACCCTGTCCTTGGATTTCTTGTAGACAAGATAACTTTTGGGTTGAAAGTTTTGTGGGTGTGTTAGTGTCTCTGTTACTCCACTGCGGGTTCTGCCTGGCAAGAGATGGTGGCCTCTTCAGGTTCCATATCCCTGATCTGTAAATCATAGCTAAGGATACCCACATTGATTCTTAGGTGCCTCCCTTATCCAAGAACTCTGTGTCATTCTGGAGATCCCCACCCCTGTAAATTGCAGATTTCTATTAATTCTCATGTCCATCTGGCCATTCCTCTTATCCCTTCCCATACCCAATCCTGAAAAATCCCGTTCACCTCCACACCCCCTCTCCCACCTAGTTTGCTCCCCCCCACTGTCTCTTATGATAATTTTATTCCCCCTTTTGAGTAAAAAATCAAGCATCCTTGCTTATGTCTTCCTTCTTGTTTAGCTTCTTTGGGTCTGTGGAGTGTACCATGGGTATCCTGTATTTTATCCATTAATATCCACTATATCCACTTATAAATGAGTACATAGCATGCATATCCTTTTGGAACCAGGTTACCTCACTCAGGATGATATTCTCAAGATCCATCAAATTGCCTTCCTTTGAATTTCATGATGTATGTTTTTAGCAGCTTAATAAATCCATTGTGTAGATATACTACATTTTCTCTATCCATTCTTCTGTTGAGGGTTATATAGGTTGTTCCAGTTTCTGTATATTACAGATAAAGCTGTTATGAATATGAACATACTTGAGTGAATATCTTTGTGCAATGTTGAAGCATCTCTTGGCTATATGCCCCAGAGTGTTATAGCTGGGTCCTGATGTAGATTTATTCTGAGAAACTGCCAAATTGATTTTCAATTTTGTTGTACAGGATTGTTCTCCCAACAGCAATGGAGGAGGATTCCCCTTGGTCCACATCCTCACCAGCATATGCTATCTCTTGATTTTTAATCTTAGCCACTTGGATGGGTATAAGATGAAATCTCAGAGTTATTTTGATTTGCATTTCCCTGGTGACTAAGGACTGAACATTTTTTAAGTGCTTCTTTGCCATTTGAGATTCTTCTGTTGAGAATTCTCTCCTTGGCTCTGTACCCTATTTGATAATTGGATTATTTGGGTCTTGGTGTCTAATTGAGATCCTTATAAATTTTGGATATTAGCCCTTTGTCAGATGTAGAGTTGGTGAAGATCCTTTCCCAATGTGTAGGCTGCTATTTTGTCCAATGGATAATGGCCTTTGACTTTGCAGTTTAAAGAGGTATCATTTATAAATTTTTGATCTTAGAGTATGAGCCATTAGTGTTGTGTTCAGGAAATTGTTTCCTGTACCAATGAGTTCAGGAGTATTTCCAACTTTCTCCTGTATGAGATTTAGTGTATCCTGTTTTATGTTGAGGTCCTTGATCCACTTGGACTTGAGTTTTATGCAGGGTGATAAATATAGATCTATGTCCATTCTTCTATGTGTAGACATCCAGTTAAACCAGCACCAATTTTTGAAAATGCTTTCTTTTTTCCCCATTATATTGTTTTGATTTCTGTATTAAAAATCAAACCTCCATAGGTGTGTAAGTTTATTTCTGGGTCTTTGATTAAATTCCATTTATCAATGTGTTTGTTTCTGTACCATCAATGTAGTTTTCTTCACTAAAGCATTGTAGTACAGCTTGAGGTCAGGAATGGTGAATCCTACTGAAGTTCTTTTATTGTTCAGGGTTGTTTTGGCTAACCTGTAACTTTTTTTCCACATAAAGTTGAGAATTGCTTGTTTAAGAACATAAAATTTGGGTTGGAATTTTGATGGGAATGGCCATTTCACTGTTAATTTGAATCTATCCATGACATAAGAAGTCTTTCCATCTTATGATACTGACTTTAATTTCTTTGAGAACTTCAAGTTCTTGTCATACTGATCTTTCACTTACTTGATTTGAGTTACACCAAGATATTTTTTTGTTATTCATGGCTACTGTAAAGGTTGTTGTTTTCCTAATTTTTCTTGGCCCATTTATCATTTATACTTTATCATTTGTATTATACTTATAAAGTTAATCTCATGTTATACCTAAGTGAAATTTGTTTATTATTTACTATAATTCAAAAGTTTAAGTTTTTCAAAAAAAATAAAAACATTGCTGAGTTTAAAGGTAGGAGGTATCAGAAATCCCTATACAAGCTTCTCAATTTTGTTTGTTTTTAAAAGAAAATTTAACTATAAAACACCAGTTTGCTTTTATTTTATCTCACATTTTCATAAACTTATTGATGTACTATTAATAGTATATTGATCAGCTCTGCACCTTACAAATATGTTTTCCTTTAATTTTATGGGGAAATATCTACCTATCTCTCTCGTTTCCACCCTCCCCCAAGAGAGTCTCATCAGGTACCACTGCTAACTTTATGCCTTTCTTTTTAAATTTATGTATTTATCCATATAGGTGTATTAAGGCAATGAGTCAAATACATGCTAATATGCATTGTGGCCTACACAGACCTGACAGTGGTGACATTCCTACACCAATGCCCATTTCACAGTTTTTAATACCTATAAGTTCTCAAGTAGCAAGAGGTCTAAGAAGGCTTTCCTTTCTCCATGTTGGATTTTTCTTTGTTTTTGAAAAGCTTGATTATATGCAAGACTTGTGCAGGTAATCCTGCTGTGTTTTCATCTTTGCTACAACCATGTCTTATCTGGAGGACAACATTTCACAGCACTCCTCTACATCCTCCAACTCTAACATTCTTTTTAGCTTCTCCATCATGGTATCCACTGAGCCTTGGTGGGAGTGTTGATATAAATGCCTTATATACAGCTCTGTATTCACAGCTGTTTAGACTCAGAACAGAAAACAGTAATGTACCTGTCCATTAACTACTAGCCATGGCAATAAGAAACTCTCACCAAAGTGAGATATAAACTGACATAATGTACATATTAAAATAGTGAAGGCAATTTTTGGACATGACCAATTAGGAAAAAAAATCAACACATTCACTCCTTGACTTTACTGTGAGCTTTGAGCATGTTTAGAGTACTAAACATGTTTCCTTCTGTAGAATAGGCCTTAATTTCAGTTAAGAGAATAGCTGGTCAACCTCAGTTATGCCATTATTGCACCAAAAAATCTATCTTACCTAACAGGTCAGTATTGTATGGTCTAAGCTCCAGTGCTGAGTATACCCTCTGAATTATTTTCTCCCCCAGTAGTCAGCATAGCACTTGCTAATGTCATGAAAGGTAACATACTTCTGGTCAGTTCAAAATTGCCTTCTTTGCATCCTGCAATCAAAGTATGTGATGTCATTCTCATATATATAAATATATATATATTATATATTATTATAATTATATATTATAATTATATATACTATATATTATATATTTATCATATAAATATATATATTTTATAAATATCATATATATGATATATATCATATAAATATATATATTATTATAATTATATATTATAATTATATATATTATATATTATATATTTATCATATAAATATATATATTTATATATATGAGAATGACATCACATACTTTGTGATATATATATATGTTATATATATAATATATATCATTCTTATATATATATATATGAGAATATATATATGTGTGTGTGTATGTATGTATGTGTGTGTGTGTGTGTGTGTGTGTGTTCATTGACAACACAGTATTTTTTTGGAAAAAAGATGAAAGATGCCCTGTCTACAACATAAAAAAAAAATCATACTTTTTATAATATGATTAACACCAAATGATCTAGATATTTCAAATGTATTCCTTTGAAGCAAAATTAACTTTTATGCTTAGAATATCAGGATATATTATGTAAAATATAAGCTAGAGAATGTTTTTTTTGATTACTTTTCATTTAAAACCATACTATTGGGCATTTAAAAGCACTTTCAAAATACTGCTTCTTGAAATACTTATTTAAATAATTACTGAAATGGCTTCCCAAGATCCCCTGTTCTGAGGATTACTTAAACCTCATATGTGACTGAGGGCTCTGTTGTATAGCTAAGAGCAAGTGGAAACTCTAGTGTAAATATAGTACTTACTTGAAGACATCTTGCTGTGAATATAATTGTTAAAATTAGTAACAAATATAAGATGTCTCATACAACCATCAAGCGGATTCAGAGAGAAAATTACACTTAAGTATTTAAAAGCACATGCAAATCTTTTGATCATAGTTTTATTACTGCTTGTATTCAACCAAAACATGGAACACTCCACTCATATCCCATGTAGACAACCTGGAATAATTAATGATTCTTTGGCATTTTCTTAGTCATTTATATAAATTCAAAAGAAAAATTAGAAAAATATGATGGAGAAGAAGCAGAAGAAGAGAGGGAAAAAAGAAAAAGATAGTGACACTTGAAGATTGTCAGTTAAGAGAAAGGGTTAGCTTTTAAAGAAATACTCCTAAGATAAAATTGTCTATATACTTTTACTGAGGCACCATGAGCTGAATTATGAATATTTAGAATGCCACTGAAGTATGAGTCAACTGAAAGGAGCTGAATAAATTTGATCAACCCAGGCAACCATTAGGATTGGATGTTTTGGCTACACAGTGAATCCAAACATCTGTGCATTTGAACATATGAATGTTACTAAAATATCTAGAGAATCAATTGAATTTTTACAGCTTTGACAAAATTTTGTTTCCCATTTTTATATTCATTCTGTCAGATTTATCCAAGCTTAATCATTGATTTAATGTTATCATTTCAAGTTTATAGCTAGTTTCTGAACTGTGCATTCTCCTGATTCATAATTTAATTGTATAAACTATTGGTTTAAGTAGAATCTATAGAGTATATCAAAAATGTATTTTAGTATGTGAATCAAGAAAAATCTAATTGAGTATTCACAAATAATTCAAACCAGATAGTGTTATTATATAACTTTAGTTCACATGGATATAGCAGCAATAATATACCTAGCTCTCTCCTTTAATCAACTGCCTTAAATAGATGTGTATCCTGTAACTGCTTATTCAAGTACTTGAAGGGGTATTTTCATAGTTGTTCATAAAACATCACACAAAAACAGAACATTTATAGCCAAAAGTCATTATCTACTACTTTTCTACAATAATCTGCTGGGTGCAATTGTATATAAAAGTTAGGTCTTACCGTAGAACCCTGTCTGAATACATTACTAAATAAGTACTTTGAAAGTAAATAAGCCCCAGGTAGAGATTCCTGAAGACCAAATAAGGGATGATAATCCTTTGGGGATAAGAGTTTGATAAAGTTTTATCCCAGAGGAGGTGACATACTCCAACTAATATTTACTGTTCCTGTATTTTCTGTTTTTACTCAGCGCTATATGTGGTAGTGGCCCATATTGTAGCCATGGTGACCTCATTAGGGAAAGTGTGGTTAGTAGCCAAGAACTCCCATGCATGAATCTAGGGGATGGAGATTTCTTATTTGTTCTTTAAAAACCACAAACATATGCTATTTGCAAACGTTGATGTCCTCTTACCCATCTCTTGGAAAGAGAACATCAACATTTTCAACATGGCAGACTAGTCTAATATTGGATATTATTTTCCAGATATCTGGTAACTAGTTATTCTCTTTTTCTTGAGTAGAGCAATTTGTATGAAGTATGGAGACTTCATCATAAAAATGCAGAAATTATACTCTGAATTTTAATATTTTATCAAAATGATTTTTTACATTCATAGTATTCTAATCAAGGTTTCCTATCCCTCCACTCTGCCTAGATTCTTCTCACATCCCTACCCACTCAATACCATCCCCTTTCATTCTCTTTAGAAAATGATGGGGTGGAGTGAGGGGTGTGGATATCCTCGGAAATGAGGTGAAGTTATGCGATGTAGAAAGGTAAGAGGGTGGACCTGGAGAGGAATAAAATCTGGAGTGAAAAAAAATTAAATAAAATTTAAAAATGAGAAAGAAAACAAACCAGCAAAGAAATAAAACAAAAATCAAACAAACCAGAACTTTAAAAAGGAAATCCATAAGGAATATGAGTTCTCTCTCTCTTACTCTCTCACTCTCACTTTCTTGTTCTTTCTTCTCTTCTTTTTCTCTCTGTCCTCTCTTTGTCTGTTTGTCTCCATCTGCCTACCTGTCTTTGTTTTTCTGTCTGTCTGTCTGTCTCTCTCTCACACATGCATATACACACACAACAAAAAAACCCACAAAAATCAGAAAGCCATAATATGCAAATGAAAGATCATAAAACCAATGATGCCCAAGCAATGCAATATGAGACAAAAATTCTACAAAAATAAAGATAACTTTGAGCTCATTTTCTCTTGTCCGTCTTCTGCTGGACATGGAGCCTATACTTAATGTTGTTAATAAGCACAGTGAAACTTTATTGAAGAGAACTAATCATTCCTTTGCAAGTAGACGTCCAATGTAGATAAATTCTTAGAGAATCTAGCATTTTTTACCAGCGTCTTTGACCATTGGTGAGGTCCTGTGTGGCTTGAACTTGTGTAGGCTCTGTACATGCTTCCACAATCTCTTTAAGTTGATATGTATTACAGCCCTGTTGTCTCTGGATGACACTCTTTCCTTGTCTGCCACCCATCCCTTCCATTCTCTCCCATTTTCTTCTGCATAGTTCTCTGAGCACTAAGGGGTGGGCTTTGATGAAGATATCTCAGTTAGAATTGAAAATTCCAAAATGATCTACTTTCTTAACAATGTCCAGTTGTGGATCTCTGTATTAGTTTCCAACTATTGCAAGAGAAAGCGTCTTTTGTGATGGCTGATCAAAGCACTGATCTGATTTCCAGCCCCATATAGCCACTGGTAGTCTTGAGTAAAAGCTAGATTTATTTTATTAATTGTAGTTTTTAAAGATTTATTTATTTTACGTATGTGAGTACACTGTAGCTGTCTCCAGACACGCTAGAAGAGGTCACTGAATCCCATTACAGATAGTTGTGAGCCACCATGTGGTTGCTAGGAATTGAACTCAGTACCTCTGGAAGAGCAGCCATAGATCTTAATGGGTCATCTCTCCAGCTCCCTATTGATTGTGTTTTATTAGATTTTTTTTATAGACTTGTTTGTTTCTTGTGATTTTTTATTATGTATTTTAACTAAATTAACTTCCTAATGAGAAAAATATTATAGCAGAAATTTCCATGACAAAAGCACTTCTGATACAAGAACATAGAGAAGAAAGCATGTGCAAAGAATCCTGCTTGGGGGGTGGTGGAGGTAGCAGGGGCTGGGATTAAATGAGCAAGGAGAACCAAATATAAATAACTAAAAATAAAATTAAGGGTCATAATGATATCTAATAAATTCTATGCTGATTAAAATTAATAAAGGTATAAAGAAGAAAAAGTTAATGAAATGAAACTTCAAAATGATATGTCGTAGAAAACAATGGCATGACTGATGTCTCAACAAGAATTGCACCAGCATATGTAAAACATTCCTGCCTACACATTAAAAGATACCTGCAAAGAAAAAAACAAAACTTTTCTTTCCTCAGAACAGGAATGTGATGCCATTACTTAGCTCAGTATCAGATATCCCTCTAACTAAGGACTACCAGAAACATTTCCTGAGAATATGAGCAATTCCTTTCAGTGTTTAAAAGCAGCCCTCCTAGCCATCACCCTAGATGTCCTAGATGAAGCAGAGAACCTCTTAGAAACCTTAGTGGGAGCTACAGATTGTGCATGAACATGTAATCGATGAAAACCTTGAATTTATTACGGCTTGTTTTCAATAGATGTGAATGTCTGAGACATCTCATTCTTGGATGATAAACAAGAAAGTAGTGTCTCCATACATAGCAGAAAACATTTCAAATAAAGCAGAAAGATATATAAAGGAAGTGAGAAACATATTCCTCTATGAATTATAGTTAACCTGAGCTTATCTTTTAATGACTTCATTATATTAAAACCATCATTGATCTTCTCCCCACCCCAAAATAGTTGATTCCCACTTCTCACAGAGAAGTAACAGTAAACACTGTAAACATAAAAGAAATAGATGTTGTCTGTGTCTTGGACCATCCAGCACCCCAGATCCTACTTTGTCTTGGGGGTTAGAGATGAGGTGGCACGGAATCAACACCACAGATTATGGGAGCAGGTGAGAATGCTGCAGCTGCAAGATCTTTTAATAATCCATGGAGGTGCTCCTCCAACTGCACCTCATTGGTCCCAAGCAAGCATCTCTCCCATGCAGCCTTTCCTGATTGGCTGGCATTGTCTGTGTCAGCAATCCTTCGTCTCTCAGACAAACAATCATTCAGTTGGTTCCTCCTGTAGGGGTTGCCCTTGCAGCTGCTTATCCCAGCTTTTATGTAGAGGCATCTACAGCTGTTCCTTCTACAAATAGACTCCTGTCAGATGCAGATTTTCTGAAAAAGAATTCTAAAAATCACTATGTTTTACTTTTAACTAAGCCATGTGCATATACTTTGATTTTGTGTTATATGAAATATTCCTGAAATATAATTTACCATTAAGATTTTTATTACACAAAATTATCATCATAAACATTATCAGACAGTCATCAAGATCTGAGATTTTCTGGAGCATTATGGTAAAAATAGTGAAAAATAACAATGAAATAGAATCATTAAGGCATTCATTATATTTGGAACAATAATTAAGCACATACATTACATATATTAGCAGCTAAATGAGTGCTTACAAGCAAAAGTGATACGGGACTATAAACATTGCACCAAACACTATGTTTGGAAAGTGCTTTGTAAGAACAGTGAAGAATTATCTTTTGGAGTCTTTCCTTTGCATTAAACTGAGAAATACAAAAATATGATAATAGGATTTGAATATGGTAAAAGAAGTATAAATATGGATTTCATAAAGATTTATAACTGTATTATTGTAAACGATTTCATTATGATAGCTGTTAATGTAGACCATGCAATAATGTAGCTTACTCAGTGAAATGCAAATGAAATAGATGATGAGTTTAGAATGTTATATACAAATGACAACAATATAAAAAACATAAAGTATCCATAGCCTGGCTTAGTGTTTAAGATACATAATCTGTTGTAATATTGCTATATAAATATTTGAAATTTTTATGTATCTCTATATTACACTATGAGTTTGAATTCAGGTGTTATAGTTAAGCCAGACAATAATAAACCAATACATATTATAAAATAAAAAAATATATTTATAATTATTCAGTAAAAAACATCAAGCAATGAATTAATGTCAATATGTAGTCAAATAAAAAGAAAAATATATACATACATTGAAATTGTTAATGGTTACATGTTTGTATGTATAGTGTGATAATTTATCATGTTTGTATAACATGTGATGATTAAATCATAGTAATTACAATTCTACCTCCTTCAACATTTATATGAGTTGGGAAAATTCCAATTCTTCTAATTTTGATATCTGTAGAAGTAGTCTGATGTAGTTACATTATTGTATAAATGCTGTAAAATAAAGCTATGTCCATGTGAGCATAGACTGTCCCAAATGACCTGTGGATTTGAATAGAAACTTATCTTATGTCATGCAATAGTATTTACTCTAACACTACATGAAAGTTGTGGTTTAGTATTTACTCTAACACTACATGAAAGTTGTGGTTTAGTATTTTATTATTATTATTATTATTATTATTATTATTATTATTATTATTATTTTCAAGACAGGGTTTCTCTGTATAGCCCTGGCTGCCCTGGAACTTACTCTGTAGATCTATTTTTAACTTCTTATTGGTTCATTGTGAATTCACATGCTGGTCCAGCTCATCTCCCCATTCTCTCATATCCAATCTTCATGATTGCAACCACCTCCAAACACACACACACACACACACACATACACACACACACACACACTAACAACAACAACAAAAACAAACCATAGAAAACATCTCATTGTGGATGTCCCAGTGTCCCCCATGATGTATATTACTCTGTCCCCACATCTTTACAGATTTATTTATTCTATAATTAGAATCCGAGGTGTTAAGTACCAAAATGCTATTCTCCCATAAAGCCTGTTTTAGGACATTCTATTGCCTGTCATCTCCTTTATGTCTCTCTATCCACTAAACCTGCCATATCCCTGCTTCAGTTACTCTTCCTCTAATCTATCACAGTTTTCTTTTTTATCACCCATATTTTCCTTTATCTTCACCTCCTTTTGAAAAATTTTAAAGAATTACCAACATTCACATCTATTTACACATGTGTGCATTAGAGGATAGAGGCCACTTTAGAGAAAGAATTACACAGTTACTGTCCTTCTGAATTTTTGTCACCTCACTTAATAAAATGCACAGACCACATGAAGCTCAAGAAGAAGGAAGATCACAGTGTGGATACTTTGGACTTTTAAAGTTATTACGATCTTGGGGATGAATACGAAAGTAAGGATTGAGGTGATGTGTTTGTGTGCCAAGTTGACAAGGGGTAAATTTTACTGGCTAGTTTTGTGTGTCAACTTGAAATAAGCTGGAGTGATCACAGAGAAAGTAGCCTACCTTGAGGAAATGCTTCCATGAGATCCAGCTGTAAGGCATTTTCTCAATTAGTGCTCAAGGGTGAGTCCTCAGCCTATTGTGGGTGGTGTCAACCCTGGCTTGGTAGTCTTGGGTTCTATAAAAAAGAAAGAAAGCTAGTAAATTAGCCGGGCGGTGGTGGTGCACGCCTTTAATCCCAGCACTTGGGAGGCAGAGGCAGGCGGATTTCTGAGTTCAAGGCCAGCCTGGTCTACAGAGTGAGTTCCAGGACAGCCAGGGCTATACAGAGTAAACCCTGTCTCGAAAAACCAAAAAAAAAAAAAAAAAAAAAAAAAAAAAAAAAAAAAAAAAAAAGAAAGAAAGAAAGCTAGTAAGTAATATCCTTCCATGGCCTCTGCATCAACTCCTCCTTCCTGACCTGCTTGAGTTCCAGTCCTGAATCCCTTTAGTGATGAATAGCAATATGGAAGTGTAAGAAGAATAAACCCATTCCTCCCCAACCTGTTTCTTAGTCATGATATTTTGTACAGGAATAGAAACCCTAAGACACTAGTTTAGGCTCACAAGATCAGTGAATAAGTATTTCTTTTCCTTCACAAATTTGACAATATTTATTATCAGGTTTCTTGATAATAGCTATTTTAACTGGGTTTAACTGGCTTGTCAATATAGTTTTAATTTGCATTTTTCAGTGAGTAGGAGTGTTCAACACTTTAAAATCACTTGTCAATTTTTAAGTTTCATCTTTTGAGAATATTTGTGCCTGCCACTAGCACACTTGTTCACTGGTATTTTTGTCTTCCTTGTTTATTTGTATGATTTTAGTGGCTATTTTTTTTCAAGTTTTTGGCAATTCCTTATGTTTGACCTTTGTAGACATAGTAACTGATAAAGATATTCTCTATTTGTGGATTGTTTTCTCCGTTGATTGAAAGATCTGTTGTAGTGCAAAATATTTCAACGTTCCTCTAGTCTCATCTGTTGATTCTTGGGGAATAGTACTATTATTGAAGATCTGATCAGAAGTTCTTGCTTAAACTTTGAACCTACATAAAAAACATGTAGGATAAACATTTAATTTGGAGATTTTTTTTGTATTTACCTCTTTTTTTTTTCATTTTTTTATTACATGATTTCTTTATTTACAATATCTCCTTTCTCAGTTTCCCCTCCAAAATAAAATAACAAGAAATAAAACAAACCCCTCTTCCCTCCCCCCTCCTCCTGCTCACCAACCCAACCTTTCCTGTTTACTGGCCCTGGTATTCCCCTACACTGGAGCATAAAATCTTCACAAGACCAAGGGCTTCTCCTCCCATTGATGGCTAACTTGGCCATCCTCTGCTGTACATATGCTGCTGGAGCGATTAGTCCCACCATGTGTACTCTTTGGTTGGTGGTTTAGTCCCTGGGAGCTCTGAGGGTACTAGTTAGTTCATATTGTTGTTCATCCTAAAAGGCTCCAAATCCTTCAGCTCCTTGGGTTCTTTCTCTAGCTCCTTCATTGGGGACCCTCTACTCAGTCCAATGGATGGCTGTGAGCCTCTAGTTCTGTATTAGTTGGGTACTGTCAGAGACTCTCAGGAGACAGCTATATCAGGCTCCAGTCATCCAGCACTTGCTGGCATCCACAATAGTGTCTGGATTTGATGACTGAATATGGGAAGGATTCCTAGGTGGAGCAGTGTCTGAATTGTCCTTCCTTTAGTCTCTGCTACATAGTTAGTCTCTACAACTCCTTCCATGGGTATTTTGTTTTCCCTTTTAAGAGGGAACTAAATATCAACACTTTAGTCTTCCTTCTTCTTGAGTTTCTTATGGTTTGTGGTTTATACTTTGTGTATTCTGATCTTCTGGGCTAATATCCACGTATCAGAGAATGCATAGCATGTGTGTTCTTTTGTGATTGGGTTACCTCACTCAGGATGATATTCTCCAGATCTATCCATTTCCCTAAGAATTTCATTAATTCATTGTTTTTAATAGCTGAGCAATACTACATTGTGTAGATGTACCACATTTTCTGTATCCATTCCTCTGTTGAGGGACATTTGGGTTGTTTCCAGTTTCTGGCTATTATAAATAAGGCTGCTATGAACATAGTGGAGCATGTGTCCTTATTACATGCTGGAGCATCTTCTGGGTATATGCCCAGGAG
This sequence comes from Mastomys coucha, assembly GCF_008632895.1. Taxonomy (NCBI): domain Eukaryota; kingdom Metazoa; phylum Chordata; class Mammalia; order Rodentia; family Muridae; genus Mastomys; species Mastomys coucha. The sequence continues at coordinate 190,941,084 of NW_022196905.1, read as the reverse complement.
TGGTATAGCTGGGTCCTCTGGTAGTACTATGTCCAATTTCTGGAGGAACCACCAATCTGATTTCCAGAATAGTTATACTAGTTTGCAGTCCCACCAGCAATGAAGGAGTGTTCCTTTTTATCCATAACCTCCCCAGCATCTGCTGTCACCTGAGTTTATATCCTAGCCATTCTGACTGGTGTGAGGTGAAATCTCAGGGCTATTTTGATTTGCATTTCCCTGATGACTAAGGATGTTGAACACTTCTTTAGGTGCTTCTCAGCCATTCGGTATTCGTCAGTTGAGAATTTTTTGCTTAGCTCTGTACCCCATTTTTTAATAGGGTTATTTGGTTCTATGGAATCTAACTTCTTAAGTTCTTTGTATATATTGAATATTAGCCCTCTATCAGATATAGGGTTGGTAAAGATCTTTTCCCAATTTGTTGGTTGCCATTTTGTCCTATTGATAGTGTCTTTTGCTTTATAGAAGCTTTGCAATTTTATGAGGCCGCATTTGTTGATTCTTGATCTCAGAGCATAATCTATTGGTGTTCTGTTCAGAAAATTTTCCTCTGTGCCTATGTGTTTGAGGCTCTTCCCCACTCTCTTTTCTATTAGTTTGAGTGTATCTGGTTTTATGTGGAGGTCCTTGATCCACTTGGACTTGAGCTTTGTACAAGGAGATAGGAATGGATCAATTTGCATTCTTCTACATGCTAACCGCCAGTTGAGCCAACACCATTTGTTGAAAATGCTGTCTTTTTTCCACTGGAAAACCTGAAATGGACAATTTTCTAGACATATACCAGGTACCAAAGTTAAATCAAGATCAGATTAATGATCTAAACAGTCCCATATCTGCTAATGACATAGAAACAGTCATTCATAGTCTCCCAACCAGAAAAGCCCAGAACCAGATGGATTTAGTGCAGAGTTTTATCAGACCTTCAAAGAAGACCTAATACCAATACTCCTCAAACTATTCCACAAAATAGAAATGGAAGGTACTCTACCCAAATCGTTCTATGAAGCCACAATTACTCCTATACCTCAACCATACAAAGACCTAACAAAGAAAGAAAACTTCAGACCAATTTCCCTCATGAATATCAGTACAAAAATACTCAATAAAATTCTTGCAAATTGAATTCAAGAACACATCAAAACGATCATCCATCATGATCCAGTAGGCTTCATCCCAGGGATGCAGGGATGGTTCAATATTTGGAAATACATCAATGCAATTCACTATATAAACGAACTCAAAGAAAAAAACCTATATGATCATCTCATTAGATGCTGAGAAAGCATTTGACAAAATCCAAACATCCCTTCATGATAAAAGTCTTGGAAAGACCAGGAATTAAAGGCCCATACTTAAACATAGTAAAAGCAATATACAGCAAACTATTAGCCAACATCAATTTAAATGGAGAGAAACTCGAAGCAACCCCACTAAAACCAGGGACTACAGGCTGCCTACTCTCTCCCTGCTTATTCAATATTGTACTTGAAGTTCTAAGCCAGAGCAATTAGACAACAAAAGGAGATCAAAGGGATATGAATTGGAAAGAAAGGAGTCGAATTATGACTATTTGGGGATGATATGATAGTATAATTAAGTGACCCCAAAAATTCCACCAGGGAACTCCTAACCTGATAAACAACTTCAGCAAAGTAGCTGGAGATTTTTTAACATTAGTTTCCAAAGATACACCAGGGAAAAGTGGTTTCAACATTCATTGAAATAAGATATGTGGGCTGGAGAGGTGTATTAGAGCTTAAGAGCACTGACTGCTCTTCCAGAGGTCCTGAGTTCAATTCCCAGCAACCAGATGGTGGCTCACAACCATCTGTAATGGAATCTGGTGCCCTCTTCTGGTGAGTCTGAAAACAGCTACAAAGTACTCATATAAATAACAAATAAATATTTTTTTTTTTAAAAAAGATCTTTTTTATATAAAAAAAGAAGATATGTATTTATTTTTAAATCCTCATTCCAATAGTTCAGATCTTTTCCCAAATTTGGAGAAAAGAATGTACAAATCATGTTTGGTGACAAATATTAATTTGTTTTGATGTGCCAAGAAATGTACATAAATCCCAAAAGGAGCCAAATCTCATGCAATCACATTAGAGTCTCTTTATTCAAGCCCAAGCTTAGGCCACACCTTTGTAAGGGAAAGCCTTAAGCTGTCAGGCAAACATTTATAGAGACATGAAGGGGTATCTAGCTTGGCACACGTCTAATTAGGGGGAGGGATGTTTTAACATAATTGGCTGGTATTGAGAGCCAAACCATAGACCTAATTTTTGTTTTTTTTCCTTATTGGTGGATATTAGGAAGTAAAGTGCCAAAGCAGACTAATAATAAGGATGCAGATTTGTTGGGGAATAAGCTCGTGGAAACTGGTGCTAGACACCTTGTTGGAGGGTTACTTAGAAACTGGTGCTAGGTACTGACCTATTAACTCTTGTTCAACCATAGGTCAGGTTCTCCAAGATGATGTATGAACCCAAAAGATTAGGTTTTACATTCCTTCCCTTTCCCCAGTGACTAGAAGGCCCAATCATGGAGATTCCTGGAGCTCCTAGGCTTTGTTGTCTAGGTTTTGCAGAGACTAATAGTGACTGCTGATGACCATAAGCTGAATTCTTTATGTTTAACAAGGCCCTCCCTAACTTTGGCCATTTATCTTTTGACTATCTCTGACTGGCCATTGTAGAGACAGGATTTTTTCTTGGCAGTTGTATATATTCCTCTGTGTTGTATCTAGGCCCCTTCTGTGGTACCCAGAGGTAGTTGTACTACCTCTGCCATGGAGCCTAGAGACTCTTAGAGGTGAGGAATATTATCTCATAACATAATCAGTATAACTCAGTTAATTTAGGCCAGGGTGTATTGGTGACATGAAAGGACTGGACAGGGAACCAGGGTTGTCATCACTCAGTCCTCATGGTGTCCCTGGGGCTATACTAGAGGCCACATCAGTGGGAGACAGGGTGGGAAGTAGTCAGTCCTAAGGCTACACTTCCTTCTGCTGTTTTGAAATGTCTTCAACTGCAAACGAGTGTGTTGTAGATCCATGCTACAATCCTATCTACCTTCAGGGATACAGGTGTAGTCAAAATGATAACACAGGGACCCTTTCAATGACGCTTTAATAGCCCTTCTCTATGATTCTTTATTTGGACCCTGTCTCTAAGCCACTGGTTCAGAGGGGAGATCTGTCTTTTAGAGAACAGGAAGTTTAAGCCAAACATGTATGTGTACCCATTGGACACCTTGGAGATCATCCAATAATAGCCAATCAATTGCTTCTCTAATAACCTTTGCTTGTAGGTTGGAAATAATGGGGAGAGGTATCTCAAATATGATTTCAAAGCAGGTAAATCCCATCTGGTAAGGGGAGTTTCAGACCCAGAAGAGAGCTAAGGGAAGGAGAGTTACTCAAAAGTTGCCAGTCCCTTAGGTCAATTTAGTTAAGGTCTCTTTTAGGATTTCGTTAATTTGCTCTACCTGTCCTGAACTCTGGGGTCTATATGCACAATAAAGTTTCCAATCAATCTCCAGACTATTGACTAGTCTCTAACTTAGCTGGGACACAAAAAGTGGTCTACTGTCTGCTATCTGACCCTATCTTCTGAGGAAGTCTATACCTTGGCATTTTGTCCTGTAAGAGCTTCTTTATCACTATGGATGTAGTTTCATGTTTGGGGAGGAAAGACTCAGTCTATTCTGAACAGGTATCTATAAGCATCAATAAATATTTATACTTAAATTTTCAGATTTTACCTCTGTGAAGTCTTGTCTCCCAGTAGGCTCCAGACTTTGTGCCCCTGAAACTATTTATTACTGGGGTTCTTCTCATAGGCCATCATATTAGTTAGCTGGCAGGCTTTATAGTTCTTGATAATCTCAGCTATATTTGAGTTGGCATCTCTAATCCTGATATTAGCAAATCCTGTACATCCATGAGGGAAGAGTAGTGGATCTTCTGATTTATGTGTAATCCTACTTTTTTTTCTGGCAAAATGTGTTTGTAATCCTCTTTTCCCTAACATCTGGCAAACTACTTAGTTTCATGAAAATTATCTAAGGAATATTTAATTCTATTTCAATGTAATTGATATTTTCATGCTCATTAATTTCTATTATTTTTTCTGCCTAAAGAGATGTCAGCAATTTTCTTGCTCAAATCTTTTGTTCATTACTAAAAAAATTCAATGAAAGATATGTCTTAAAAGTCTGTTATGGTTTATCCCATTCATCTAAGTTAAAATAACCATATCTTCACTGTTTATCAGATTATTGAAATTTTAAAAATAGGCAGAAAATCAAAATGGCTCTAAGTTTAACTGGAATTGTCACTTTGGGGATATATGCCCTAGACAGTATTTAAATAACTTTTATTGTAAAATAAGAAAAGTAAATGATATTAATAACATCATAACCTAGATAAATCAGTTAGGCTTTTTTCTCCCTATCTACCTCAGTAGTGGGAATCTCATGGTCTTCACCATTATTTGTTGTCAAAGATACTTAGTAAAATTCTTGAAAGCAGATGGAACCAGACACTTGATATTGATCAATCCTCTAAATATCTCTCCAACTGAGATATTTAAGCTAGGCATGGCCAATTATAAACACTGTGTACCCAGCCCTACACCCAGTCATCCAAGAATGGTAAATTCAGTGCCTGGATTTTAACTAGACCTTGGATCCAGTCTTGTTTTAGGAAGTAGAGGCAATGCCAGCAGTAATGCTCACAATAACATTAATACATCAAGTATATCAGTTGGACACTGTGGAAAATGGTTTCCATATATCCAAATTAATCGTGGGACTCATGGTATGGATTTTGTCACAACCCCTCAATTCAAGTTATTACAAATGAAATCAACAAGAATTGACCTAGAACAGATTGCCAAGTAACATTTTACACCCAAGTTTACTCTGCCCCTGGTAAACTCTCCAACCTCTGAAATCATTAGAAGACAGCATCCGGCCAACTCATGTTGCCAGGGCTCTATTCACAGCAATGAGGTTTTCATACACCTGAGTCAACAAATCACCTGTGAGCATCAATGTCAAGTACATAATAATGTTCACTTTTCTCTATTCATATCCTGTACAATGTTTAGATCTCGTGAGTCACACAAAGCTTTGAACTGGATATTCTTTGTGGTATTCTTTGAGTTCAGTGTTTATAAGGCTACCCCATAGCTGGAACTCTGTTTACAAAAAGCTCTATTTATAAAATATTAACTCTTGTAGATTTTCTTACCTTTCTTTTTTCTTTTTCCTTTCCTTCAACTCTTGTTTCTAATTTCCCTGTTCTTGGTACCATTTTTCTCACTCTTTCTCTCTCTGCCTTTCTCTATCTCTCCTCCTTTCCGTTTCTTCCTTCAATGATTGATTCTTGACAAATTGGCAAACTGTAATTACTGAATAAATTATTCAAATCACACTGACTAGAATATAAATGTAAATAGAATAATGAATGTGATTGAGCATGCATTCTAAGTAATTCTAAAGAAAGACAGATACCAAGTATTTTTAGAAAACACCCCTTTTTACAGAGAATACGAAAAACACTGAAAGACAATTTTATGCCTATAAAGTAGTTTATTTCCCATTTATACCATTCATTAAAGTATATAAAGATGATTAGCCAACCAAAACAACTGGCCATCTATTTTATCTGAGTTTCTTAAGCTGAACAAATTACTTATAATTCACCACTATATTTCTGTGTGTATAGACATCTATTAGAAATATAGGTACATCTATTACCAAAAAAAAAGTAAATGAAATCCAAAATTAATTCTTTTCTACTGTCAAATTATGCTGTCTTCAAGAACTTTGTAATGAAATATAAATTAATTTTACTTGGCTGAAATATACTTTTGCTTCTCTTTTTAACTTGGTGCAAATGTACAGTTGTTATAATTGATCTTACCTAATTGAATCCTCTACCGAGCATAGACTTTTCTAATCTAATTGAGAATATAAACCTGAGTATTCTTCAGGGACGTTATAGACTTCATTATATTCTTTCACACATTTTAGTCTTCTACTTCTTTCCTAGAGAAAACTAATTCATCAGTGCTTTAACGGAACAGACTATTTTTTTCACCTGGTTTATTCATCTCCCATGCTCTTCTTACAGTAAGTTACCTGTGAATGAGTTTGTACCTTACCTATTATACTCCCTTTATAATGTCATCTCCGCTTTGTCCCAATACTGTGATTGCCCATCTGAATTCATTGTGTATTTGATTTAATGCCTACTATTGTATACATCGATATTAATTAAACACTATTTTAAAAGTAAATTTAAATGAAATTACGGTAATTGATTAATACTAATAATTGATTACCTTGGCTTCATGATTTTTAACCTCATTTATACAACAGCATTGGAAATAAATCCTGCTTTATGTAGTTAACAGTTAAGTAGCTGGAATTAAAACAATTCTTACAAGTAGTTTTATAAAAAATGAAAACTATATGGACCCCAAAAGAAGTACAAAATGTTAAGAAAAAATATGTTAACTCTTTTTCCAGTGTTCTGTCACTTTTGTCTTTGGCACTGATACCAAAGATTCTAAAGACACATTACAATGTGTCTGACTGAGAGTTCTCATTATTATTCCATTCTGGCCTTCAGCCAGAGTATGTGCATGCCCTTATCCTCAAAAAGAGGCAATGCACCCCTTGTGCAGGCATCGATAACCATATGCTACAAGATACACATTAAGTAAAGAACTCATCTTTTGAAGTCTTGGTAGAGTGATTTAGGCAAAAGCAGTTGCTATTAAGTCAGAGTCTCACATCTTGAGAAAGACAATGACTTGTGACCCTGTAGAATCATGAGCTATTGCTTATTTGATGCCAGTACTGTCTTCTCCTTGAATTCCCTATCAGTGTCATGCTGACTTTGGAAATTTGGACAACAGGAGGTAGGGTTTATGATGCAGGCCAGCTGGTTTTGAAGAGCCAGATGCTCAAAAATACTTCCCTGCCTCTCAAGGCATGGCGGATAATGCTGCAGCTCAGGAGGGTTGCCAGCCACATGTGGGTTATGAATAAAGCAGAAGTCAATGAGGTGTGCAGTAAAGGAGTGTGGGTTTCCAATAAAATATTGAGCTTAAAAACTGACAACAACTTACAGAACCCTACTATATCTTACCTTGCATTTAGACATATTACTGGTTTATCTTATTTTACTCTCAAGAAAATCTGTGAGGCTTAGACGAATAGTGACCTTATTTTCCAGCTGAAGAAAGCCAGGCTCCATGAGGTTAAGTGATTTTCCACAAATTGCACAGTACGGAAGTGACAGGACTAAAATTTAAACCCAGACAAGGCTAATTCCAGAACTCAAGGAGCTAAACCTGTGTCACATTGCTGTGAACCCTCTAGTCACTGAAGGCAGATTTAAAGTATGTGGACAAATCCCATGCCAAACCTTCTTAAAGCATTCCAAAGACTTTTTCTTTCAAAATTAATTAAGGAATGGATCCTTTGAAAATCCTCTTAATGGAGAAGGGGATACTAAATTAAAATAAACTCAGCAATTCCAATGACTTCATGTGAACTCAGTATTCAGTGCTACTTCATTGTTTTTTCAAAGTAATTTAGCAGATCTAGTGTTTATGAGAGTTATATTATAGTTTATATAATACTAGTGTACTAATTTTACTTATAATTATGTGCATGTTTTTTTCTCCACCAAACAGTTTCGATCTTTGAATATTGTCCTACAATTTAATACAAATTTGATTCTACCTGGCATTAATATAAACACCAAAAAATCAAGGGTCCAACGACACTACTTCTACATTAGATGTCACCTGCAAGGCCAAATCACCAATGTCTCTAAAAGACCAGTTATGATTTTTTATTTACTGACAGAAAGATTCTTATAAACTCTAACCCACATCAAATAAGATAAAGTACTGAGTTGTAGAGCCAGGAATTTTTTTCCATGCTGTAGATTATGCAACTTTTAGAGTTAAATAGCAGGCATAAAATTTATTTTTTTTTTCAAAGAAAAACATGCCTGAACTACTCTAGTCCTTCTCAACTCTTTTCCTAGCCTTCTACACAGGACAAATCTCTCTAATTCAAAATCTCTCTAAGTTCTATTACACTTTTAATTTTTGTGTGTCTCTACACTTAGGCAGGATTGGAGTATAGGCCATTATAGATTATATTTTTTCAACCTTCATCATGCTGAAAACGTTCAGTAATGCTGATTCTTCAAATATTTGAACCATGTTAAAGTTTTTACTGGTAACCAGGGCCCAGATTGACTCCACCCAGAGTACTAGAATCACCATTAATTCTTTAATAAAGTAAAGAATATTTATCTATCACTCCAAAATTTCCAAGCACATTTTTAAGAGCTGTTTTCTAGGAATAACAGGAAATTCTCTTCCTCTTTCTCTCTTCTCTGTCTTTCTGTCTCTGTCTGTCTCACCTTCTTCTCTCTCTCTCTCTCTATATATATATATATTTATATATTTCTTTATCATATAATTTAATAAACTTATAAGTTGATTTGTATTAAGCCAGTTATCATTTAAATTCACTTAAGGATTTTGAAAGAGTAAAAATATTAAGATTAATAAATATATTACTAGATGTGCTCATTAAGGTTTATTTTTCTCTTATAAAGTATATCAAGGGGAAAGAAAAATCAATGGTAGTTTAATTTGTTTCTTACTAGTGGCTTTCATTAAATATACAAAAATCAATAACTGCCTAACACCTATAGGGATGAGTATATGAACTAATCTCAAACTAAAGAGAAAAAGATAAATGAATAGATCAAACCTTGCATTAATTAAACACAATCTTATGTGAGGTTCACGGTACCAATGTTAACGTATATGAAGAAAATTGTCCATAGGATAGGAATTTGATGGAAACTTCCGAAGGGGTATACCACAAACGTTGATTGGCTGCTGGGTGAAGAAAAAGGATTACAAATTTCCAGTGTGCAAAGAGACATCTAGTGCTGGCACAGTGCTATCTGCAGTCTGCAGAGTGAGAAAAGGAAGTTGAACAAAACAGAAATGAGAGAGGTAGCCTGTGACAGATTGTGTATGGCACTGTACATAATGTTAAGCAGTTTTAATTTTAATCTTGTGAAAATGGAAAGTCACTGAAGATTCTAAACAGGGCAGGACATGATCTGATTTCTAATTTGGAGTGTCAATCTCTGTTGATAGACAGCTGCAACTTGGAGCATTGTTGGAGGAAAGCCAGCCCAAGAAATAGATACTAGCTAAGAGATGCTTGCACAGTATAAGGAAAGGTTCTGCCTGCTAGATCAAGGCTGTGGGAACAGGGCAAGATTGATGGGTGTGAAGGAAGTAGAACTGTGGTCTTCAGCTAACTAAATTTGGGAAGTGAAGGGGTAAAATCATGTCTCAGAAGACTCCCAAGATACTGACAGGGCCATGCCTTTTGTAGTTGGCACTGCTCTTTTGAAGACTGGAATAAAGAAGGAGAAATAAAATGGAGAGCATAATAGTTGTTTTGATTGTGGGAGTATTGAAGAGGCAAGCTTCTAAGCAAGAAACTCAAGTGCAATTACTTTGTGACCATTAAGGACACAGTTTTTTAATGCTTAAATGGCTGTAAGGAAAAGGAAGTCATATTAAGCTACTGATTAACTTAACTAGGTATATGCACATAGCTAAGAGGGACTTTTGCATTTAACCTAAGCATTGAGTAATATAAAGAAATGAGAAGAAAATATAGTTTTCAGTGAAATTGCATTTAAAAAAAATCTGGCAAACATGCAGTCAACTTAAAGGGATAAAACAGAAGGAAGCATTATTTCTTGTGTTTTGTTTTTGTTTGTTTGTTTGTTTTGGTGCTATTAGTTTTTAGCTATCACTAGGATTTAATTTTTGCTCTATTTTTCTCATTCTTTTTCTGCTAATGAATTAAACATTTTATTGACAAAGTACACAACAGAAAGAAGTTTAGCTTAAAATTATAAGAATAACAGCATGAATGAACCCATTCATTACATTTTTACTCTTGCAAATTAATACTTGTTAGGTCTGGAAGTGTGATGAATGGCCACCAAGTTTCAAACTATAATATGAATGAGATCCAGTCTTAACAAATTTAAGCTTCTGTGACCTTGGGTGACTTATTTAAATTCCAACTACTTAGTTAATGCATTTTTTTTTAAAAAAAATGAGACTAATAGCATCAGCCAGAAAAGATAATGTACATGTTAAGTACATATAGTATTGCAGGAAGATCACAGTAATAGTTCATCTAGAACATTGCCATTACTGTTGTTATGCCAAAAATATGTTTTAGGATATTTGAGCAAAAACACCACTGAGACACATTTAAAACTGACTTTTTTTAATTAGGACACATGAGTCAGATGTTTTCAGCTTTAGAGACTTCAGGGCTTTCATTTCTGTAAACCGAAAAAAAAATAATTATAATTTATATACACAGCTTCAAAATTAAAAGATCCATCGAAAAACATAATCCTTTGGAAAAGAATTGCAAAGTAAACAAATTTATCATAATTTTGGTGATCAGTTATCAATTATTTAAAAAAAATAGTTAAATAATCCCCAAACAATACATTTGCTGTTTAAAAACCAGTGCTCTATTGGGATTGCATCATTTTTTTATTGAATTAATTCTTTGACAATTTTAGTCTTATTGATAATGAATTCTGCCTACCCTCCACAGATCTTTTCTTATCTCCTTTCCAGCCTTATCAACTCTACTTCCCACCTTTCTCCTTCCCAGTTTCTCTTACTTCTCTTCTACTCCAATAATCTTCCTTCCCTGCATGTCTCTTTTCCAGAGTCAGGACTATAGTTTTGTTGTATGACATATTTAGTGTGACTAGGGATATATGAGTGACCATCAGGTGGGCACTATCCACTGAGGCCACCTGTGGTCATCAATGACTACACAGATGTAGGCCATAGTTTCACTTTCCTGAATCTACTGTGGGAAGTAGTTTACGAGTGAGGAGTGGGGCCTCCCTGATACTCTTTTCTATCCTCTTAATAACTGATGTGCAGAATAATGCAGTCATCCATAGCAGTTGAGATTTCATGATTTCAAATGGCTGTGTTTTGCCCATGAGATGTCAATTTCAGTTCATCTCCTTATTTCCCTAATGAACAATTTGCCCTGAGTCTCTGAGTAGATGCTTTAAATGTCTTCTTTAAGGTTAAGCATTTAACTGTCAGGACTATGTACAAGCATAAGTCTTTGCTTTATCAAGTTCACTAGAAAGAGTGTCCTCTCCCAAGGATCTGAAGGAGTTCCATGGGAGGAACAACAATATGAACCAACCAGTACCACCAGAGCTCCCAGGGACTAAAACACCAACTGAAGAGACACTTGGAGGGACTCATGGCTCCAACTGGAAGGATGGAGGATGCCTTGTGGGACATCAATGAGAGGAGAGGCACTTGGTCCTTGAAGAATCAATGCCCTAATTAGTGTAGGGGAATGCCAGGACAGGGAAACAGGAGTGGATGGGTTAGTGAGCAAGGGAAGGAGAGATAGGATTGGGGCTTTTCAGAGGGGAAATGAGGAAAGGGGAAAACATTTGAAATGTAAATAAAGAAAATATCTAATAAAAATTGTAGAAATCAAGAAAGAAAGAAAGAAAGAAAGAAAGAAGCAAAGAAAGAAAGAAAGAAACAAAGAAACAAAGAAACAAAGAAAGAAACAAACAAAGAAAGAAAGTTTTCTCTCTGATGATAGCTGAGTGAAAAAACATGTGGGGCAGACATATATATTTACAAGGTGGTTAGACACTATATCAATTTTTGTTAGCAACAGAAATACCACCATAAAGGCCTATGATTTTCTCCATGACCTAAGAATAATCAGGGCATCAACTACAGGATTTTTCCTGTGAGATGGCTCTCAAATTCCATTATAGAGCAGCTGGTTACCTCTAGAACAGTTATGACACTAATTTATAAGTATGCCTGTATTGTAGGTTAGTAGTGAGGTATCTTAGTTTGTAGGACTCACATCTGGGTAAGAATATTGTATTAGACATAGCTCTGTAGATCAGCAGAACATATAGAATGAATCATATATACAAATACATACATATACACACATATATAATATACATATATATATATGTTTATTATAATGACTTATTGGCTATGATCCAACAAATTCAGCAATGGCAGGCTATGAACCAAAAGTCCAAGAACCCAGAAGTTGCTTGGTTCAGAAGAACTGTCCTTCTACCTCAAAGGTTGGGACTTGAAGTAGATTCACCCACTTCAACCCAAACAAAGAAAAGTCTTTCACAGGTGTGCCTTCTATTTCTGGATTGTAATTCATTCCAGATGTAGTCAACATGGATAGTAAGCACAACTGCCATTTTCTTTTGTCTCCTAGAAACTCATAGAATATCTCCCAGAATTAAGAAAGGGAACTAGCCAGGATGACACTTCTGGATTTGTTCCAGCTTAATTTCTCTTTATCATGCTGTTGTATGGTATCTTCAGCAAATGGTCTTATGATGCATCTCTTTTTGCAAAGAAGAGGAATGGCTATTAACATGTATTATTGGAGAGTATCTACCTCTTTCCTTTCCAATAAATCATAAGCAGTTATCCCACACTTGAGACTAGGTTATCATGGCTAAACAATGATCATCAAAACTTCAAAAGTATCCAAAATGCACTTACCATATATAAGTAACAAATTTTGTTTATTTTTTGTAATTTTAAGATGTATAGCATGAATCTGTATTTTCTAAGACTGTTTCCTAGAAAACTTGGTAAACTGAAACTGGATTTTCTTGCACATAGCTGCTACCTCATGTTTCCAATGTAGCTCTATGAAAACCTGTAATATCAAATAGAACACTTCAAAAATGCCACGGTATCTATTTAGAATTAGAGGTCACTTACTTTAGCTTTTTCTTTTTCCAATGGTCATTAAATTGTATGTTTTCTTTATACAATAATGATTATTATATATTCAAACCAGTTGGTAAATGTATCAGTGGAAAGTACCTGATACCAAGTTGGCAGTAATATTTTACTTCAGAGACTCAACTAATGTGTGGGACTTTCTTTAAAGCAGTAGTTCTCCATGTATATTCTAGATAACCTGTGGTCCTTCTCCCTCCTTTCAGGGAAGCCTGAAGCTCAAAACTAAATTCAATGAAAATTTAACACTGTATGATGAGTTTGCCTGAAGCTATGATCTAACACCATAATGTCAAAGCTGACTTGAGAAAATACAAACTAATTCCATTCTCTTTCCTTTAGTTTTAAAAATGTATTTTCATAAACATTTATGACCACAATGAAGGAATGCTAACTGTATTTATAAATTATTCTTAAATGATATCATTTCAAATTTCTAATTCAGTGGATAAAATGATGCACATAACCAGGAATAATTGATATATTCTCTTCTGAAATATGTGAAACATTTTATTCTTACAATAAAGAAGCTGAGCCATGAAATAACTGTCAAAATTATTGCAGCATCACCCAGCAAGTAAAGGCAGCCAACCCTAGAGACTGTCCTTCAGCTTCTGTTTCGCTGACAATATGGGAGGCTCATCTTTTACAAAAATGCTATTTTTAATATCCTGTGATATTAAATACTTATTAAATGTGAATTCACATTTGAATTCTATGTCATATATTGTTAATATATAACTTATTTAACCAATCCTATTGTACAAATACAATAGTATACCTTTACTAAAAAGAAGTATTCTGTACTGAGGACAATATGTTTTCTTCATTTCAATAGAATGTATTGGCTGTTTAGACAAAGACACTAAGACTACAGGTTAATAGGAAAAAGCCTTTCTTTGAGAAATTGACATATTCAGGGCATGGGAAATAAAATGCATAGTTGTGATAAACTAAATAAATGTGTACTATGGTCAACACAGAATAGTAATTCAGGAAGGCTATAGCCATTTGTGGGTATAGAAGTCAGAGGAAATTACATTTCTCATTTTCAAGTTTTCATGTGTGTTTTGTCAACTCACTTTCCTTTATTTTAGCCATACTTTCAATAAAACCCTCTATGATCCCATGAGGATAGACAAAACATAAAACACAGTATCTGTACATTATCTACTCAATTTAGATAAATCATAATTCCTGTTTGATGATGTGTTTTTAAGTGACAGAAGCCATTATTATTTTATAGAAAAATATATCTAGATGATGTTTATACTTTCAGATTCTGATTAAAAATAAAGTTAGTGATTTGACTAGGCTCCTCATGTAGACCTTTATAACAAGTTAAAGAAACCAAGATTTAAATTAAAAGCAAATACTATTTCAATGCCAGTTTTAGAAGAATTCAAGTTGAGAGAAAGGAAAATGGCAAAGTAAATGATGTTATCATTCAAGACAATATTTTACTTATTATAAAAATGCAGAGGAATTCTACTGGGAGCCTCCCATCCTAGATGAGTATGAAATGAGACACAGAGTAGGACTTTGGTGTGGCTTTAAAGACTGATGGTGTCCATAAGTTCTAGCTCTCTAACTATATTGAATGCTTATGATAATTTCTAAAAAGGCCTAAAAGTTTTCTTGCTAATTCTGAGGGTTAAAAGCCACTGTGTTAGGCATTTAACACCAGTAGCCTAACAATGATGGATTAAGTAATGTAGCCTTTGTTCTATCTCTGCAAGAATTGCACAGGTGCTCTAACTTCCAGCCTTCTAGTTGTAGTTCTAGGAAGAAAAAAGGACACTTTGAAAAGTGAATTTAATGTTTATTTCTAAGTTGTAAAAAGTTACCTCTCAAAGATCTCTAAGACAAAGGGGAAAAGCGGAATAATCCTAAGCAGGACAAGGAGAAACAAAAAGAGGGGGATAATGAGAATAATGCTAAGAAAAGCAGGGACAAGGAGAATGAGAGAGAGAGAGAGAGAGAGAGAGAGAGAGAGAGAGAGAGAGAGAGAGAGAGAGAGCTCTTCCTTTTGTCCTCAACACTTATAGATTCTTCAGAATGCATGATCACATGGTAAAAAGTTCATCACAAGTTTACACATAAATTCAAATCATAAACTAAATAAGAAGTTTACAAAGGAGAATGGTTACATGCATGCCCTTTAGAAAGAATTATCTGGCTAAACATTCATCACCTGTCACAGCTTTACAGGTTCATGGAGAGTTAAAAGACATAAATAAGTTGTTAGTGAAGTTTTGTATACATAAATCAAGTCAATATTTTATCTTATGCCTTAGAACCTATAATAAATCGTGAATTCTCTTTTTTGACCTTTGGTTAACAGTTTTACAATTTCTTGGAATGTGTTCTGAGTAGCAGAATGTCTGCTTACTACGAGGCAGTTAATTGGTGATATATGGGAGACTGGCAGAATTCTCACTGCAGTTCTGGCTATCAGAAAGGACCTAATAGCAGTCCCACTGTAAAACAACTTAATAAATACTGGTATAATTTTAACAATTCTTATAGGATCAGCACTAAGAATTAAAAAGCCATTCATGTGTTTATATAGCATCAGTACAAGAAAATACACCTTTGTTGTTCTGGAGAGATCTGCTCAAAAGGGTGAGCTAATACTTAGTGACTGTTATATATATGTTTAATAATAACAGTTAAAGTGTATTACTAGCAGGAATATTTCCTAAAATGAATTTATTTTGGGCCTAGCCTATGGGAGCTTCACATAGATTTTTAATCCAAAGTGTAATCATCTCAGGAAGATCACCTACTAGTTCTGAGCTTGTCCTATGATGGCTCCTGATGGAATTCATATTTTTGCTAACCATTTTCAAGTAGAATAGTGTATTGTGTACATATGTTCATGAAAATATTAAATAGGAAACTGCAATAAGTACCAAAAGTCCAGCTTTAGAAAGAAAAAAACTAACTAAAATAGAATTTTTTTTGGACATCTCAAATAACATGATAACCTAAATGATATGATCCAATATTATTACAAGGCTTCATATCTATCCCATTTTAGATAAGAAGATTCTTTATAATGTCATGGAAAATTGCAGTTACAAGCAGCACTAACTGGTTAGCTTTTATGGTCAACATTATATAATTGAGTGTTACCTGGGAATAGGAATATTCAACTGAAGAATCGCTTCAGTCAGGCTGGCAACTGTAGATTTACTGACTGACTTGTGATGTGGGAGAGTCTTTCTAGGCAGGTTTGCCTAAGCTGTGCTAGAAAACGTGCAGGACATGACTCAGTGAGAGAGCCAGTAAGTAACAGCCTCTTATAGTTTTTTCATGAGCTCATTCTTGAGTCCCTGCCTTAATTTCACTCAATGATGTACTGTGACCTGAAAGTATCAGCTGAAGTAAACAATTTACTTCTCTAAGCTTCTTTTACTCATGGTGTTTATGGCAGCAAAAAAAAAAAAAAAAAGTAAATTAGAATAAGCAACTATGTTAGATTGATTTCCTGTCTCTCCGTCTTTCTCTCTATATGTCTCTCTCTCTGTGTCTCTCTTTCTCTTTCTCTGAGCCAGAACAAAGGGAAGATGGTTCATACAAAGTTTCTTTGTGTACCTTTGGCTGTCATGAGACTAGCTCTGTAGGCTGATCTTGAACTCATAGAGATCTCACCTCCCAAATGCTTGGAATAAAAGGTGTATGCCAGCACCACCTGACTGTGTTAGATTCACTAGTGCAGAAGTCAGAATAAAAACCTATACTATATGTTAGCAAGCTTGTACATAAATAGAAGCACTGGAGGTGAGGAAAACAGATGAAAGGCTCACTGAGTTGATTAGGTCAATGGATGTTACAAAACTCCCCTGTAATAAGGGTTAAGAAATTAAAAGTTAATCTGCAAATAAAAGGGGGGCTAATAAAATTTGAAGTTCTGCCATTCAGAATTCCCTAGTTGCCAGACAGAATTTCTTTAGAAATATATATGCATATACATATGCAAATAAGCTTGTAAACACTAGCCATGGTAGCATAGGACATGGACAGAAAGAAATCAGGAAAGGCTTTATAGACTTCTGAGTAAGGAAAGGGGGAAATGATATAATTATATTCTAATATGAGGAGTAAAATTAAAAATATTTCCTGACATTCTGGACTTGGGTAATAATAGACAGCAACAGAGATATATTTACTGTTACTAAAAAATACCAGTTAGTCTAGTGACTACTGAGCTTTGATGCAGAAGAGCCAGTGAGTTGTATGGGCTGGGAGAAGAAGAGTGAAGGTTTTCATTCAAAGCGGTGTCAGGAAATTAAATGCTTTTCACTAGGTTGTAAATGGGGTCCTTGTATAGAAGACTTAAATGTAGTCTCCTGTATAAGGTAGCAAAGATTAAAGTCAGCTGTAGGAGTGACTGCCCTGGCATGAATTAGTGAAACAGAAAGATGACTGGAGGATTATCAGCTACCCATTTTCTGTCAATTAAGCTTGTATCAGCTTCTCATGCAATTTCAGTCCTGTACTACACAACTGTGCTGCAATCTAGACAAGATTTCCCCTGTCATGTATGGGGAATAAAATGTGTCCTGACTTGTTGAACATTTACAGTCTCATTCTCAAGCAAGAAGCATATATCTGAAATAAAGCTAAATGTAACCATTTATTTCTTTAGCATCTGAAGTATTAAATCAACTTTACGGTCATTAAACTATGTTTGGAGGGTATAAGATGTAGTCATGTCTTACAGAAACAACCAACATTGCTTTTTTGTGGGGGGTAGGGGAGTGAATGGAGGTTCTGGCAGCAGGGCTGTAAATAATGGGCTTCACTGTTGTCTAAGACGAAAGAGTAGCAAGTAGACCTCTAGTAACCTTGGTGTCAGCACATCAAAACACCAGTGCTCACTTTGTATGGCCAATGTTTAATGATGCTACATATTTATGAGACCTTTTAATCTTGGTTATTTTTTAACTGTGAAAAACCTCGAGCAGATTATGGATAAGAAATATTGACTGGGAATCAAATTTGTGGAGAGAAGTATCACCTTTTGGGTTGAAAAATTGACCACTACTAGAATATAATTCCTGAAAATACTGCCTGAAGGCTGTTCACTGGAGGACAATTTTTCAGGACCGTAAGCAAGTTTTCACAGGATTTTGACTCTCATTCTCTCTCTCTCTCTCTCTCTCTCTCTGACACTTTTTTTGTTCTATGTTTGCTTCAACTCCACTACTTCTTAAGGTATTTTCTTTAATTCACAGTCTTGTCATGTATATGATAAAATGACAATTATTTGTCATAATTTTATAGTAATTAACTTTCAAAACAATATAAATATGTCACATTTAATTTCAAACAGTCATACTAGTGCCTACGTACTGTTTTCTGCACAACTTAATGGGCTTCCTAAGTAATCTCAGCTTCTCCTTTTTCTCCTCTCTAAAGGATCCAAGCACAGCTGTCAGGTTTGTCTTTCGAACACTGACATTGGCCATGTCAGCCATCTCAGAAACTTGCAGTGGATTCCTACTGCCTTTTGAATAAAGTAAAAGTTTCTTAGGCTGAGATTCAAGGGTAGATTGCCTCATCCTAGTATGTAATTGCAAAAACAATTCTCCTTACCTGATATACTAGCCTCCCTTTCTGGAATTATCGGTTATTGGTATGACTTTAATATAGATGCCCAGAGCATAGTGGACTTGGGTGAAAGACAAATCTGTTCCCTGTGAAGAACTTAAAACATTACAGAGTATGTAAGGTTTTTAATGTTCATAAGGTTTTATGTAGGGTTTTAATTCTGTTTAGAATAGTTTTTTTTTTCTGCACTAAGGTATGTGTTGGTTTAAAGAGTGTAACAACTAGAGGGAATGAGCCAGCAGCAAAGAAAGAGAGTGAAATAAAAACTTGGAGGGAGAGGTAGAAGAGATGCAGAGAGAGAGAGAGAGAGAGAGAGAGAGAGAGAGACAGTGAGAGAGACAGAGAGAGAGAGACAGAGACAGACAGAGACAGAGAGAGACAGAGACAGAGAGAGAGAGAGAGAGAGAGAAGGTCACCCCTTTAGTTTCTTAAAAGGTAATTTTACAGCAAAGAAAATTAAATATGAGGCTTTGGGTGCCATAAATTTAACTCATAATTGTACGTTCCTCTCTTCCTTTGTTCTACTTTGGCATAACACCCTATCTGAATACTAAATACTAATAATTTTACATATTAACGATGTAACACATTAAATCTATTATATTAATGACCAAAATCTATGTATTATGATGTAATGTAGCTCATAGTATCCACCAATATCTCAGACTAAGAAAAACAAAATAACATGAAAATAATTTCAGCCTCAGGCCAAGCGGGATCCACACTTGCATTCCACTGTCATCTTGAACATATTGAACCCTTCACTGTGAGCTAGCAAGCCTGGCAGGACCCTTACATGACTGCTTGTTCAGCCTGAGACAACTTGCAATGATTTTTTATATTTGGATGATCTGTTATTAAGACTAACTGCATGCAGTCATTAACGACTGTCTTACATTTCCTTACCAATGGCGTGGTTAAATATTTTTAGTGTAATCTCTAATGCTTGTGTTATTCAATATGGCTTTGGTCCAACAAGCCAGTATATTATTGAACTTTGCTTTAGCTTACCTATCTGTATCATTGCCATCATGATAATAAACTATCTTAAACATGCCATAAGGAATAAACACGACATAGTTATTATTATTTATCATATATACCTATGGGGTTAAACATTGGCTCTAATATATCAAGATTCCACATTGTATTTCTCTATTTCCTTGGCATTTATGATACTCAAAAGTAATAATTCAAGACTGGAGATAGAGCTCAGAGGAAGACTGCTCACTTGGCAAGTACAAAGGCTCAATGTCCAATACTGCGAAAACACACTGATAAGATATGATGTATTTTAAGTGATAATATTTCAAATTTTATCATTTGAAAAACAAAACAACAATGTCTAGCACCGAAAAAATGCTACTGCATGGTATATGTTATACAATCCAAGACATATCGATTGTTGCAAATTAAGGACTATATGGATATCTATCTATCTATCTATCTATCTATCTATCTATCTATCTATCTATCTATATTTCTAAAGCCTGTGTCCATGCTTATTTAAGTATTATACTCTAATTTCACACTTTCATTATTAAACTCCCGTTTCTTATTTATGAATGTCTTTCCTACTAGCTTAAGTATCTTTGCAGTAAGGTCTCAGAGCACAGAAATCATCACCACCATTGAAGAAATTCTCATTTGTTCTGCTGCTAGATTCTGAATTCCCTAAGGCAATCTTTCAAAAGTCTTATCTATGGGCCACACAAAAAAATTACACTGTCAGTGCCATTATAGTGTCAAGTCCTCTACTTAAGAACACTTCTAAAAA
>NW_022196905.1:190876591-190920618 GCF_008632895.1 Mastomys coucha | reverse complement strand
AAAAAAAAAAAAAAAAAAGAACACTTCACAAATTTAGAGTTTGTGCTGTTATTAAATATACATGTATGTAATGAGGACATACAATCACTGTGTGACAAAACTTTACTTGGGAGATACAACACATACACATACACACACACACACACACACACACACACACACACACACTCCTATGATACCAGAGAGAAGGGTCACATACCTGTCCAAAATATAGATACCACCAAAGTCAAAATTGGTGGACCAATGTGTACAATTGGACTTATTTAAAGAAGCATACATGAGTTAAAGACTGCTGGATCACTGAAGTCCACTACAGTATAGGTGGCAGCACATTACATAGCCTTCAGGCCACTCAATAAGTTAGAGAGTAAGATTTCCAAGTGATTCAGGTACTAAAACACTTCCATGTGCTTGTCTGTTTTTTGCTTCTTTAAGGCAACTGGTGTGGTCTCAGAGTCTGTGCAGCTTGACTTGTCTAAATGTATTCTTTGTAGCTTGGCTTTTCTGAGAGTGACTCTCAGAAGTCCTTACTGTTTATATGCAATTGTGCTGTGAGGTACTAGTGAATCTGGTCAATATTGGGGACTTAATGAAGTTCTTTTGGGTGTATAAGGATGTTCCTTTCAAGATAGAATCTTTCAATGATGGTAATTAGGAATTCATATAGACAGAAACAATATGTCTTATGTGAAAAAGTAATGAAAATCCTGATGTACTTTGATTTAGTATGTTTCAACAGAAAGCTTTGAGCTCAATGTATAGACTTCATTCGTCATAGCCAAACTCCCAAAGGCCACACACTGTCTCTGAAATCTCTCTCCTTGTTCCTATCTCTTTTCAAGCTAAAAACATGAGAGTTTCATTATTTCATACCCCACATAACTTATTTGTTAATAAAACCTTCTAACTCTATTTGTCACACTGGTGCCGGTGTTCAAACACTTTTTGAAAAAAAATATTGCTAATCCAGAAGAACTACATTCTTAAATCCTTATTAATTTGTATCTCTTTAAGTTTGACTTCCAGTACATCTATTTTTAATGGTTCTTCTTCTCCTTAGCTCAGAAGCACTAAGTGTTTTTCCCTAATTGTCCAAAAAAGCTCCTTTCCCCTGTCTCTTTGATTATTAATTTGGGAAAGTAGTTGCTTATCTGAATACATAACTTCTTATCTGTAAAATAAAGATATCAGAATCCTATTTAAGTGAAATTATATTTAAACAGAGCTTAGTGGTTTTTATCATGTAGAAAACACTTAGTAAGAGTAATAGCATGTTTATTTAAAATAGATTATATAGATGCATGCATTAGTGAACATTATGCTATGGGCATCACACAGATAAATGTTTCTCAGGGTTCATATTGGCTGGGAAGAGACACCCTGTTATGAAAAACAAGTTGTTATTGGTGTTTTTTTCTCATAGAATCACAATGAATAAATAGAACTACAAATAAGTACAATTCATTCACTTTGAAACTGTTTCCTACGTAATTACGTATTTAACCCTTTATGACATTCCTAATTTTTATTAAATGAAATAAATATCTTAAGCAATTCTTTAAAAGTATTCAAAATGAAAATCATCTTAGTTACCTTATATAATAAAGTATATACAATAGTTTATAATTTGTTTATTCTTTGTTTGTGTGTGTGTGTGTACATGCACATACACATGTGTGTGCAAGTTTTAGTGTGTATATGAATACACTATATAATGGTGCATTTGTACATGTATACACATGCATGTGGAGGCCCAGCATTGCTGTAAAGGAAAACACCCTCCCCAATTGTTCTACTAGTTTATTCATTGAGTTGAAGTCTCTCAGTCAAACCCATAGCTCAACAATATATGGTTAGTCTAGTTAGTCAGATTTGTTGTAGGGATATAAAGACTGATTTCTGAGGCTGGAATTACAGATGAGATGCCACATCCACCTGTCATTCATATAGTTGGCAGTTAAGACAACACACCCACTTGGATTCCTTTAGGTTGATTGTTCTGGACACACTCCTCATGACCCTCCTTATTGCTAGATAAAGTATTATTCACTTAAGCTCTGGAAGTTTATATTCATGAATTACTACACTTGCACAGCTAAGCTTGTAAAATGTTTAGAATCATTCTCAAATTTTGAGTTTACATCAATTCATGTAGGATTCATGAATTGATTCTCCAAATCTTCTTAACTAAGTGACTAGCATTGCCCATGCTTCTTGAAATATAATAATGGCAAACAAGCAAGTCTCTTTCGCAAAGACAGCTTGACATCTGAAAACAACTTTGAAATCTATTTATAGCTTATCGTCAAAACGTGACAAGGATATTCTTAAAAATAACTAGAAAATGATTTATGTTAAAATTTATTTTATATTTGTATTAGGTAATTTGCAAAATTATTTTCCAAATTTCTCACTATTCTGTTTATATTCTGTTGGCTGCCTTACCCGTCCAGCAGAAATAAGGAGGCAAACACCAAGCCCTTCTCCATGCAGTTTAATCAGGAACCTTCATTTTTACTTCTTCTCTAGCTAGCTAGCTTCTTTTATATTCTTCTATATCTTCTTCTTACATCTTACTTATTACTACTTACATCTTATTAGTTACATCTTATTAGTTACATACTTATTCCTAATTCTACATCTTACATCTGTCCTTACATCTTACTTCTATATTTACATCTTCTCTCCTATCCCATTACCAGCCCCAGTTCTACATACTTACTTCTAAATCTCTCCTAACCCATCACCAACCCTAATTCTACATACTTACTCACTACTTCTTATTCTCTCTTACTATACTACATACTTACTCAATACTCCTCCAGCCCCCAGCCTTTGTGGGTTAAATACTTTCCCTGGTCCCAATCATCATCGGCTACGTGGCAAAGCATAATAGGCTACGAGAAATCATGCCAGCTTGCATCATAAACTAGAGGCACACAGCTTTTCCAACAAGGCTTGTTTATCTCAATGCTCTCTGCTCAGGCCGGAGATCAGGTGTTCAATATATATGTATAGGGTGGCAGCTGCAGCTCCCCACAATATTCATTCAAAGAAAGGTTTTAAAAATTCAGAAATCTATGTGACTTTAATCCAAAACTTGTGCCATTGTGGTTAAAGTCTGTAAGTACATTCAAGCAAAGTCATTACATTTTGGCATTAGAAAGAAAACATTGATATATTTGCTTTTATTTACAAACTTGATATTGATCACTATGTTTAGAATGGGAATTTGCCATAAAATACCCTTAATTTTATCATCATCCTGGTAATATTGTTCTAATATTCACCTAAAATGTACTATGTCTAATAAAACCTTTTTCTTGGATTTAACATAAAAAGATTGAGCTTTAAGTATAAATTTGGGCCATAAATGGGTTCTCATGAATAAAGCTGACAATCAAGGTTGGCAGAAGTCAGAATGTATGAGTCAAATATTCATAGATGTATGTGTAGAAGTAATAATGACAATCTTGTATAATTTGTGATTCTATTATTTCTGAGTTCTGCAGTGCAAGCCTGAGAAGTGCTCTCTATGAATGTATGATGGCTGTTTCTATGATATATGTTCACAATCTATTTTTTTCTACAATCTATTTTTTCTGTCCCCTAGATGTGTAACAATAACCCCTAATCTATGAAGCATATGTACATTTGAAATAAGTTTCCAAATATTATGATAGAAAAACAAGAAACAAGCTGTTATTTTACTTGTTATTGCATTGCTTATAGGGTTGCAGGCTTGGTGAAGGAATTTCAAAAGGCATTCATGATTTCTATTTATTTTTCTTAGTTCTAGCCCGCTGTGTGTTGAACATAACAAAAGGCATTCTCCAAGGCTGAGGCATATGCCTTTCAAGCAAACATCTCTCAAATCAGCTTAAGATGTTACTGTGCAACCCATTTTTTTTTTCATCCATTTGCATTTCTAGCTGAGCTGCTCATCCGACCAGGTTATTAGAGTTGGCGGCTGCATGGTATAGATAGTGAACCTGCTGTATGTAGGTGTCCTCATGGAAATCACCTGGGGCTTCGAGTTCTGCTGTCCTCACCTTATCACATCTGGAACACAGATTTGCTCTGCTCGTCATATTTTGGCATCTGTGAATCACCGTCATGTTGTCATATTCACAGTTACAAAGTAACCGATGGGAAAGGAGCCAACTACTTGAGGCACTTGGAATGAAAAAAAAAAGTCTGATTTCAGCATTATTCATTGGAAGTGCTATTTGTGAAAGCATTTACTTCAGTTTTTGAGAGGCTGGCAATAACTTTAATAGGCAATGCACAATCCTGCTCTTTAGAAGGAATGTTCCTACATATTGAACAGGGAAGGAACCAGTAATTATTGAAAACCATGGGTAAAATGGACAGCTAGGAACCCAGAAGGGAGTAATTATACATCTTACACTTAGACATTATCAATAGTAACTGCTAATTAAATGGACAATGGGAAAATATGTCAATATAGGTGATTTAGGATAATTATCTCAACCACATTTGGTCTCTTAGAATTTTACTTCATATTTGCTTATATAAGAATATGGATGTGTGCAGAAATTCAAAATTGATTTGAGAAGCTGAGGGTCTATTCTAAAATATTAAGGTAATAACTTCATAAAAAATACATAAATTCAAAATAAGGTTAAACTCTATCCTAACTATGCAAAGATACTGCTAACAAAATTTTGCAATATTTTGGTTTTTTTTTGTATTTAGTAATTGCTTGTCAGAACTTGTCAAATTCTCAACTCTCTGAACGTGCCATTTCAAGTAGTCTTGAATTGAAAGAATGACTGTTTCTTATAATTTTCAAGCAAATGAGGCAAGTCCTCAGCTACACACTCAGGATCTTTCACATCACTCTATTGACTCTAACTTCATTTAGCTTACGCCATCTCAGCTCAAACCTTTTACTGAATTTACAGATCTCTTCAAGAATATTCCACATGTAATTTAATACAAGATTGCAGCCATCACTGAAGGATTTCCCATGAGATAATAACAGTGCTAAGGGGGAAAAAAAGCCATTCCTTCGCCAAGACTTAGGAAGATATTTCCATAGCTTGGAATGTGCTATACATATAAAATATTTGTGAAATATTTCAGTATACAAAATAATTTTCAAATACACTTTACCACAAGCATTTTTAACAAGCAGTACAAGGACAGGCAGCTCATTTTGTTTTGGAAAATCCACATTCAATGAAGAACATCATTATGACCCTAAAGAGAGGTGAAAGTAGTTTTCTGTACAAAAGAATAATGTTTTAGGTTTTTATCTACATGACACTGTAATGCTTTTCTCCTAATTATGTTTTGAAAACCAACTCACCACAACCTACACTTTTATAATTTGGAGCTCCTATCTGTTTTGTTAACATTAATGCACTTATTTATGTATTTATGTATTTATTTATTTATTTTTGGAGTTGATTCTCAAATTATTTACAGGCAAGTTTTTGATATTCAGGTTCCTAGGAGGTGGCCCCAGGTTAAAAAAATTATATAGGGTTTTGGGTTTTAAAGTATTTAATGAAAATACAACCATATTATGTAGCATGAACTTTTGTAATATGTCAAAGAGTCATGTTTCTCATGTAAAATATTTTGAAAATGAAGCTTTCCTTTCCTCTTCTCTCTATATCTGCTTCTCTCTCTCTCTCTCTCTCTCTCTCTCTCTCCCACACACACAGGTACACATATAAAGATATACACAGACACACACATAAAACATAGGAATGACTAAACACACACACACACACACACACACACACACACTCACCTCTACAAGTGTTTAGAAAATTAAGATATTTAACAAGAAAGTTTTCAGTATAAATGATCAGGGAATGAGTAACTACTTGTCTTCTGTGGATTGAAGTCAGGTGTACCTGACCATGAATGAACCATGTACCATCATGTAAACATTGCAGTCAGCATGTTCTCAATCCAGGCTCACAATTGGCAATTCAGACAATAGCCATGCTTCTATAAGTGTAAGGAAACAAGCATATTGGAGTAGAGACCAACCTCAAGAGGACTCTACCACTTAAGTGTAATCATTTGTAGAGGCTGGCATCTAACCTTCTGTGTACTAGCATATAAAGCCAAGCCTCAAACATATCATAACATATATCTGATACTTAAAACTATCTATTACTAGAATCCTGTCCATGTCAAATAATTTGCTGACATAATACATCACTATAGGAATTTTTATATTTTGACTATTCCATAATTGTTTTTAGTTCAGGTATAATTTGACTGGATCTGGGAGTGGTTTTTCTCTTTGTATTTAGCTAATGAGAATCCCATGTAATTCACTCATGAATTCTTTCTCTCACTGTCAACAACTTCCTCATGATTTCAATCCATCAAAATTTCACAAAAATCTGGCCTTTTGATCTTTGTTAGCTCTTGTTTTCCTTTTCTGTCTCTAAGTTTAGAACCCCTGAAGTGAGCCATTTATTCATTTTTTTCTCTTTTCATAGACAGACTTATTTTTGCCCAGATACTAGGCTATAGTTTTATCTTTAAATATCTAAATATGTAATTCAAGAATTCTCAAGTTGAGTTACAGATATATTCTTCTTCCTTCCCCATTCATCATTCAACATGTCTGGAAATATTTTGTTTCCCATAAGTGCAAAATTTTGTTATTTAAACAGAAACAGTAAATAAGAAATATCCTACACTGCAGACATACACAGATGCCACCCTACCCCCCACACCGCCAAGCATCAGTAGCACTGGGGTTGAGAAGTAAACCAACAAAATATGCTATCACATTGAATAATCTACTATAAGCCTATCTATGCAATAGCAGTGTATGAAGTATAACTGGTCCTCATACTTGCTACAATATAAATCTCTACCCACCTTTCCAAGTATGCTTTTTCTTTTCATTCATACATTGGAAAAATGCCTACATAATCTGAAATTTAGGAGCTGGTTTTAATAGCTCTCTTCCCACAAATCACCAATCTTTGGTAGATCCTCCATCATTTATTCTAGCCTTATCACTACTGAGGCCACCATGTCAATCACAACCCTTCATTCCTACCACCTCTTGCTTCGTCTGCTTCAATGGCTTCTTTTTTAATTTCCTCCCTCTCTTTCCTTTGACACTGGCTGTCCATTCACATAATTCCCAAAGGATTACTATAAAAGAAAAATCTGAATACATCACTATTGCTATCATATTTACTCTTAACCATTTGTTCTAAGAAAGTGGTCTCCAAGGTGAAGAACGCTTCTCAGGCCATCCTTCACATCTCACTTATAAGTGTGTCTCTGAATCACCTTTCTCCTTGCAGCCTCCAAAATTCCATTCCTTTATTCAGACTTTTGCTCTTGTGTTCAACTCATTCTGCAATGCCGTGCTACCAACTTTTTCCAGACACACCGATTCTTTTCATATGTATTTTAATCCTAGAATAATTGTTACATATTCTGAGAAAATTCCATGACTATGCAAAATAAAATGGTTTCTGTCACCCTCTGGTGCTGCAATATGTTGATTTTTTCTTTAATCTCCACAGTGCTTAGGACAGATTTGTTCTTTCTCTGTCGCCATTCTCAACATGACAAAATTCAGGGCCCAACATAGCCCTTCCTGTACTTGGATGACACTCATCCGTATTAGCTAACTGAACTTTTCAGCAGTATACATAATGAGGTATGAGGCCCTAGCCATTAAAAATACTGGCATTGTAACTTACTCCAGAGGGAATGATTGTAAATGTGAACAAATCTACTTTAGAAACATATTTGTAGATGAATATATGATAATGGTAAGGGCTGTTCTTTGTAGAACTTTGTTTGCATTTGGCTCAAAATAACATGATTCTCCAAATCTCTCTTGTCTTGTAATCCTTTTATAGAAATAACCTTATGTTGCCAATACAGTATTATTTCTATTTACTTTCTGAATGTGTTATAAGCCACTTACTGGGACAGAGTGTTACCTTTATGCCAGCTGCAACATATTGCTGTCCCATGTCTTTCTATCCAACATGCTTCTGTTATTCTATATATAATTTGAGATAACTATCTGCCTTTCATATATTTCATGCTAACTTATTTTCTGACTATTTCTATGTAATTTAGTTAATGTGCTATTTCTTCTTTAAAAAATGATAAGGTAAAATTATATGTATCATTTGATTATTTTGTAGCTAAAATAAAAAGTAGACTGGCTTCAGATATTATAAAAACTGATAAATATGAGAGGATAATGAAATGCCAATATTCTAACAACTCCACAAATATAAACTCAGTTATTCTTCCCAACAGTTTAATATAATAGTGAATATGATTTTCTCTTTTTTAGTCTTAAATATATCCAGGGGCAAAAAACAATATTGCTTAACAAGGTCAGTAAACTAAGTATTAAGATGCCTTTAGGTTTAGGTACAATGAATCTCAAGTTAGTATTTGTAATATAATCTTTTTTAGATTATATTATCTATATCTAATTATATTTTAATTAGAAATTTTCTTTATTTACATTTCAAATATCTCCTCTCCTGGTTACAACTCTGAAAAAAAATATCAAAAACAAAAACAAAAACAAATAACAAATCCTGTTCCCCTTCCCCAGCTCACCAACCCACCCTCTTCCACTTCCTGGCCCTGGAATTACCCTACACTGGGGCATAGAACCTTCACAGGACCAAGGGCTTCTTCTCCCATTGATTGCCAACTAGGCCATCCTCTGCTACATATGCAGTTGGAGCTATAAGTCCCACCATGTGTGCTCTTTGGTTCATAGTTTAGTCCCTGGGAGCTCTGAGGATACTAGTTAGTTCATATTGTTGTTTGTCTTAAGGGGCTGCAAACCCTTCAGCTTCTTGGGTCCTTTCTCTACATCCTTCATTGGGGACCCTCTGCTCAGTCCAATAGATGATTGTGAATATCGACTTCTGTATTAGTCAGGCACTGTCTAAGCCTCTGAGGAGACAACTATATCAGGCTTCTGTCTACAAACAGTTGCTGACATCCACAATAGTGTCTGGGTCTGATAATTGAATATGGAAAGGATTCCCAGGTGGAACAGTCTCTGGATTGTCCTTCCTTCAGTCTCTGCTCCATAGTTTGTCTCTGCAACTTCTTAGATGGATATTTTATTCCCCTTTCTAAGACAGAATAAAGCATCCACACTTTGGTCTTCTTTCTTCTTGAGTTTCCTGTGGTTTTTAGATTGTATTTTGGATATTCTAAGCTTCTGAGCTAATATCCAC
This sequence comes from Mastomys coucha, assembly GCF_008632895.1. Taxonomy (NCBI): domain Eukaryota; kingdom Metazoa; phylum Chordata; class Mammalia; order Rodentia; family Muridae; genus Mastomys; species Mastomys coucha. Next base: position 190,911,376 of record NW_022196905.1, on the reverse strand, counting down.
TTATCAGAGAGTGCATGCAATGTGTGTTCTTTTGTGATTGGGTTACCTCACTCAGGATGATATTCTCCAGATCCACCCATTTCCCTAAGAATTTCATAAATTCATTAGAACCTCTGCTGGAATCACCACCCCTGACCTTAAGCTGTACTACAGAGCAATTGTGATAAAAACTGCAAGGTATTGGTACAGTGACAGGCAGGTGGATCAATGGAATAGAAATAAAGACCCAGAAATGAATCCATACACCTATGCCCACTTGATCTTTGACAAAGGAGCTAAAACCATCCAGTGGAAAAAAGACAGCATTTTCAACAAATGGTCCTGGCTCAACTGACAGTTAACAGGTAGAAGAATGCAAATCGATCTACTCCTATAGCCTGTACAAAGCTCAAGTCCAGGTGGATCAAGGACAACCACATAAAACCAGATATATTGAAACTAATAGAAAAGAAAGTGGGGAAGAGCCTGGAGCACATAAGCACAGGGGAAATTTTCCTGAATAGAACAGAGCATGAATAGCTCATGCTCTAAGATCAAGAATTGACAAATGGAACCTCATAAAATTACAAAGCTTCTGTAAGGCAATGGACACTGTTAATAAGCCAAAATGGCAACCAATAGATTCGGAAAAGATCTTTACCAATCCTATATCCAATAGTGGGCTAATATCCAATAAATACAAAGAACTCAATAAGTTAGACTCCAAAGAATCAAATAGCCCTATTAAAAAAGGGGTACAGAGCTAAAGAAAGAATTCTCAACTGAGGAATAGTGAATGGCTGAAAAGCACCTAAAGAAATGTTCAACATCCTTAGTCATCAGGAAAATGCAAATTAAAACAACCCTGAGATTCCAGCTCATACCAGTCAGAATGGCTAAGATCAAAAACTCAGGTGACAGCAGATGCTGGCGAGGTTTTGGAGAAAGAAGAACAGTCCTTCATTGCTAGAGGAATTGCAAGCTGGTACAATCACTCTGGAAATCAGTTTGGTGGTTCCTCAGGAAACTGGACATTGTACTACTAGAGGACTCAGCTATACCACTCCTGGGCATATACCCAGAAGATGCTCCAACATGGAATAAGGACACATGCTCCACTATGTTCATAGCAGCCTTATTTATAACAACCAGAAACTGGAAACAACCCAAATGCCCCTCAACAGAGGAATGAATACAGAAAATGTGTTATACATAATCTCTTTAGATGCATGTAATACAATTTAATTTTAAAAGAAGTTTACACTTTTGAAAAGACAAATACTTTTATATTGTGCAACTTTTTAAAATTCTACAAGCTATCTCAGTGACATTCACTTTACAAAATCAACCACATCTCAACCCTTCACTAACTTCAGTGATAATTAATATTTCTGCTTTGTGATATGCATGACAAATTCTCTTTTTATCCTTTATGAGAATGCAATACTTTAGATGAATAAACTACCATGTCTCTGTATATTAGAGTAGAGGAGAATGAAAATCAAGAAATAAACTATTCTACCAGTGAGTTTTGGCAGTGTTAATGGTCCATTTCTAGCAACAAGCAAAGTAGACATTACATGGCATGCTCTGATTTCAGAATATCTTTTAAGTTTGGTGATGATTAACAATTCAAATAAACTGATATAATCAAAATTTAAGAAAAAAAAGTGATTTCAAAATTCTTTTAATTGTCCTTTCTATCAAAGGGGTACACTTGCTGTTTATAACTATGAAAAGTATGGTAATTTTCACAAAAGGATTAAGAGTCCTTAGATTCTGCTACAGTGGACTCACCTGATAATCATGAACTTCATAAATAAAAATTTACATTAAGAAAAAAACATTAGAACCCAAACTGAAAAAAAAAAGAAGTGAAAATACAAATTTGAATATGAGTGTCTTTCTAGATAACCAATTCAACTGTAAGAGCCACCTGGCTCATTTTCATGCTTCATATCCGCTGTCCTCTATCTAAATAGACATAGACATGGACATGGTTTTTAGTTCCTTAATTGAGTAAATCAGTGTGGACTGAGAGGGCAGAGCTACATATCCATTTACATTTTGGTTTGTGACGAGTTATTTAGTAACTCCTGATTAATTTTCAAAAGGATTTTGCACCAAGGTTAGATAAAATGTACATTAATGGGTTTTTCTGTCTTCTTCGCTAAATCTAAACTGTATAACTATTTTACATAATCAAAAAGATAAATGTCATCATTGCTCTACTGAGTAAGAAATCATTGTTTTAGCTACAAGTTTTCTAAATTACAACATCAGTTCTGTGAGTAATGGCATTTAAACAAAGGAAACAGGAGTACTATCCTTCCTTTATAGTCACTGTAATATCTGCAAACAATCTTCATATTAATTTCCTATATTACAAATTTGGATAAATCTATGTTATCACCATCTGTCTATCACCTATCTATCTATCTATCTATCTATCTATCTATCTATCTATCTATCTATCTATTTATCTATCTATCTACCTACATATCTATCCTCTTCCTCACTTTCTCTGTATATACTAGTATATAATATTATATTAAATATAATACAGTGTATATAATCATAGCTGGCTCACCACATATCTAAATATATTCACTGTGTTGATACAACTATTGAGAAAATGACAGACTTTGGAATCCTAATTCTTAAAAATTTGAGCATAAACTCAACATTTTCTATTTTTTTTTATTTTATTCTCCTTTCTATTATACTCCTCATTTGGTAAATGGTCCATTAATCTTTCAGGCCAAAAGTTGGGATATATTCAAAAATATATTCTTTAAACCTCTGTTTTAGATAGTCAAAATATCTATCAACTATGCCCTGTAATCTCTTAGAACTCCACTGTTTTATAAGTTATTGCTATAGTGACAGTTAAGAATCCTACCATTGCAATTACTGTCTTGTGCCAATATGCCTAAGCAGGTCTGGTTTTTATCATGGTTTCCATTCTCTATAATTCTCTTATGACTTTGAAAATCATGAGTTTGTTCTTGTACTAAAATGATACTCTATTTCTTTCAGTCTAAAATAATTTGGAACACCTTGACACACTGTAATTACCTTGACCTACATCTTTGAATTCCTGTCTCTCTGCAAGGGCTTCTACATTTTTGTTCAAAAAAGTCTACTTGGTAGTAGTCTAGACTATGAAGTTTCCCTGTGTGCTTGGCCTTCTCCCACTTATTTCCAACTTTCTGAATAAATTGAAACAACAACAACAACAACAACAACAAAACAGCAGCAAGATTGAGAGCAACAGCAAAAATAATAGTTTTTTTCAACCCCAAACATTAAAAATTGGTAATTTACCTTACACAACTAATAATGTATGTATAGCAGGCATACCCACATACATTAGAATGAGTAGGCACCCCATCCCGAGAAACAAACATCGAAAAGGAATAGTGTATCAGTTAGGAACTCCAGTGTACATATGTAACTGTTGTTCTGTGAACTATCTCTACAGATTATTCATTTGGAGCCTCAACTTTTGAATACCTTACACTAAAATTTTCCCAGAGGACTTTTAGCTGATCTTATTGCCAAGGAGATAGAAAGGACTTTTAATTTCTAAGCATCTACTTCTGTTCTACTCCTGTTCTGATGTTATTCTGAGCATCATCTATTCCTTGTCTATGCTTCTCATGCCTGTGACATCATCATGCATTTAGGTACAATATTAAATGTTAGCTGCTACAAATTTTAGCTAAGAACAGATAATGAAGGTGAATGTGTTGCTGGTGAGAGAGTAGATGGCAAGAAGCAGAGAAATATCAGCAGAGGCTTGCCCAGGAAAGATGCTATGATATGATTTCCTTGGTGCCATTAATTTATACTATGATCTGATACTTTATACCAGTCTAAATTTATTGCTTGTTGGTTTTATTTGAATGTGTTTAGAGTTAATACTACTCAGTTGTTCCTATGATATATGTTTAAGGATTAAATGTAGATGATAAGTTATCGCCAACAGGTAGTTAAGGACATGCACTGATACACAGTCCAATCCTGGATCATTTTGTGTTGATGTCCTGTATCCTTATTGCTTTCGTTATATCTCAAAAGTGTCCTGGTTTAGGGAGTCAACTTTATGTTTCCTCTTTCAACCCTGAAGCAAACATGAGATCACAACATGTCCCCACTACTTGAAGAAGAAAATTGATCACATGATCATGAGTACACTCTATATGGACCCAACTGAGAATTCAGTTGTGGAGGAAAGAGACATTCAAAATAGTGTTAGTGGTTCAAGAGTTGTTTCAGGTCTTATATTCAGGTCTCTGATCCATTTTGAAATTACTTTTGTGCAGAGATAGGAGAAGAGAGTTGAAAGGAAAGAAGAGGGATGAAGTGAGGGAGAGAGGGCTTACATGTTTTCCTCACATGTGTAGAGAATATACCAAAAAAGAAGAAAAAGTCTCTGTATAGAAGGGGATCCAAATGTCCAAAGCACATGATGAACAAGAGTGCACATGGAGTGACCCACAGCTCCAGCTGCATATGTGGCAGAGGATAACCTTTTTGGACTTTAGTGGGAGGAAAGACCCTTGGACCTGTGAAAGCTCAATGCCCCAGTGTTGGAGATGCCAGGATGGGGAATTAGAGTGAGTGGGTGGGGTAACACCCTCATAGAAGTAGGGGGGCGTGGAATAGGGGGTTTTCAAAGGGGAAACCAGGAAAGGGGATAACATTTGAAATGTAAATAAAGAAAATGTCTAATAAAAACATTTTTAAGAAAGAAAATATCTTTGTGGATAATCTCATTTATGAGATGAATGCATGCTAATGAAAATGGAGTTAAATAGAACAGGGAACTTTTACAGTTCATATTTATTTGATGATGAGCCGAGACTAGGCTTGAGACTGAAATAGGGAGGCTAAATTCAGAAAGGGAGGAAAAGACAGTGTAGAGACACTGTCTGAGTTCAATGAGATTGTAGAACTCATACGGTTGTGACTCCTGTAACAAATCTGGGAATCCTGTCAAGCATTTTCACATGCATTTTATGATGTCTACAAGGGTAGAATTGTGGCTACTTATATATGTTTCCTTTTATTTTTAAATTATTGTTTTTACTTATTAACTTTATATCCTACTCAGTGTCTCCTTCCCTGTCATTCCTCCCACAACCCTTCCCCCAATGCCCTTCCTTCTCCTCTGAGCAGATGGAGGCCCCTTGTGATTCCCCCAATCCTAGCATTTCAAGTCTACGCAAGGCTAGGCACTTCCTCCCACTGAGGCCAGACAAGGCAGAGCAGTTAGAAGACCATGTTCCATGAGCCAGTAACTGTTTATGGGATAGCCCCAATTCCAGCTGTTTAGGACCCACATGAAGGTCAAGCTGCACATGAGGCATGAGGCTTATGTCCAGCCCATACATGTTGTTTGCCAGTGGCTGAAACTCTGAGAGCCCCAAGGGTCCAGTTTACTTGACTCTGTTGGTCTTCCTGTGGAGTTCCTATTCCCTTTGGTGCCCACAATAGATGATCTTAGCTGTGACTCACTACATTTGGGAAATGGAACTTGAAGAGGCCACCTCCTGTATCCTGATAGAAACTCCAGTGGAGTGGTAGGGACACTAACCCGCCCAAAAAACTTTCAACCCCAAATTTATCCTATCTACAAGAAATGCAGGCACAGCATATGGAGCATGAATTAAGGGAATGGCCAACCAATAATTGGCCCAAATTAAGACCTATTCCATGGGCAAGCACCAATCCCTGACGCTATTTATGATACTCTCTAATGCTTGCAGACAGGGGCATGTTATCCTCTGAGAGGCTCCACACAGCAGCTGACTTGGACAGATACACAGAGATATAGCCACACAGTAGATGAAGCTTTTGGACTCTTATGGAAACTTTTGTTCAAGAGAAAGAAATATACTGATATCTATGGGAAGATTAAAGCCACACGAAGAAGGAGAAAACTGAGAAAACCTTTTAGCTTGCTAAAGTGACAATCATAATTGGATATGGTAGAAAGTTCACAGTAACAGGATAACAGATGCAACTAAATTGTTGTCTATCTATTTGTTAAGAAAATTCATTTCCAGGAATTATCAGTGTTAAACCTGGAATTGTCAGTTTGTATTCTTGTGATTGTGTATGTTCATACCAGAGCAGATGGGTAAAGAAGTCATCTCTACAGAAAGGCAAACATTTGTCGTTAATGTTTTATTGACTCTTAGCCAGTACTAACCCAAGATGCTTCATGGAAAGGATAGACTGAGGGTGGTCCAGGACAAGCTCATGACCCTACTCAGGGGCCCTTGGAGGAAAAGCTCTGTCTAGCAGGAAGAGTCCATGTAGAGGAGACCTGCTTCGACAGGTCTTCTGAGCACCCCTCCCTTTCTCGATCTTATTAGCCAGTCAATCTAGGGTGAGATTGAGAAGCAAATTTGTTACCCTGACAATTTAACACTCAAGTGAACTCAGATGAGTTTCCCACCGGAACTTCCTCTGTTTACAAATTAGTATCTAAAAGCTATCAATCTTCTGAGGATTTCGATTTTATTCTCACAGTACAACAAAAAAAAAATTTATATGTGCACATAAACTATATATATAAATGTATATATGTAACACTATATACATATATATATAGCAACTTATATATATATGTATTACATATATATATATAACAACTCAAATTAGATGAAGCATCCATGCCAGAAATCATGATGAACATAGTGGAAAACATGTGCATGTATAATTTTGCATGGACCAACAAGTAATGCTCCTGGAGGAATTGCAGTTCATAATCTCTCCGCTTTGAGATGACATTTCACATGCTATGGAAAGTAAAGTGCCCTTAAAAGAGGTTCTGCGGCCACTGTTTTTTCCTCTTCCCAGGAAGTCACTTCCTAGCCTCCGATAAGGATTAAGTGCCATATTGATCTAGTGCAATCTGTTCCACGTACTTGATTTGCTGCATATAACATATGCTTCTGCCTATTGTATCTCAGTGATAATCGCAAAGCTTCATAAAGAAGCCTCTCCAGCATTAAGGAAGTTCAGTGATGCCAAGAACGTATATGAGAAATCTAAATAACTAATAAAATGCTCAAGAGTGCATTTTATGTTAATCATGCCTTTCTGGTGATGCTTTATTTTTATTTGATAAACGTCAAATTGTCCACTGCACCTAACCCTTTAACTTTCTGGTGGAGATGTTAATTCTTCTGCTTCTCATTATACTCAGTGAGTAGAATATGTTCCAGTCTATACCCATGACCTGAATAATATGCACAGTAATTTCTGGTTTTGCTCTCAAACATGAAACTCATTAGCTTTTGTGGTTTCTGGTGCACATACACTGAACAGAAAAGCATTTAATTATTACAACGAAGGAGGTTATTTTGCAGAGAAAAGAAAGTAAATGAGATTAGAAAAAGTTTTTGCAATGTTGCCCTGCTATGGTGACAAGTATAAAAATAACTTTTTAAATGTAATTTATTGACTACCAATAAATAATGTGTTTTATTTTAACAGGTGAATTGCTACCAGAAGCCAGTTTTCCTTTAAAACGTAAGTGCCTTTCAAGAAACATTGTGTAATAGCATCATAATTTCTGATTTATAGTCTAGAAGACCATATTAATTTTAAAGCCCTGTGGCTGACAGCTTTGTTGTTCAAAGGCAAGGATATACAGCATTAATTATCATAAGTTCTAGATTATAGTGCATGATGCTGAAATTATGTAACAAGGACAGACAGTCACATTTTCTATCTTCATGAGAAATATTAATTAACGTGGTGTCTTCAGAAAGAAATACCTCTTGAAATACAAAGGAATATGGCTCAGTTTGATCACATTTGTTTCAGTTCCGATTGGATTTTCATGGAAATTACTAGTAACTTGAGTCATATCCACGGTTTTCATTATTTTTTCTTTATTGTATGATTGGGTTTTAGCCATTCTGAATGCTAAAAATGGTTGTGTACTCAAGTTACTGCTGAAGCAAAACTATATTTTCTTTACTTGAATATATATAATGTTAAATTTAGTAATTGATTACATTTCAACTCTTACTTAAGTCATAAAACAGATTCAATTGAATCAGTTTATTTCCAAGATCTCTAGATATTAACAAGTAAATAGGACATTTGTATTGAAGATGCTTTAATATTCATTATCTATAGAGTAATGACCAGATCATGGGGTTATTTTTTGCCCCGACACTCCCTATAAGCAATTAAAACATTATAGAGACATTAAAATATGTAGCCTAAGAATAAAGCCAGTTTCTTTGAAAACTTATGTTTAGTGCCTTTAACAGGCTGGTGAAGAACTTTCAGGGTGAACATGTCTTTCTCTTAATATTATTAATAACTTACTATAATTTGTTGGTGCGGCATGATTCTCATTTCTGTCTTATATTTATACATTTTTATTCTGAAGCCTCTTCTTTGCAATATTTGAGGCCCATTTCTAATTATAATGGCTGAATTATTTTGCGTTTAATTTTGTTACGAGTTAAGTTCAGCAAACTGACACACTGTGACTCATCATCTGCCTAATCATTTATGTGGCGATGTTTTCAACACCAGGCAATGTTGGTATATCAGCCTGATGTTCAGCATAGTAACTGTCATGTCAAGTTTCAAATGTACTTGGCAAACAAATGCACTTTATCGGTGCTTTACAACTTCAAAACACTCCTCCTGTTGCTTTAAAAGCTCTAGACTACTTTGATCTGAGCTCACAAAACTGTTGAGGAACTGACCAATAATTTAAATTTAAAAGTCCAATCACAAAATTCCCACACTTGGTGGCCATTAGATGTACTGGAAATGCAGGGAACTTCTTTGCATGAGTTTAGTGTTAAGTGTTGTGAGTATATGATCAGGAGTTGAAGCCAGTGTTCCAAGTAGATTGGGGCAACAAAGATAAAGCAGGCAGAAATTTCCATGTTGCACGCAGATTTAATGACTTTGTGCTTAATTGTTAAACTGTGGACCTGGCTGCTATGTTTCATAGCTCTGAAAACTTGAGTAAGTTCCCTAATATATCTGAGATATTTTAAGCAATTGTCAAGCTAGGTATATTTTCCAAAATAACTTTAAAGATGCTGAAAATGATGTTTCTATTATTTTTTTCTATGTTCAATGAGAAAACCTTTTGTTCTGTGTGGCCAATACCACACAAATCCCATAATGGCTCATATGATTAAGGTTTATATTTATGGAAGGCTCCTTTACTCTCTGTTATGTAGATCAGCTTTTCCTTGGTATGCTTACATACTAGAATACAAAAATATTCAAAACAAGTGATAGTATAATGATCCATTCTATACTGTGTAGCTATGTTCTGTTGTTCTGTTGCCAATGTCTATATAGTGAATGAGCTCACAGATGTTTTGTTAATATTTTCTCTCGGTATCATAACTATTTATTACATTTTGAGATAAGCAGAATCAAAATTAACAGCAAGTCTTTCCATATAAATAATGTGCATTTAAATGGCTGAACTTCCAGGGTCAGGTAGCATTAATCCATTTGTCACATGTTTATTTTGGTAACAATCATATAAAATTATGGAAACATAAAAGAAATAATCATGTACTCTCATGTCCTCTAGAAACTAGTTTTCCAGTTCCTATCCATCAATATCTTTACTTAGGCTATCCTGAAAGCCAATGTTCTATGTAACATATTGAAGCTTGGATTCAGCCTTCTCAGAATAGCATCTCTTTTAATTGCAGTGGCTTATTCTCAAACTCATCTGGGTAACATCATAGTGGAATATCTGCAAATGGCTGAAAAAGTCTCTTTTTTTACTTTATTTACATGTTGTAAGTGTTTATCATGACATCTTAAAAGCAAGAGGTCCTAGTGAATATTTTGGCTTCATCCTACACTATCAACTCTGAAGACAGAGTTGCTTCATGTCCACAATTAGTGTGAAACTTCTCTATACATACTGTATTCTATATTCATACTATACCTTTCTACCTCTCTTCTACATAAAAATACATCAAAAAGATATACATTGGTACCTTACCCTATAATCACAGTATATCTTTTAACACTTCTGCCTGGTATTTTCCAGTTCATTCTCATCTTCCTAATTCTCATCAAAACTTGAAGGAGAATCTGAATTTTAATATCATTAGGCTTGTCATTTGTTTCACATATTAGCCAAAATTTTTGTACAATGGAAGAAATCATTGCTATGATTTTCATCATAAAACTGGAAATTTGAGAAAGAGGTTGCTTGGCCAAAGTCAGAAGGGCAAAGCTGAGGTTAATTCTGGGTGTCTGATGCTCGATCTGCTATGAAGATGCCAATAGCACTCTGTCAGCTAAAGGGAAATTAGTATGTCATCTTCCTTCTATGGATTTATTCATGCATATGGAAAAATGAGAGAGGAAAACATTAAAATGTGGTAATGATTCAATATGCCAGACTCCCACCAGGCTGCTTGCCAGGATAAACTCAGCATTGACAGGGAGTTTGAATTTTTTTAAGCAAAACTGAAAATTGTTTACAAATTATGAGATATTCAGTGTAAAAATAGACTTCTGCTTGATTAATGCTATGTCTACATGGTCCTTACAAAGTACCTAAGAAAATTGAAACTATGTGTCATACTTTTCTGGACATAGATATTTAATTCTGGTGACTATGAAAAAAAATGTATTCCCTTGAGAGCATTCTGATTTAAATGGGAAAGTCTTCCTAAGTGCTTTCAGAATGAAGAATTGAAAAGTATTGATATTTGTTCATTTTTATCCTGAAGCTTTAATGTTGATCTATTTTCTGTTATTATTGAAATTGTGTTACTGAAAACAGCTGTCAGAACATTGTTGATTCTGTTTTAGTCTGACCATCAATATTAATAGGTCTAATGCTCTGTCTCACTCTTCATGATCTGAAGTTACTAATTATATCCATCATAAAACTATTTATTTACAAGATAAATGGATGGCTTGTTTTGGCTTTTATTTACTTGATTGTTTTAACAGTACTGTTAAGTCCTGTATTGATAAAAATCACATAGATCAAAATGATCACAAGCATAGAATTATACTTGTAGTGACAGCCATATAATAAATTTAGCTAAGTTTATAGATTTAAAGTTGGGTACAAAATCCATTATGAAGACTGTTACAGCAGGAGTATACTCTTAACCTTAAGTTTTCATAATCCATCTTATTTTTATATCCGGCAAATTTAATATCTCCAGTACTTTCATAAGTGTACATTTATCATGTCCTTTCTCACATACAGTCTTCAAAACCAAGAATATGAGTTATTAGTTTTATGTTACATGCAAAGATTCTTCCCCATGTCCTGCTGATTTTCAAATCTCTCTAAATCAGCAAACAAGCAGACAGTGTAAAAGATCTTTTCACTTAACTTCCCAGGGCCATCACACTTCTTTTTCATTTCTGAATCCATTTTACTTTTTATATATTCAAAGTCAAGATAAGGTCTCAAACCACTTTGTATTATAATAAACTTATGACAATTAAATTTATAATACCTCTTAAGGTAAATATTCAAAGCACAAAATATCAGTTGTATTATTGTGGGTTTTTATAAGTCTTTGAAAACTTGATATGAATTGTCTTAATCATATTCACTTTATCCTTTCTCCAATCTACCTTCTCTCTCCGTCGCTGCACATTGTGGCATCTTCCTCCATCGCCCCTATGTTTCTCTCTTCTTTAGATTACAAGGTAATCTTCTAAACATTGTAGGCCTTCTAAACATGCGAGGCCTCTGTCTTCTTGTCTGTCCACCTTCTCTTCTGTGATGCTGCCTTTATTAATACTTGCATTGCTAGACAGTGGTGGTGCATACCTTTAATCCCAGCCTGATCTACAGAGTGAGTTCCAGAACAGCCAGGGTAAACATAGAAACTCTGTCTTTCAAAACCAAAACAAAAAAAAAACAAACAAAAAAAAACCTTGCATTTTATATGAAGTGAAATTAAACCATTTTATTCTTTCTTACCATATGTTATATCACCCAATCATTCCATAAATGACCATTATTTAACATAATTTAGTATGTAGATAATATTAGAAGAGTACGTATGCTACTTTTTACTTTTCAGGTCCTGATATTTTTCATTACTTTTTAAATAGCTAGATATATAGATACATATTCTACAATATATTTCATAGAGGAATTTTAATCCTGCAACATGGATTCTATGGTAAGGGGTCACATCTAAAGTTATGATCCAGCAGCAATACAGACATGCTCTTAGAATACAGTTTTGATCCCAAGCAATGGCATCTAATTGAAGGACAGACAAAGTGATGAATCAGAAAATTTGACAGAATGAGTCACAGATAGGATATATATACCTCTCATGAGAACAAAAGGAAAGAGAGGCTGCTTAAAAAGCATTGAGGGAGAGTAAAAGAGAATTGAGTTCAGTGGTATTCCATTCAGTTTGGTGCGATTTAGTTCTATGCAGTTCAGTTGAATCCAACTGAACTCAGTTCAGAGTAGAGCAGTTGAGTTCATAGTTTAGTTCGTGACATTCAGAAGCTGTCTTTTGAAGCAGAACAATTCAATCAGACCTAGAGAGAAGCCAATTGGAATCAGTCAGGGTGGAAGACTTTAAGCCATAACAGCCCAGATGAACCAGCCATCCAGAGTTCTGGAAGAGATAGAAAGAGTCAGTTTATTCAGCAGTAATTCTCAAAGCCTGAAATAATGTAGGACTAGGTTAGCAGATGGAGGCTGGAAGCAGAAGCCTTCAAAGCCCATGACTGAAGATTAGATTTTATGGAGGATAGAAGTTTCCAGTTTTAGGCCTAGGGATAGTTAAAAACACAATGGGACATGTATTTGTAAATATTAGGTATCGTTCTCTTCTCTTAAATTTCAATATTTTGAGCATGTTAATTCCTCTCAGTTTCTTCCAGATATCTATCCCCAACCTGTCTTCCAGGTTGTATGTTCTCTCTGAACAAACAAATTTTAAAAAAAAAAGTAGTAGTCTAGTTTATGCTTATCAATTAGTCATGCGTGTGGGTATTTCCCTTGAGTGTGGTAGATATAGAAGTATTTCTCTGTGGGAAAATAATAAGCAAATATTTTCCCCCATTCAGCAGCAATGAAACAACATTCACTCTTTAACTAGGTATTGGACTTCCAACCAATCCCCATTCTTTTATCTGGGAAGTTGTCTGGCTTGATCTTGAGGAGGTCTTATCCTTGATGTCTCTGTGAGCTCATATGTGCATTGGACCTGTTGAGTCTAGAAAGCATGTTTCCTTGACGTCACTCACTACTCATGGTTCTCATAATCTTTCTGCTCTCTTTTCAACATAGATTTCCAAACCATGAATAGAAAGGTATTAAATAGTTAATCAGTTTAAGGATGAGCATTTTAAAGTTCCTTATTCTCTAGTGGCTGGGTACTTAAGAGAGGGCGTGGGGAGAGATGTGTATGTATATGTTCTGTGTCTGTTCATTGACAGGAGCAACATCTTAAAGAACATTGAGTGATGCACTGAACTATGGATAAAGCAATATATCACTAGGAGAGATTTTTCATTCATGTCTCCAACATAAAATAAAAATGAATGAATAGGCTTCCGTTTTAACAGGAAAATGTTTATTACAGACACAGCACCAAAGGTAGTGACTTAGATATGAATGCTAGGAAGGAAAAAGGCAATTCCCTACAATCCAATTATAACACTAGCTGAGATGACCAGGGACACTATTTCCCTGTGATTTACTAGAGTCTTTATGGTGCATTCATTGTGCTTAAAAATGGTATTACAACTTAGCAGTTAAACTGAAATTCTCTCTCTTTTTTAAATTGACCATGGTCCATCTTCCTTGAACCTTGGGTGCTTCCTGTACCTCTGTCCTCTTTCAGATGGATGAGTAAGAAGACCTAACAAATGATCATTCAGTAGCAGAGGAGGGAGACCAGTTATTTATATCTATGGCTCTTTCTTCTCTGGTGTGCTCTTATTCCCTATGAAGCATATTATCTAAACAACCATCTTTTGTTCATTCAGTCATTGCCCTTCCTGTGCCTCTGCTGGTCTCATGGTAACAGTTCTTCTGAACTCCTAAGGCATGTGCATACTCTGCATCCATCTCTAGCAATGACTCCTTACTAGAACTATCTTACAGTTATCCTAGTCTGTGGGAGGTGCTATTTGTTTCCACTTGAGACATTGAATCTTTCTGACTGTCCTTTATCTGAAGTACATCAAAATGAAGCATTTAGAAAACCTGAATTTTTTATTTTGGAATATTTAAATGCACATAAAATATGTTAAGATAAGTTTTTAGAATATTTAAATATCAAAATAAAATATTTTAGGATGAGTCTCATATCTAAAATATTTATTCATAGGTTGTTTATTCCATGTATGTGTCCATGTGTATGTGTATATGCATACCCCAACATGCATGCATGCACACACACACACACACACACACACAGATAAGACAGAGTGACAAGCAGACAGACAAAAGACAAAAGGACAGACAAAGAGTGATATTATAATGTCAATTTTATACAATATTTTTCTGAGGAGGTCAGATGTTCAATTTAATACCTTTAACATCATGTTATCATTGAATAATTTATGATGTTGTAGTACTATGTTTCAGTTTATTGGATTAGAAACATTTTGCTATACATGGTAACATGGATTTATTGCTTATTTTTTATTTTGCTTTACAATAGGGCTTCAACCTCCTCGTGTGTGGTTTGGTATAATGTTATCATATTCTACATTCAATGCTACACATGCACCAGACCTGAACAATTACCTTGTTTTTTATTTTTCTCTATTAGTAGTAATGTTGTAATGAGCACCTTTGTAGATATTCACATCCTCTTTTATTCTCTTTGGATGAATTCCCAGAAGTGAACTAATAGAATTAGTTTCTAAATGGTATTTTATTATTTGTGTTGCAGACTTTGTTTTCTTTTTCTTTTCTTCTTTCTTATCTTGTTGTTTACTCTCTATTATGCTTGAGTAGGGTCATGTTAATATATACTAAGTATCTCAGTAGTCCCTTAGAAGGCTATATCTGTTGAAAGAAGTCTCTGGATCTTCAGAATCTAAGGTTTTCTTAATATATGTACTGTATATATATATCAGGTCATTGACTTATTTATCTTAGTTCACAAACTAAAAGCACCTTTGTGCCTAGAGCACAGGCTTTATTAAGATAATCTTAGAAGATCCCCCATTACTATTATTTGAAACTTGATCTCTTATACCTTAGAGTGACTAACCCATTCAGGAAGCAAAGGCAATTTCAATTGTCCTCCTACTCTTCTTTTTGTCCAGATATGTACAAAAAAAAAAAAAAAGATTCTCTTTTGAACTTTCAAGATCAGAACTTCCATCATTATTAATCCCCTTTTTGCACCTTCTTGGTATCAGTATCTTCCCATGTTTAATACCCTAGATGCCAAGATCTTTTATGTATACTGCTTAGCAGGGACATAAAGCAAAAATTATGAAGAAGAGACCTCATACTTAACAGCAAAAGAGCTTGGGGAATCCAGTATACACTGGAACATCCAGAGACACAATTCTGAACACATCTATATTTCCGTACTATATTTTCAAAGACTGAAGTGAATGAAATTAATAGAAAATAAAGTCAAAGATTTAGGTATTTGCTCTCTTTCTATCAAATGGAAATATAAATATAACTCTAACATTACATTCGTAAGTACAATAATGACCTAGGAAACACTAACATTAGCAGCACAGTCATAGGCATGTGTCTACATCTTGGCAACCTGCCTAGAAAGAAAAGACTTATAGAATGAAAATCTGGATTGTCTTATAAATATTGCAGATCTGTTCTAGCTAATGGAAATTTGTGTTTGGAAGTAACATCTTTTTCATATGCATCACTTTTCAAAAACATGTCCTTTATTCTTTTTACTTCTGAATAACTGAAAGAAAATTAATTTCCATCTCGAATAAAAAAAATAATCCAAACAAACAAAAATCATTGAATATAACCACCTCTATGATTTTTCAGTGTTGAATTTTCTCTGATGTAATTACTTCAATAACTAAGGCACTTTAGACCTAAAATCAAGGATTTTGAGGTTTCCATAAGACTAGTTAAAGGCAAGTGTATTTATGAGATTAATTATATAATTATCTTCAAAAGTGTTGATGCTAGGGCTAAAAGCCTTGGTATCTGTGCTCTTTAACACTGGCACTAAGGACTTCAACTCAGACCTTCAGAAGATCTGAATAACTGCTCACTCCCATTGAGCTTCATATATAGACATTTTTAAAATTTTATTAATTTTATTGGTTATTTATTTAATTAATTTGCATGTTGTCCTCTTTCCTGGTTTCCCCTCTGCAGTCCCCTATCCCTTTTGCCTCTATGAGGGCACTTCCTCACCCACCTACTCAGTCCTGCCTCACTGCTCTAGCATCACATTATACTGAGGTATGACACCTCCACAGGACAAAGGCCCTACCTTCCCATTCATGTCAAATAAGAAAGTCCTCTGCTATATATGTGGGTGTAGCCATAGGTCCCTCCATATGTATTCTTTAGTTATTGGTTTAGTTGCTGGGAGCTCTGGGTGGTCTGGGTCGTTGATATTGTTGTTCTTCCTATGGAGTTGCCAACCCCTTTAGCTCCTTTAGTTCTTCCTCTAACACTTCTGTTGGGGTCCCCAGGCTCAGTTGGATGGTTGACTATGAGTATGTACATCTGTATTGGTCAAGTGCTGGAAGAGCCTCTCAGGGAACAGCTATATCAGGCTCTTGTCAGCATGTGCTACTTGGCATCAGCAATAGTGTCTGGATTTGCTGTCTGCAGATGGGATGGATCCCTAGGTGTGATGTGGTCTCTAGATGGCTTTTCCTTCAGTCTTTGGTCCATTATTTGTCCCTGTATTTCTTTTAGACAGGAACAATTCTGGGTTAAAATTTTGAGATAGGTGGGTGTCCCAATCCCTCAACTGGGGGGCATACTTATCCACTGAATATGGTCTCTAAAGGTTCTATCTCCCCCTTGCTGGAAATTTCGGCTAAAGTCATGCTCATTGGGTCCTGGGAGACTCTAGGACTTTCTAGTTGCTATCACCAGTTCCCCATCTCCCACTGCTACATATTTCTGTTTGGTTTCCTGACCCTCTATCAGTAGGATTTGCTGAAGAAAGCAGAGCCAGGAGTTTGAGGCCACCCTGGGATACATATATATATACATATTTTTAAACAAGCCAAGGCGTGTATTAAATATTTATTATTTTAAAATAATTTTATTAGTATACTCAGGCAAGAATACCTTTATGTATGTTGATGAAAGCTTCTGTTGAAATCCTTGTGTATTATTTTACATAACAAAACAGAAATACAATTTCTGGGATTCTATACCAGCAAGACCCACGGTTATTACTTGAAAGCGATTATATCAACCACTGGGTAGAAACAGATTTATGATCCAAGCACTAGGTCAATCAAGGTAGGGTATTGCCTTGGATGGTACTGCCAAAAAAAAATTTTGCAGAAGAGTACAGTTGTGTCCTAGAATGTCACACTTCAGAAAAGAACTTTGTTTCTCTCCTAAATCCATTGTGATTTTAGAGTGGGCTACCTAGCACTGATGAACAGTATGATGCATTGTGGGGTATTCATTCAATGTGTGACACTTTTAAGTCATCTTCTGAAGCCCCTCTCATTAATATCCATGAAGTGAGGGACCAGAGAGGTTTTATTACTAAATTCCAGTCAAATTTCATTGAGAATAACTATGGTCATAAAACAAGAGAGAACAAAATAAAATGTATGTGGAACTAATTTAGAAGTTTGATATTGTCAGTACAAGATTATTCTTCAAGTACAAAATTTCAAGAAAGCGTTTAGGAATTAATTTTCAAATAGCCTTGTAATCAGATCACCCACACAGAAGTAAATATATTCTAGGGAATTCTGGCCTTTATAATTAGAGTTAGTCCTACACAATTTAAAGCTTCATCAACAACTTTAAACTCAACTATGGACTAATTATCATATATTTATTTGTTTTGACACACTGGAGACTATTTCAATTCATCTAGCCAAAAAATGTACATTCTTAATTGTGTTATCTCTTCTTCAAAAGATCCAAATATAAAAGAGTAATTTCATTAGGCTCTGACCTTTGGCATGCACTACTAAACAACATCCTTATTAGTAAAATGTCTCGGGAGTGCCTTTAGGGAAGAACAATGAATATTTATTTAGAAACTGGCTTTTGGCCAAATGTCTATAGCCTAAAGGAGTAAAATTACATACCAAAGCATTTCAATTTTCACATACTTATGATTTTCCCCTGCACAGTTGTGAAGGGCAGAAGTGTCTATGTTATATACACTGCAACTCATTTTTCAAAAGCCTCATTTGCCATTGGAATGTATAGTACACATTTCTGTTCAATCATAAAATGTTAAATAGGTATGAATTCTGGTTAACTATTACAAGCTAACTAGCTGCAATGCAAAGGAGAGCAGGCTAATTTTCTTAGTCTCTTAAATTTTCAGCAAGCTGCTTTTAAGTAATAGGGAAAAAGAGATAGTTCAAATGAAAATAACATTTATTGCTGAAGTTAGTCTGTCAAACAGAGTGTAGAAAGTTAGTAAGAAATATTTTAAAATGAACATACTCTATTCTCTGCATTGTCATTATATTTTACTGTGGAGAATGTGTTTGCCATACCTCTGAAAATGACTCTAACTGAATGAACAGGTAAGTTGAATTATGCATATAGAATCCCATCCTCCCATAGGGAAGCAGAGCCCTACCATTTGCTTGAACAGGATGTTAGGCATGCATCAATGTAGCAGAATCCCAATCCTTATACATTTTTCCATGCCTCCTGACTATACTAGGATACCTCTAGGAATCATCTCTTCTCCCTTATTTATTCACAATAAAGGACAGCCCATGGCATACTATGTTTTCACCATATTCACTGTCCCACTAATATTTTATCACTTGCTTAGTTCTTATATGGAAAATAAATCATTGTTTAAATTCTTATGTCGTCATTTTGTCTGGAACCGAGTCCTGAGTGGCAGAGTCAGGTGGATCTCTAAGGCAAAGTGGTCAGCTAGCCTAGAAGAACCAACGATCTCTGGGTTTCCTGAGATACTCTGGATCAAAAAGTAAATTGGAGAGTATTAGAGAGAGACATCTGATATCAATGTCTGGACTCTAAGTAAACTCACATCCACACATCCTCAGCTGCAAACATATGAGGGCAGCTCATAAGCTTGATCATACATATTAGAGAAAATGCCAGGCATAATTTGTCACACACAAAAAATTGTGACATATAACTTAAAACTTCATAAACTTTCCTGATTGATATTAAGCTTACTAGTATAAGATGAAATATGCTCTCTTCATTGAAACTTACAGATCTATTTGTAGTGTCCTTTATGAAATTCAGTTAATTATTTTTGGTATTAGAGTTATTTTGCAGAAATCTGTTCCTACAATATAATGCCAATGATCGAAACTCTTGACCACTAACTTCCTTCCATTTTAATCTCAAAGCCTCAATAAAAGTTTTTTGAATGAGAAAAAAGTATTTCTGCACAGAATTTTTCTATAACCTAAATTACAAGCCAGTTATACTTTAGCAATGTAGATGAACATTTGAGAAAGCCTGGTCATAGGCTGTGCATAAAGTAAATAAAGTAAGGTTAGATATTGTTAAGAAGCAATTACCTGGGCTGGTGAGATGGCTCAGCAGGTAAGAGTACAAACTGCTCTTTCAAAGGTCCTGAGTTCAAATCCCAGCAACCAATGGTGGCTCACGATCACCCTTAATGAGATCCAATGCCCTCTCCTGGCATGTCTGAAGACAGCTACAGTGTACTTATTTATAATAAAAATAAATCTTTGAAGAAAAAAAAAAAAAGAAGAAGCAATTACCTGCTTCAGAAAATGGAAATCACAAATAGGCGATTGGCAATTTAGGAAAAAAAAAAAAAAAAAAAAAAAAAAAAAAAAAAAAAAAAAACAAGAGCCAAAATGTCTTCATGGGGCATTGGGCACCATTTAATGAAAGGGAAAAAGAATTCTACCCAAGACATAGAAGAGGAAACTTAATCCGGAAGGACTTGGCTGACAAGTAGGACGTAAGATTGAGAGAAAACCATCAACCCATATAGATTGACTGTCTACTGTGCTGGGTGCAGTGAGAAGGAGAGGAGAGATAAATTTTTAAGATTAGAGAGGACAGCCATAACACTTCAGGAATATAAAATTGATGGAGAAAGGCAAGACAGAAGAAAACCCAACAAGGCTTGTGAAACATATAGCACTGGAAAGTCGCTGTTGAGAGATTTGGATAATAGAATTCCCAGGAAGCTAGAGGCTTGCGAGCAGTACATTACATGAGATAATGGCCATGAAAATGCTTTGTAAACTGCAAGGCGCTGTAGAGCAGGGAGATACAATCATTATGTGGTTCACTTTCTAAAGAAGTCTATGATTTTTTTTTCTCTCAAGCTCATTGGAAATGATTTATGAGGTACCCTAAGAGAAAGAGGTGATAGGTCCCACACTTACTTGGACAATATCAGGTTAAGCTGATCTGAGATAACAGAACATAGATATTGTTAGAAAGAATTTACATGTACTTGGTTGGATAGGTATGAAACTCAGGGCCTAATCCTACACTGGCCAATAATAATAGTTTTCATACAAGTTATAACAGATCAATGGAACAATTACATGACATTTTCTCAAGAGAACCAAACAAAAATAATAATAAACAAAAATTAAACTTCTATTTATATCTACCAAACATAGTTGTAAGAACTTTAAAATTAAAATACCATGAAGTTCAACATTGTGAAGTATCATTAAGTTGTATTTCATTAATACTATATGATTATAGAAAAGTTCTAGTTTGCATATTGTACTCTGGTATTCATGGGGTTCACGTAAAGTCCTGCTTATATCCCTCTGATGAATATTGATTTATGCTGTCATTTGCCAGAATGAGACCATGTACATCAAAACACCTGCATGTTTTTCCTGCTTGACATGTCTAACAGATAACTTTCAATGTCATATTTGACAATCACAGACACTTTTCTTAAAACATTCTCATCAGTTTGGTGAGAACATGGAGATTTCTCCAAATTTTAGCCAACCACATGGTTCAAAAGCCCTTCAGCCAAATAGAGGTTGTTGGCAAACAATTGGAGAATAGTCAGGTCAGTTAAGATTTTAAATGTAAGCAGGAGGTAGCTCACACCCTTAGTTGAATTAAGTAAATAAGCATAACATGTGACCAGCTAACTGAACTCGTAAGGATTTAATGTACACAGAGAAGATCTCAGCACAGTATCTGTTCATTATCCTGTTTAGATTTTGTACTGGGGTAGATGAAGCCTTTATATTACTCCTTTTTAGGAAACAGCCTTACGTGAATTGGTTTTTACATTTTTGTGTGAAATGTATTGCCTCGAAGCAGAGTTGCTTGACACGGCATGTTGGCTTCTAATTTGTCCTTCTGAAGGAGTTCTAGATTCAAAGTGTAATGTAACAGGTAGAAATGTTGTTGATGTACTAGTAAGCTAAGCCATGTGCTCAAATACCATGACTGGTTACATATCTCTATTCAAGGTTAGCCCTGAATGCCTCTTAGAGAACATAATCTGAAAATTACAAAAGTATTTACAAGTTAAGGAAATTAAAATAGTGATAAATAGGACTGCCAAATAATCAGATCGTTTGATTAGGAGCACGAAGGCTGAAAGAGTGCTGATAATATGTTCTATCAGAGAATTCTTTAAATGTAGATGACAACTGAAGGCAGAAGACAAAGACACATGGAAGAAGCCATAGAAGCAAGCATCTAAACAAAATAGCTGGCATTATAGAAAAACTTTGTTCATCTACGAAGACTGGACTTTGTGTCAGAGGACACATTTATCCATTTCTTTGTAAATCCAGTTATATATTTTGGGATACTGGGACAGCGAGAAAGAACACAGTTTGAGATCTTAGCCTTGGTGGATAGGTAGTGATCAAATTATTGGAAATCTCTGACTTTGTAATTATGCTGTAGGTAACAAACATTATTAAGTTGGACCTACATCTGTATTTTTGTTAGGGTTCTCAATGCCTATAGAAACCTTTCTGCTTCCCATGAGATTTGAGATCTTCAGTTGAGAGAACACTTCTGAGTGCCTGGACCTTATACCACGTGCAGCCCCATTAGCATAACTTCCCAGGGTATTTCCTTTCTCCTACACAGACCTGGTAGCAGCTTGCTCCTTCATCCCTTATTTTTGGCATTCATTTTAGTGCCTGATGATTTGGTAACAGAGAGAATATATTGAAAGTCTCTTAGAGAATCAGCCAAAAATTTCATCTACTTATGTATTTACCCACATTCCTTTGTTATCTAGTTTTATAAGCAAAGGTTCCTTTCTAGATCCACGATGTTAAACTGTTTGACTGGCTCCCTTTAAAATATATGCTCATCAAACATACGAGCAAACAAAATACTAAACAAAAACTCATGGTATTGTTCACAAGCATCTGTAAACATATCTCCCAGCTTGAAGTTTATATTTAACAAAAACAAACAAAAATAAATTAAACTGTATTTAAGACCTTAACTTTTGTCAGTCATAGAACTTTACTACTGAAATCAAATGAATCAATAGTAACCATCATCCCATGCATTAAATGAGCAACCTTAAGACATACAAATCACAGCATGGGGAAATGACATGGAGGCAATATAGACATGTTTTACAGTCTGTCAGTTAGTGCCTTAAACACAGTATGCCCTCAATTAGGTTATTACTTTGCTTTAGTAAACACTAAACCAATGGAGGATTTATTTGTTTCCAAATGCAATGTTCCCATCCCAATGATTTAAGGAGGCATGACTACAGCCCATCATGAGGAACATTTATTTTTTACCAACTTGAAAAGTAGCTGGCATGGTTTCAGTGAGAGCCTCATAGGATATGTCAAAGGAAGTTAATAAACAAAGGATTAAGGTAGGGAGTGACTAAACAGTGTTGTCCAGAAAAATGATGGATTTGTTGTGTGAAATTTGTCACAGAGAGCAAGGCAAACCTTTACCAATATTATGTGTGAATCAAGGAAATAAGTTTTCCCTGTAACTTATTTAGTTCTAATTTATTCAACTTTCTTCAATGAAAGAATACCAACAAATGTTGGCCTCCATAAGTTATACCCAAATTCTCTCTAAGTCGATTGCAGTGTCCCTGAGCAACTTTCAGTGTGCATCTTCAAGAAGCTAGAATTCTACAGTCTAAGTAGAGTTCTGCGATACGTGTCCTCATATGCATCAAGAGGCAGTGGCTGTCATTCTTTGTTGAGCTCCATGATAGCAATTCTCTGGTAACCCTACATTCAGACTGGGTGGGTTCATATTTTTCTCTCCTGGGATTCAATATACACACACCAAACCTCCTATATGTGCCAAAGACATGATTAACAATAAGCCATGCAAATGTTCTTCTATAAACCCTCTTCAGCCTATCCTCAGAACATCTGCTTTTGTTTCCCCAGCAATCCCTCCTGTGTGTGTTATACAAAGCCATTATAGAGGATGAAGTTGGCATGTGTCTTGTGAAAATGTCTGCATCAGAAAGTCTAGGCTTAATTTAGAGAATATTGATATGAGTTTTGGTCGAATTTTAGACATAGAAAAGTTAATATGACTTTTGAAATTTTCCTTTACTTACCGAAATTAAAAAAAAAAAAAATGTCAGGGATAACAGACTGCTGTGAGCTTTACAAGATTAACTTTTCCCCTCAGGTATGAGAATGTCACATGGTATTTGGCCAATATAATTAATTTAATTATTTTCTAATAATATTGGTATGTCACATAAGTAATGCAGAGATTAAACTCACTTATCTTCTTAAAAACCTCAAAGCATCTCTATGGTAACTGATCTATGCCAGCATCACCAGGACATAAAGCCAATTACAATAAATAATGAGATATCAGTGAGCACACATAACTGTGTTTCAGTACATCAACTGAATGCCTTTCTAAAAACTCAGACATTTGAAATGTTTTGAAACTCAAGCTTATTTGTGAAAAACATATTATTCAAACCTATATTAAAAAAACTACAGTATTCTCTGGAAGAAAATATTTTCCTTAAGGATACTTTTAATGATTTATAAAATGTCATAAAATTACCTACAAATATAGAATTTTGGTAGATTATAACAAATAATTTTAAAATTATTGGTGTTATTGAAGAACTAATAAATATATGTGGGTGTGTTTATTACATATATAATGTTAAATATGTTTGCTTACAAAACCCCCTTCATTTTTATTAAAGATCTAATTGTTTATGTTACAATTTTGAAGAAGTTTATCATATAGATACTGGGTAAAGTATCCCCTAAATATAAAGAATCAGATTACACAATACAGTAATGTGTTTCAGTTTATAATAATTTATTATGTATAATAGCTTAGTAATAACTTATACATACTCATTTATTCATACTATAACTTATTTTTGTCTTATGGTTTAGGGCCAAAAAAGAAAAAATATCTCTGCAAGAAGTTTTATTTACCCTATTTCTAGTCCATTTCAACTGCCGTTTGATAATTTGGCATTTTTAAATGATTTTTTTCTACATTGTATAGTTTCCATGGTAGTGTGGTCGATGTTGAGTTAAATTGC
This sequence comes from Mastomys coucha, assembly GCF_008632895.1. Lineage (NCBI taxonomy): Eukaryota > Metazoa > Chordata > Mammalia > Rodentia > Muridae > Mastomys > Mastomys coucha. The sequence continues at coordinate 190,886,696 of NW_022196905.1, read as the reverse complement.
TTCATCTGGTTTTCTTCACACTGTCTTCTTCAGTCTCCACCTCTTGAATTGAGCCTAGAACTGTGAAGGGAAACAGTTGTGGACTATGAACCTGTGATCTTCTCTGGAAATGGATATAGGAAATTACTCTATGAATTGTTCTCAGATAGTTCATGATGAGAGATCAGGGTGGTTTAAATATAGTAAGGATTTTAATAGCCAAAAGAACTCACAAACATTAATTTGACTTTCAATCTAACTTGATAAGACTTGGAGATTTTTGTAGTGTTAGTTTAAGTATAACAATAATCATATGTCGATGAAGTTTTCTTTAGGAGAATATTTTGGAAGATATGTATACATCCTAAATACCAAACTTTTAATTAGCACTGAAATATGCTCATATTATCATGTAAATCATCTTGAATGAACTACTATATAATTTCAATGAGGTGAGAGATCAAACACTAAACCTACCCCCACTTTCCAGTTTCCTTATTGTGAAGCCTTATTAAGAACTATAACTCCAGTGCACTCAGCCAACTATATTAGAGAAATACTTATGTCCAATGATGTATTTGTTCTTCTGTCTCTCCCCAATTACATACCTGAGCAATCCGCACTCGCACAGACCTACACTCTACTCAATAGCAAGAATGTTGTAGACAGTCTGGATTAAGGTAGGCCTTGTTTTCATTTTGCAAACTATAGTTAAACAGTTTAGTTTAGGTGTTACATTAACGTTTGCTTGCTTTCTAATGTGCATGTTTCAATCATTTCAAAAATATGCAAAGGTGAATAGGATGAGATGGATCAGTGAACATAGGTGCTTTCTGTTGACATTTAGAGCATGAAGTCAGTCACTCAAGTTCACCTGGTAGAAGGTGAGAACCAACTCCCAGAAGCTGTGCTGTGACTTGTATATGTGTGTTAGAATATATCCCAACACACAAATGCAAAATGAATACATTAAATACAATAACATTTTTAAAATACAGGGTTATGATAAATGCTAAAGAGCTTCTAGATACAATTGAATAAATTAGAATAAATATGTCATTAGAAAATTTTAAAATGTGAGTTTGATAGATTGTCTGGACTGGAGATGCTCTGGCATAGAGTTATATTCCCCTTCTGCTTTATTTTACCCAAAGTGCATGAAGTCATATAATGCACACCAACTTATCCCTCCTCCTTTGCAAATCACAGGCTGGGGGAAAGAATTGAAATCTCAGACACATCTGTTAAAAAGAACATATTCCTAACATGGTGAAAAGGAATGTAAAAACACATAATTTTAGAAATCAAAATAAACTTCAAAAAGGTTATTTCTAGCTAATAATGGTCCTGAGAATCAGATGTCAACTATCCAAAAGTGGTCTATACCTCACCCCGTCTTTCAAGACTTCACAGATTCCTGAGGAAAATGAAGGGAGGCAGTAGAATGGAAGATGCGAAGATGTAGAATTAAGACCCTGTGATCAAACAGTATTCATTCTGAGAGACATATTATACGTGATCAAAAAAACATAATTCACTCTTTTATGTTCCCTTTGTATTAGATATAAATTCCATATTGATATCATTGTCCTTATGTATATTTGGTTGTGAGATGTTAATTAATGATTTTATCCTTCAGAGAGAAAATAATGCAATCTTGTAGAGGAAAGGCAGGCAGATGAACACTTTTATAACTCTGTTTGGAGCATTTTAAAGTAGAAACATATTCAAAGCAGCTACTTAGGTTTTAAGATGATGGCTCTGAGAGATGGCTCCAAGATGAACAGCACATGTTGCTGTCTCAGAGCACTTTAATTCTGTTCCCAGCACCACGAGTAGTCCGAAATTGCCTGATAATCCCAAATGTGGTGTCTTCTAACCTTGACAGGTACCAGGAGTACATCTATTGCACATATAAACAATGAGGCAAAATACACATAGAATAAAAGAAGATAAATCTACAAAGAGTATAGAGCTGGTAGTAAAAGCCTCAATTATGTTTTTGAAACATATTCCTCTAGCTCTTTCTTCTCGTGTTTGAAAATCAATGTCCTATAAAATTGACAGAATAGGATAATTGCCATTTTCATGAGAAAGGGACCAGAATTAATAATCCTGATGTTGATTTTTAAAGGGGTATGTAGAAGAAGCAGTGCTTAGGCATATTCTACATGATGTGCATTATTCTAACGATGTTTCCAGCTTGTGGTCTGTCTTTCCTTAACTGTAAACACAGTGTGATTCACTTAGGCTGCAGAGAATAATCCACAATCTACTTAAGAGAACAACTGTGGCCAGAACTTACCAGGGCACTGCTGAATGCAGACAGTATCTTATAAAGTTAAATAGGGACAGGAATATCCCAAAGGGCATAGTAACACTATTCATGTGAAAACCACAGATCTTTCAAAAAGTCACATATTGGAGTGGTTCCCAAAGGTAAATAAGGATATCTGGGTCCAAAAGGAACAAAACAAAACAAACCATGAAATTATGAGTAAAATTTTGGGCAGCATGTGTATAGTAGAGGATTGCAATTTGATCATCAATAGGAGGAGAGGAGCTCTGCCCTGTGAAAGTTCTGTGCCCCAGTGTAGGGGAATGCCAGGGCCAATAAGTGGGAGAGGGTGGGGTGGCAGGCATGGGGAGGGGGGAGGCAACAGGGGTTTGTTTTTGTTGTTTTTGTTTGTTTCTTTGTTTTTTGGAGGGAAACTGGGAATGGAGAAATTTACATGTAAATAAAGAAAATATCTAATAAAAAAATTTGAATTTAAATCTTTCACTAGAGCAAGCAGAGTGAAATGGATGAGTTTCAGAACTATAAGATATTAAAGCAAGGGCTAAGGGATTTTCTGATGTTAAGATTCTTCAGATTATCTCTATCAGTAAGTAATGTTGCATTAAAAATCCTCATTCACATCCATGTATGCAATAACATTATTTAAATAGGGGCCATGAGTATGAAATTGAGCAATGAAGGATAAATGTGAGGATTTGGGGGAGGAAAATATAGAGGACAATGATGTAATTATATTAATATAAAAAATGGAAAGATACACTTTTTAAAAATCTTGTTCTAGACTGCTGCATTGGAGACTTTGGTTTTAAAGAGCAAATCTTACTGTAAATCTTTTGACATTTTGATGTGATACAACATTCATAATGTTGGCTGTGAAGAATAATTTCCACTCCAAGTCTTGTTAGTAGTTTTTAATGTAAAAAGAAAATGAAAAGTCTAACAAGTCTCAATGTCTCGCAGAGATAAATGATGAGTTTATTTTTAAAAGCTGTTGAGGAAAGAAACAAACAAGACAGATCAAGAACACTGCAAAGGAAGGATTTCTGGATGTACAAAAGAATGTTTTCCAACGTCTTCCATCCTGAGAATTGTGTAGTAGTTTTATTTTCTTTTCTTAATCAGCAGGGCAAATCAGCTAGCCAGAGACTAGGTAGATGGAAATTGGAACAGAGCTGTGGGGCAGACAAGACTATGACTGCTTGGTGCCCCAAAGTGAAGCTCAATACATAAACTTATACATGGAAATAACTTTCTGCTGATTCCCTCAGTGTTGGCCGAATTGTAATGACTTTGTGTGACACATAATATGGTGAGCATAGTGCTTACTGTTTGTTCTCCAAATGACATCTCTTAAAACGACGCTTTTAAGTGAAAATAATTACTAAAATAGAATTTATATTTGACTGTTTTCTCATTTTGTTGTTCAAAGGATATTTCTCATCTCCTAAAGTACTTTAAAGATGCCAATAACATAAGCAAGTAATACTCTATTCCTGAATAATTTCCTAATTAACTCTGTATTTTAAAAAGTACCTGCTTTCTTTTCTCCTCTAGAACAGTTTAAACCTTACGTCTTCTTCTCACATAATAATCTGTATGAGTCAATAAGCCACAAAGAGTGCCAGCCGTGTAAAGATACACCAATTAGAAAAAAAGTAAAGTTCATGTTTTGAAGAAAGAGGCACATTAGCTGAGGGACATTGGCCTTCGCTGCTCAGCTCTTCTGCAAAGGAGAAGAATCTGAAGTGAGTTCTATTGCAAAGTGTTTAAAAGTCAGAGTTAACTGACAGAAAAATTAACAAATTTGACTCATATCAGTCACTAGGTGTACAGGGTCAATTTAATCCCTATCCCTTGCTGTGTTTAAGTAATATATACACATCTTGTGGGAGCAAGAGTTTACCTGACTCTCTCATGGAAAGACCATGAGGCTTTAGAAAACACCGTCAATTTGTAAGCAATATTGATTAAACCTAGCCTGAAAATCTGAAACACTGTCACTTAAGATAGATAGAGAGAGAGAGAGAGAGAGAGAGAGAGAGAGAGAGATGGATGGATGGCTAGATAGAGGGGGGATGGATGGATGGATGGGTATGTGGGTGTGTGGATGGGTGGACACATAGATGAGTGGATGGTGGACAGATGGATGAAGAGATAGACAAGACAGACAGAGGTGGTTTTACTGTCAAGATATCACAGATTGGAAAACATAAGTGAATTTTGGAGTTGTATCTGAAGATCCTGGGGTCCTATAGCAAAGTTTTATCTCCATCTCTTCCAAATCCACTTGTTTTCTAACCTAGAAAACACTGTCATTTATGCCAGGTATGCTGAGATTATTTTCATCTTATCCCTCTTATTGTCTCTTAGCAACATTAAGTTCTTTGCTACAGTCCAGCTACTTTAACCTACTTGAAGAAACTTACCTGAACAAATACTGAACACTGAAATATTTTTACTGCGGAGTATGAGTCATTCAGAAATTCCATTGAGAAACAGTTGGAGTGCTTCTAGTTTGTATCAGGTGCATCATTTATTTATCAATTAAAATCACATGACTCCTGACCTCATTCAAATACACTCTAGTGGACATTGCAAATAAAGTTATCATTAATATATTCAAAATGCTACAAGAAAACAGTCACTGTGACTTCTCAGTCAAAAAACAATGGTAATTCTCCCACCCCCGAGAGTTGAAACTAACAAAGTATAATTATTCTCACCTGCTCTGAGGGCAGAGGCTAGATATCACACAGGATTTCACATATTTCTAAATGATGCAAATTCTGTTGTCATCCAAAGAGGATGATGTGTACAATAAGATTCATTGTTTATTCCTGTATCTGCGGTAGGACTTGAATGAGTCCTTTATGCCTCCCCATACTGATTGTGTAATTATCTGACAAATGGATGAAAATGTTACTAATCTTGTTTTCCCCAGTGCGGGCTGGTTTAAAAGGCCATGAGTGGTTATGAACATTCACAATTTAATAAATTCAGTTACATTTTAAAATATATTATTTAAAATTGTTATATTAATTATAAGTTTAGAACTTTTTCTGCATAATTCATCGTATATTTTAAACAAAAAGTTTATTTAAACACCTTAATGAAATGCAGATTACAACCTGGCAAAAATACCCTCATATATAACGTTTACATACTCATTGAGTTATAAATATTTGTGTCTAAATATAGGATATACTTTTAAAAAAATTTTTCTCCACTTGTACAACTTTAGAGATTATATGATTTAATAATTTTGTTTAATTAGAGGAAAAGCCAAATGAGATTTTTTTTTGTTGTTGCTGCTGTTGCTAATTTTTATCATTTATTTATTTATTCATTTATTCATTAATTTTACACCTCAACTGCAGCTTCCCCTTCCTCCTCTCTTCCGTATCCCTAGCCCCAACCTCTCTTCTTCTCTTTGTTCCCCAATTGGTTCTTCCTCTGTTTCTCTTCAGAAAAGAGCAGGTCTCCCATGAATCAAGCAAGGCATCTCAATTTTAAGTAAAACTAGACACATCCTCTTCTATTAAGGCTAGGCAAGAAAACCCAGTCAGAATAAAGGGTACTGAAAGCAGACAACAGAGTCAGAGACAACCCTGCTACCATAGAAGAATTCAAAAAAACTACATTTCAATAAACCAAATAGTTCAATTAAAAATGGGGTACAGAGAACTCTCAACAGAGGAATCTCAAATGGATGAGAAGCGCTTAAAGAAATGTTCAGCATCTTTAGCCATCAGGGAAATGCAAATTAAAATGACTCTGAGATTCCATTTTACACCTGTCAGAATGTCTTTGATTAAAAACAGAAGTGACAGTTCATGCTGGTTAGGATGCAGAGCAAGGGGAAGACTCCTCCACTGCTGGTGGGAGTGCAAACTTGTATAGCCACTTCGAAAATCTATATGGCAGTGTCTTAGAAAATTATCAAACTCTTTTTTTCATATACATTAACTTACTATGCTTTCCTTGGGTGTTGTAGTTAGGGTAATGTTTTAGAGTTGTAACTATTCCTTGGGTCTGTGGTTAGCTCTGTGACACATTGCTTGGCTTACAAGGATGAGAACCAGAGTTCAGATTTGCAGAATCTTTGCAAATCACCAAGCTGCGTAGTAATTATCTGTATTAACATCATCTGGAAGCATAGACTACAAGCAAGATAGTCGACTAGCTTGTGTAGAATTTGTCAGTTCTGGCTTCAGTGAAGGATCTTGCCTCAATGAATAAGGTGATGAGAGATTCACATAAAAGTCAATGTCAACTTTGGGTTTCCACAGGCACATAAACAAAGGTGTATACCACTACACAGTTAGATCCACAACCACCTACATTTGTACAGGTTTGTACAACACATACACACACACACAAACACAAACACACATACCATCACCACACACCACACCACACACGCACACTTTGTTAAGCCATAGAAGTGTTTACTCACTGACTAAAAATCAGTTTGTTGCTTAGTAATAAAAAGGAATGTCAGTCTTTTGTGTGTTTAAAAGTTAAAGGCTTTACTCTGCATGCAGTTGGACACATTAAAAGTAAATTGAATGTTTGTATGCTTCACATATAAACAAAGAATGATTTAGTCAATGGTGTTTTGAATTCTCCCTATCTCTGAGGAGAAAATAACCATTAGAGTCTGTGGATATATTTAATATAGGCTCTCAATGCTTTATTTTGAGGATACAGAACAAAATAGAGACTCCTATTTTTTTTAAATAAAATTTAAAATTAAATTTACAGTAATTTTTCTGAAAATGTTTGACCTAGTGGACATCAGAAGAATAGTTGAATATACCGTTTCCTTAGGAAAAAACAAAAAAACAAAAATTCAAGTTAGAAATACCTTCATAGGTGTACCTGACAGCAGTAAAATTAAGATTTCCAAATATATAAACACAGACTACTTAGCAATACTTCAGAAAAAGTTTGAAATTTTCATTACTAGAAATAAATGCTGATATTCTCTCATGAGTTATCTTATACAATATCAAACTTAAGCTAAATTTATGTTTAGAAATTGAATGAAAAAAATTAAATGTACAGATTTACAGTGATGGCACAAGATTTTGGGTTATACCAGATAATTTCAATGTATTGATTCAGTACAGCAGGAGTTTCCTCTTCCATGAACCTTGTTGGTTCCTAGGCATATCTATCAATTCATATATGGTGGAGCAGGTAGTCATTGTCCATCCAAGATGAAGATGTGATGAAATTCAAAGGCCTACTCAGTTCTCCTGAGCTCATGTACATGTACTCATTCTCTCCTCAAGAATGTACTATACTATTTCTTTCACTTTTTCTCTCTATTGTGCTCTTGTTGTTTTTGAGTTGTGTTATTTTATTTTGTTTTTATATTTGACCACTATCACACTGAGTTCAACTTAAACTATCCCCAGCTCTTTATAATCCTGGCTTCCTGAGTACCGTAACTACCTATTTTAGTTTAAGGATTTTATTTTTATTTGTATGTTTGGGTGCGGGAAGGGGTGGGAGGGCTTGTTGTTGTTTGTCTGCTAAGTACAAGTGTGGAGATCATAGGACAACTTGGGGGAAAATGGTTTTCTCCTCCACCATGGTGTTTCTGGAAATTGAGCTGAGTTTGTCAAGCTTGGTTTCTTGGCAGCAAGGGTGTTTAATCTCAGAGACATCTCAGAGGCTTTGAGTACTCAAAGCTTGACTTCATTCACTGCCCCTGGTTATTTGGCAAGCCACACTGCCATAATTTAATGTCCTCAAAACCTTCCTGTTCTCTTCCTCAACATCTCCACAGCCGCCTTGACTCTGCTTATGCCCTTGACTAGCATCTTACCCTGTTTCATTTCTCACAATCCCTGGGAAATCTGTCAAAAAAGGGAGAGCTTTCAGCACCAGCTGCAGTAACAAAACTTTACATTTTTCAGTAGTTTATTGGATGCTAGTTCATTCACAGCAGTCTCTGTCATTTGAAATCAGGGGGCATTGGCTGTTCTGTGGGGTCATTATCTCGCTTGTTCTAGAAGCAGGAAACTTTTAGAAGAAGCCACATCACATATAGATGTAATCTTCTCACCAATGTGCTCTCTCTCTCTCTCTCTCTCTCTCTCTCTCTCTCTCTCTCTCTCTCTCTCTCTCTGTGTGTGTGTGTGTGTGTGTGTGTGTGCATTTTGTATGTGGTATGTGTGTGTGTGTGAATGTGTGTGCTTGCATGTGTGATGTATATTTTGTGTGTGACCACAGCACTTTCACTGGTTAATCAATGCATTGGTTAATGTCAGGAAGCTAAGGCAATAATGCAGAAAGGGTAGCAGGCAGGAAGCCCTGTACTTTCTAGATTTTTTTTTAAGAGATACATCCATAGAATGAGGCTGGTCTCTCTAAAGAAGCCGAGAGAGCTATCATGCCTTCCTAACAGACTTTACTCTAACAGCTGTGCATCTTGAAATGGGAATTGCGATAGTTAGGGTATGCTATTCTGGATGCTAAAGTACAGCCTGCAAAATGACTCAAATAGCGTGTGCATGAAACCATGGAGAGCTGATCCTAGTCACAGCCCCTCACTGTGGCCTCATTTCCATTTCCTTTGATGAGAATCTGTCCAACAGGCACTAAAAGTGGGTGTGCTGTGGACGGCTATTTCCATGCCTCAAGCAATAAAACAGTGGGGCTGGCAAATGTGGACAGAAGAAATGTAATCCACCTCAGCCTGAGCTGCCTGTTTGTGATTGTAATGACTTTGCATGTAACTTAGATGACTTCAGAGAAGTTTACATCCATCTCAAGTAAAAAAAAAAAAATACTTTGGCAGGGATCAATATGCATAATCGACAAGCTGCTTGGCCTTGGGTGAATTGTCATCAGTTCAAATCTATAGCAATAAAAAACAAAACAAAACAAATAAACAAACAAAAAACCCTAAAAAAAAAAAGAAAACAAAAACTAAACAAAAAACCACAAACTTTTAAAAGTGCTTCTGAGAGGCAGTATCATCTATAATATCATACCGAGTGTTCTCAGATATGCATTATGTTCATGTAGACTTTGTGCAAGCTTTAATGGTTTCTATATTCTCACACATTTTAATGACTCAGTACTTTTAACAGGTACAAATGAAATATATATTTTATTACCTTGCTTTTTTTTTCTCAACCTATCACAAAACTGTAAGCAGTAACCTTTCATGGGCTGGGTCATGATAATTCTGAATCTATAAATAGAAGGAAATGCCTTCCCTGCCTTTGACCCCCACAGCCTCCTCACAGTCCTTGACTCTCTGTCAATTCCTTTCCTTAGGTTTAGATTTAGGAAGCTATCCTTTATTATAATACAATTGATGGAACAGCTACCAGGCAAGGAAAATGCTGTATTTTATACTTCAGCAACCTCAGAACAGTACACTCACAGGGGTGCCATTAGGCAGTTTTCTCTCCTGTAAGAGTATGTGGTTGGGCTCTGAGGTAGAGAATAGACAGTCCTCAGAAGGGTGATTTCCCTATGTGCTCGCCGAGGTTCAAATTCCCAGCTGTAACTGAGCTAAGTCAGAGGTTCATAAAAGCTAGTATTCAGGCCTCCGTGAGGACATGTCAAGAATAAGAATGAACAGAGAAGGAAGGATATAAGATCACATAACTTCATGGATACACCTTTACTTTAAGGTCTTATAATCCTTAATAAATTCTATTATAAAAATTATCATTATATAACATAAGGACAATAGTCAGAGGTAGACATTCCTCTATGTTTAATTTTAACAATTTGTCGTGACCACCCTCGACCAGCAAGAATGACGCAACACACTCTCGGGCTCTTCTCCAGCAGTTTATT
>NW_022196905.1:190874893-190876545 GCF_008632895.1 Mastomys coucha | reverse complement strand
TGTGTGTGTGTGTGTGTGTGTGTGTGCATATGAATGTATATGCACAAGCTTGTGTATGTAAATTGCATAGAATAAGCTTGGGTACAATTTCTCAGGAACCATCCATCTTTCCCTTGAGGTGAGATCTCTTCAATCTCTCTATATCTGTGTTTCTCTCTTGTAATCTCTCTCTCTCTCTCTCTCTCTCTCTCTCTCTCTCTCTCTCTCTCTCTCTCTCTCTCTTTCTCTCTCTCTCTTTCTTTCTCTTTCCCTGTCTCCCATACTCCCTCCTTGAACTCAGCCAGTTAGGTCCAGGTTCCCTCTGTTTCTGCTCTCCAGCTTAGGGAATAGAATAAGCCTCCATGATTTCAGGCTTCTTAAATGTGTCTTCTGAGGATCAATTTCTAGTCCTCATGCTCCTGTGTAAGCCAGGTTACCAAATAAGTCATTCCTCACCCCTAAATGAGGTTTTTAAATGTCTTCACTGTCTTTCTAACACATGATCATTGTCTATTTTTAATCCTTATTGTGCTGTAATTGTACTATGTATCACAATCCAAAGTGTGTCTAGTTCTGTCTGTGTGACATACATGGTTTATTTATAAAATACTTTTCAACCATCCATTCTAAGACCTTCAGTTCATGCCACCCCACACATTTATATTAAATGAGTTTGGAAGATTTTAACCTTTCCAACCGAAAACTGACTTCTGCTTTACTCCCACATTTCCTTGTCTCTCTATTAAAAGAAGGAACATGCATTCTCTAATTTATTTAGATCTTTATGAGATAGTTTCAGTTTCAAATACGGGAGAGAAGGTAGCCATCTAATGTTCTGCTCTGTGAGTCATTGTAAGCAAAGCAGAAAAGGAGGATCATGGCTGACTAGGATAAGCACTGTTTTGTTTTGTCCCAAAATTAATCTCTCTGACACCAAAAAGAATAGGAAACATATAAATGCCATTCTTATCTCTATCCCCAAACTAAACTGGCATGAAACCATGTCTGCTTATAATCTGTATCACTGTGTCCTGTGCATCTGCATTATCAACACCCACCGGGAGTCTGATCTGTTATTTGCCTTCTGTATGAGGGGAAAAGAGTTGTATGCCAAGTCCTTCTGCCTACCAATCATTGACCTGGTCTAGCAGCATATGAAATACAATACTTTTTCTTCATGATTTTGGTGTTAGAGACTGTCCTGTGAATTTTGTGAGTTCACAGAATAGCTTTCTTTATTTGGATTGCCTCAGTACTTGGCATAGACCTTGGTGGGATATTTTATTGGGGTCAAGTGTTTGTAGAAGTAATTTGTAATGCTTTAGTTTTTTTCTAGCTCTTTCAACACTTGAACTCCAAGGCACTCTGTGGCTCTAGGAAGCAAAAGTTCCAGGGTCTAATGAACATGCTTATGGAATCAGTTTATTTGCTATGATATTTTATAAAGAAGACTGTGATGTCTTTTAAAACTAAATACAGACTGCTTACACACATACAGACATAGAGAGAGAGAGAGAGAGAGAGAGAGAGAGAGAGAGAGAGAGAAAGAGAGAGAGAGAAAAACTGAAGTTTTATTAATGCATAACATCTAAAGAAAGAAGTATATTGTCAGGTACTGTCAGAACCTCTTAGGAGATAGCTATATTTAGACTGGCTTGCCCTTCCTTCAGTCC
>NW_022196905.1:190864858-190873552 GCF_008632895.1 Mastomys coucha | reverse complement strand
TTTGTTTTTTGGAGGGGAAACTGGGAAAGGAGAAATTTACATATAAATAAAGAAAATATCTAAAAAAATAAATAAATAAAATAAATAAAAGCAATGCTCTTCAGCTAAAAAAAAAACGAAGTATATTGTCAAACATATTGGACTTTGCTATAACGATATGTTGAAACATTTTATTTAATTAAAATTTTCATTCAGGAATCATTAGAATTAATAGATAATTTGTTAGATTTGATTTAAAGAGAATTTTTATATTGCATTACTTAAAATCAAATAAAGGAAATTTTAAGTTTGGTATTTTTTCAGTATCTCTTGAAATATATTCTTTGAACAATATCTATTTATATAAATTTTCCTGAATGCTATCCTTCAGAATTCAAGTTCTCAACAAGTGCATTTTCCCAAACCATAGTATTTCATGAGATCTGAATGAAAAATATAATGTATTTATAAAAGCAATGAACAGTAGTTGGTTAAAAGATCCTGGGTGACAGATACTTGTCATTAATAACAATAGCTAAATGTTAAGTGTGACATAAATATGTGTTGAAGAGGACCACTATAGAAGCAAAATGAACAACAAGGCTTGGTACAATCCTAGATTCTTTGTAAGACATTCAAAGGTTAATTAGTACAGTTGTTATAAAACAGTAGAGGAAATTAAAAATTTGTGTCTTTAGTAACTATTGTATTCTATGCCTGGTATTTGTACATCATAGCCTTAGCTTTTAATTGTAAGAAACTTCCGAATACATGATTCTCTTCAAAAGAAACTGAAGCTCAGAGACTTCATTTTCCTTGCCAAGAAAGTAACAAATCCAGGCTGTGTGTAGTGCCAGGTTTTGCAAAAACTCTACCACTTTGCTGGGTTATGAGGAATAGATTCAATCTTTAAAAAGTTATGATTTAAGAGAAGCATTTTAAAAGGATAAAAATCATCATGCCAGAAGTAGCAAGCTTGAATTCAAATCCACAATGCTGACAAATTATGAAACAGGAAACACATTTGGGTAAACCATATAGCTAAATACCAAACCCTATAGACTGAAGGCTATATGAGAATGATTTCATGAACTTGACTTGTAGAAATCTCTGAATTCTAGCTGATTTTAAGAAGGCAGTGTTTATTCAGCAGCTTGTGAATTTATCCCATGGCATGTAGTACTAGGAGCTAAAAGCTCAGTGTATTCTGGACACTGAACTGTAAAATATCAGTACCATTTCAAAATGAGAAAATAAATTCAGCTGAAAATGTACCCAAAACATCCAGGTAAGAGTCCATAATCCACTTAACTACAGTTGCCTTGATTCCACTTATATGTGCTTTAATTCCAAATGAAATGTTTTTAACAATTTCAACTTTGTCTTGTTAGGTTATTGTTAGATGATAAGAAAGAAAAAAAAATACAAGATAAAGGCGATTTCAGTGGTGGGAACAGTGTCTCTGTAAGAAATAAGGTCACACAAGACAGGAGAAGGGTGGCTTGGTTTTGTGATGGCCCCAGAATAGGAAAAAACAAAACAGAAAAGAGATTGAAAGGTTGATGTCTAGAGGCTAAAAGTTGCCCTTGGAGACAGGAAGCAAGGGCCTAACTCACCTTCACGTCCTTACCTGTCTCTCCTTACTGCCAGAGACAGAGCCTTTACTGAAGCCATGCATGGCTTGGCTGACCCTGTCACTGCCACTAGGCCAGCCAGAAATAGTCATCAACTCTACCTCATTAACATCAGCTACTTAAGGTCTCCATACCCTCTGCCTCAGACTGTGGAGAAATTGGGGTTGTGTTACAGAATGTGAACAAAAACACAGAGGGGAAAATCATTAAATTGAAACTCTCTCTCTTCCCACCGTGTCACACATAAAGGGAATTTTTCTCACCTCACAGATTTGAGTTTTAATCTTGTGATTTTTCAGGGAATAGATTCACTGAACCAGAGCAGTGCCACACACACTTTGACCTAAGAGAAGGAATTTAAAGGTTCATCTCTTTTTGCCACATAGATTCTGTACTGCCTGTCCAAGAAAAGTTATGGGCCAGAGCACCAACCATTTGATAAGATCAAACAGATCAGATTTCTATAGATTCTCTTGCAGAGTGGAGTGACTCTATAACTCAGTACCTCTCAACCTTTACTGTGTCCATGACTCATGCAGAAAACCTACAGCGTTGACAGACTGTGGGAGAAGCGTCTGATATTTGCATTTATGACAGGCTTGCAAATGATAGCCAATATGTTTCTTTTTAGAGAAGAGTTTTATTTGTAAGGTATGAGAGTCTGGCTCCATTTGTCTTTGTGTTGGTAGTCCATGTCCCCTGAAGTTGTACCATGGAATAGCCTGCCACAGTTCTTCCTGAACTTTCTTTCTAGCTCAGCATCTTGAGTGTACACTACCTAACCAGAACTGATTTTCACATCTAATCCCAATCTGCTCTGTTCAGTATTATAATATGGCATCTTTCTAATGGTTGGAAATGGAATATTTGCTACATGGAAATTTACCTTGGCAGGGAAATAGCTTCTGTACTCCAAGTTCTTCCAAAATCTCCAAGTTGTCCAGAGGAATATATATTCTAAAGCACTTCACCTGAAGTCTATTTTAAGGAATATGCTGTCACTCTGGAATATAACCTGGGTTATTCACACTCATAGTGTGTTTAAGCCTATAGTGAAGTATTAGGAATGAAGCAGAACCCAAGGTACTCACGGATCATTTATTTTTACTGTATACAGAGGGCATTTGCCACATTCAACTTATTGTCTTAAAGATGGATAAGGTGAAACTACTGACAGAACATAGAATTTCAACAAGGAAAGATGTATTGAGCTAAATGGGCAATTTAAAAGATATATAGGATTTTGACTCATTTAGCATGCTGAGCTGGATTATGTGACCTGGCTCGAGCTTTTGTGTTGGCTTGTGGTTTAGCATTCTGCCAAGTTGCACAGAGTTTAGGATACAATGAACACATGGTGTTTAGCTATGCAAAGAGAAAAGAAAATAAAGCAAAAGAAAAAGGAGATGATCACTAAATAAAGAGCTGGGATGAAAATTTGTTGGATCTAACTGAAAACTAAATGGCATCATAGTTGACACCAAGGAACTTGGGGACACTGCATCCAAGGATCTGGGGGACACTGTGGCCAAGGATCTGGGGGACACTGTGGCCAAGGATCTGGGGGACACTGCATACAAAGATCTGGGGGACACTGTATCCAAGGATCTGAGGGACACTGTGGCCAAGGATCTGGGGGGCACTGCATCCAAGGATCTGGGGGGACACTGTGGCCAAGAATCTGGGGGACACTGCATACAAGGATCTGGGGGACACTGTATCCAAGGACCTGGGGGACACTGTGGCCAAGGATCTGGGGGACACTGCATACAAGTATCTGGGGGACAGTGCATCCAAGGTTCTTGGGAACACTGTATCCAAGGATCTGGGGGGACACTGCAGCAAACTGGAGGACACTGAAGCCAAGGAACTGAGAAACACTGCAATCCCAAATAGAGAGAGTGAAACTACAAAAATCCATTGAATATTGTAGAAATGAGTTTGAAGTGGAGTAATGAACTTTAATGAATGTTTCTTAACCCCTTATCCTCTAACAACTTGAATAAATGTTCTTAGGTGCAGTAAAATTACTCCAAGACAGACAACAGGGACACTAGCGATGAAAACAAAGACCACCATTAACTAACAATTACATACTGTACTCTGAAATTAGGCTGTGCATCTAAGATACTTGTGAGGAAAAAAGAAAAATAGCAAGACAATAATAAATTTACAGTGTGTTACAGTCTCTTCTAAAAAAAAAAAAGACCTGACTTTATTATCATGATTAGTTCCTTGTTATTCACCTTATCCAAAAGGCTAAATAAAATTCAGTTTGAGTACTATTAATAGAAGATTGAGTAGAATTTTGAAATCCCATTTTGAGCTATCTAAGCAATCTATCTCAACATATGTTTGGAATTTTACCCAAAAATAATAATTCATAAAGGTCTTTGCAAGTTTCAATAGAGAAAATATATAAACATGCAAAATCTCCTTAGCACCCACATACTTAATGAATATTATAGTGTTGGAAATTGCTGTCGCTTGTTTTTTTTTTCACATGCATCTAGCAACACTCACAGTTTTCACACTATTAGACAAGACATCAAACCACAACAAAATGAATTGTCAAGAGAGGGAGAAGGTTGCCATGTTTAATGTGGGCTCTAACACATATTAGTCATGGAGAGACTTGATAAATCATTCAAATCACCAGAGCTACTATCTCTTAACATATAAAATGGAAGCATCTCTAATAGAAAGTTGTTATGAATCTAAAATATTCCACCAAGATTTTTATTATCTAACTTACAATTTACATATATATAATATATATACACATATATTTATATATAAATTGTGTATACATGTATATATGTGTGTGTGTGTGTGCAAGTATATATATACTTCTATTGCCAATGAAACACTACTCTGAGGTTGTCCACAAAGCTGACTCTGTAACCTCTAACTCCACCTTCCACCAGCTCTGGCTCATATAGAATGTCAACACTTGTAGAATAGGAATGACACGAAGGACAATCATGACAGGATGGAAGCTGCATCAAGTATTATCTCACTGCAAATAGAGGGATAGGAAATATAAGTGATCTATCCATAGACTTTTTTTAAAAAGAAGTTCACTTTATGCTGAGAAAAACAGACATGTCAAACTGAAACTCACATCCTCAGTTCTCAGTGTCTGAAATAGAAATTTACTTTGACAATGAAGCTAAAATCCTGTATTCCCTTTGCTATTATAAATTAATGAAAGATGCCAATAAAACACTACTATGTGATTTGGATCATTCATTTTCAATGAGGGAAGGGAAATTTTGCCTCATTAGGAGTATTTTAAAATAGTGGTGCCATTCTTGGATTTCACCTATGGGTGGGAAGGTAATACTGGTACCTGCTTGTCCTAGGTCCAGTAAATTCCTATAGGGCATAGGATATCCCCATGCTATGAAGAATTATCATTTTCAATATGTCAATAATGCCAATGCTGAGAGACCCTGAATTAAAAACCTTTTCCAAAAGTCACCCTTCCCAAAGTGACACTTCAAAGGACAGAACTCTCTTTCATTCTGCATGCCAGGAAGGGCACTGCTCTAAGATTCAGTGTTAAAGGGAGAAGGAGATGAATGTAGTGACATCTGAAGACTAGTTTCTGTGTCTCCAATCATGTTTTTTCCGGAGGTTCACAATAATGTGGCAGGAAAGGGAAGAGATTAGAATCAAGTGTGATGGTTTAGAGAAACAAAAACAGAAAGCAGTACTCTATCCAACTCTAAACCATTGAATCACGGAGGATTAGAATTATCTTAGGATGGGGAGTCGAGTTTCAGTACTTTAAAAAGACCCATGTGAGTAAAATTCACAAAAACATGTCCAAAATCAACTGATGTCAAAATGAATTGGCCCTGGTATTTTTATGGCACTATGCAGAGTATCATTAAATATCCAGAGGAGGAGAGGTACCAAGATCTTCTCTAACTAGGATCCTTACAGAAGTTTTAAGAATAAAAATAGAGGACTGTAAAGTCGATCATCAATGGGAGTAGAGGCTCTTGGCCCTGTGAAGGTTCTGTGACCCAGTGTAGGGGAATGCCAGGGCCAATAATTGGGAGAGGGTGGGGTGGGCAAGTAGGGGGAGGAGGGAGGCAACAAGGGTTTGTTCCTGTTGTTTTTTGTTTTTTGTTTTTTGTTTTTGTTTTTGTTTTTGTTTTTGAGGGCAAACTGGGAAAGGAGAAATCATATGGCATGTAAATAAAGAAAATATCTAATAAAAAAATCCAAAAAAAAAAAGAATAAAAATTATAGGTGGGAGCTGAAGGGGTTTGCAGCCATGTAGGAGGACCAACAATATGAACCAACCAGTACCCCAAGAGCTCACAGGGACTAAACCAACAACCCATGGCTCCAACCGCCTATGTAGCAGAGGATGTCCTTGTGGGACATCAATGAGAGGAGAGGCCTTTGGTCTCCTGAAGGCTTGATGCCCTAGTATAGGGGAATGCCAGGACAGGAAATTAAGAGTGGGTGGGTTAGTGAGCAGGGAGACAGGAGATGGGGTAGGGAGGCTTTCAAAGGGGATAAAATTTGCAATGTAAATAAAGAAGACATCTAATAAAAAGAGAATAAGAATTATAAAGTAGAGATCTTGTGATCTAATTATTTAGTAACCTAAAACCATTTGTAATTGCAAGATGAGTATTAACTCTGCATCTCTTTGGTCAGTGTTTTAAGTAGACCTAAAATTGAAGGGGAAAACAAACCATCAAACATACAAACAAAACCAAAACCAAAACAGAAGAAAAAGAAAAAAGAAAAAAAAATACTTTAAAAATATTCATGGAATTCAGGACTTTAAATCTCTATATCAGTCTGTAATATTACAAGAATATGATGAGATGCCTAATTTAAAAACAACAACAACAACAAAAAAAAACCTTTAGGAGCTATTATATTAAAGTAGGCAATTGCAATAATTTCCAATTTTATCCCTTGGTCCTTGAATTGGTTTGTTTACACTCGGCCCAGGGAGTGGCACCATTAGAATGTGTGGCCCTGTTGGAATAGGTGTGGCCATGTTGGAGTAGGTTTGTTACTGTGGGGATGGGCTTAATACTCTCAACCTAGCTGCCTAGAAGCCAGTATTTAGCTAGCATCTTTCAGGTGAAGATGTAGAACTCTCAGCTACTCCTGCATCATGGCTGCCTGGATGCTGCCATGCTTCCACCTTGACGATAATGGACTGAACCTCTGAACTTGTAAGTCGGCCCCAATCAAATGCTGTCTTTATAAGAGTTGCCTTTTTCATATTGTCTGTTCACAGCAATAAAACCCTAACTAAGACAGCCCTATAAAAAAATTAGTAAATCCATCAGAATACTGCTTGCAAATTTAAAAGGGAGTCAAATGCTGGGATTAAATTAAGGACCAAAGCATTGATATGTGCCCAAGTTACCACTATGCCACTCAACCACTTTCAAGGGACATTGGAGAATGGCCCAAGTTCATACCGAGTTGGAAGGCATGGAGGGGTAAAAATCTTCCACACCACCCAGAACACAGTGTAGTTGGCATCTGTATATTATTCTCGTAACATCATCATGCTTGCTGATTACACCTGATAAATGGAAACGGTGCTAAAACAGTGCAGTGCCTCTTGCTGAGGGCATGGACCCTTCAACACATGAGCACGTTTTCTTTATCCTGCAAGTCTTATTGTTCAGTGTTTGTAGACTCCAGCTTATTCACATTTTCCAAGAACACTAATAAGTAACAATGAATGTATTATAAAATCAACATAAAATGAGTGGGAGAGAAACTCAGATGGTCCAATCGCCATAATAATTACCCTAAGTTTGTAACCAAGGCAACAGTGGCTTTTTTTTTTTAATATTTAATCTTATAACACAGAAGAGAAAAAGAATCCTTTCTTCCTTAGGCAGACATTAAAATGCATACATTTTAGTTATACAAATACTTAGTCACCTGTATTAACTAAATTCCATCAAAAAATAGCACTGTAAACCTTATAAAAATGCAAGCACAAATGTTAGACTATAGACATATTAAATAAACTTTAAAGCAAGAGGAAATTATATTCATGATATATTTACTTTTAGAAGAGCCATTTGAGGATTACTTGAAAGAAAGACAGATTAAAGGGCCAAAGAAAGCCATGTGCTGCCATGGTGGTTCTTATGTGTATTCCTGTGTATAAGATGAAGCTCAAGGAACAGTGGTTCTCCTAACTCTGTATGCAGCAGAATCGTTTGGGGAACTTTCACTAGATATTCCTAAATCAAGATTCCTCTCTTGATTCTGATTTGATTGGTGTATAGTAGACACTAGACAAGTGGTATTTTCAAAAAAACCCTCCAGGTGATTGTAAAGTATAGCTGGGATTGAAAGATAGTCATGAACAGAAACTGTAGAGCAAGAGTATATTGCAGTATCCCGAAGCACTTAACGGAATGCAAGCATTTGCTTTATTAATGACCTTCTGCCAGCCATTCAGGCCAAAAGAAAATGTATGTGTGTGTGTGTGTGTGTGTGTGTGTGTGAGGGGGAAACTCTGCTTTAGTAGATACAGTCCAGCTCGGAAAACACCATCATTAATTAGATCCTCAATTTTCCTACTTCCCTGTAAAACAGGTAATAAAGAAAAAGAGAAACTCTTGAGTTAGAGTGACTAGAAACTCAAGGGTTAAAACCATGACCATCTTCACCTGTGGGCCAATGTTTTGGTAGGTGGTAACAAACATTAAGGAAGGATTCACGAATAAAGCTTGTTTAAGGTAGCGGTTTGTCTCCTTCTCCAAAATGACACGTAGGTGCAGTTTAAAGCATTTTCAACCCCCTTTTCCAATGAGCAATGTCTTAGTGACAAGATTCCTGGTCCCACTGTAAAATGCAGTTCAAGTTCAAACAGATGTACAATGGACAATCTTTACTGCTCTCATTAATAATGAACTATAAGTGACAGGAAAACTCAGCAGACAAAACAACCATAGCAAAGCTCTAAGGATTTCTTAAAAGATCTAAGATGTATATAACCTCAAAAGCATTCTGGACACACATAGACACACACGCACACACAGAGTTTGTGTTTATGCATATATATATATAT
>NW_022196905.1:190847348-190864848 GCF_008632895.1 Mastomys coucha | reverse complement strand
ATATATATATATATATATCCCTATTTACATACCCTGATTTATAAATGTTTCTTCTATTATTAATGTTACAAACATATTGGTTTATTCTTTATTAGCAAATTGTTTATTTTTACTACTCTAACGAGAATAATTATTTTTGGTCTAAAGAGAATAATATAGATGCAAAGAGCTCAACTTTAGAAGTGTCAGTGGTGTTCGCATGACAGGTAATGAGGCAATTTGGCAGAACATCAGAAACTAATTGAGCTCAGCTCACATCAATGAGGCTTGTTCAGCTGAGGCTGTGCTTCCTAAAAAGAACAGCAGAATTAAATGAGACAATGTGACATGTACAATTTTAATTGGAAGCTCTAATTTAAAATATTTAAAAGCATGTTTAAAATAATTTGTGAATCCATACAGATGCTTCCTTCCCCAACTAATTAAGAATACTCACTGGGTCATATAATGTCTGAATGTCAAAAATATGAATTATTGAAGTCCCCGCACATATAAGTATACTCACACCTTTAGGCAAGATCAAATTTAGTTTAACACAGAGAAATGGGAAAGAAACACCTCTCAAGACAGCAGAGTGGTAGGTGATTTTTAACATGATATTTTTTAAACAATTAAAATACCACTATTTAGAACATTTGTGGTTTTTTTAAGATAAAACTATATTTTTAGTATGTTTGAAAATGTTCAGACAGATACACTGGGAATGTTAATGTGTTGGGAGATCGCTATTCTGATATGTTTGTGATATGACTATTTATTTGTGTAATTTGTTTGATAGTTTTATCTTTGTTGTAAGATGTATTTTAAAACAGCACATTTCCAACCCTAAAATTCTGAGGTTCTAACATTGTTTAAACCTTGAATCAGATAGGAATACCTGTGCTGATTGATAACTAAATAATTATTGATTCTAAATCCTCAACTATTCATTGTTGGGCAATAGATCACTCATAGAAATGGAATCTTCTAAAATCTGATAACCTGCCTAAATGTGTAATTAGTATATAATAATGATTTAGAATGACACAAGAACTTCATAAAGCTTTAAGGACATATCTAAAAGCTACTCCAGTTGCCTGGTGATCTTTTTAGGCATAATATTACAAATTGAAAGATTTAGTAACATTTTAATGTATCTGTAAATAATGTCTGCAATGGATTATTAGAATATAAGATATTTTACCATTGCTTTGTTACTTCCATTTGTTACTTCCATTTTATTTTAAAGGAGGTATACATCTTAACAAATGTAAGAGTCAATCTCAAAAAGCAGGAAAAATAGAAGTTTTTTCAAAGGAGAAATATTTAATGTGATAAATGGAAAATACCCAGAATAGGTAATATATAAGGTGCCATCTACGAAGCAGAAACAGAACAGATGAGAAAAGATTGCAGAACAAGGCAAGAACCAGAAGCCACTCAATTCTAATTGGGGTCTAGAAAACTAAGTTAAGGAGAGTAGAACAGACTGGGAGAAAAATAGGACCCAATAACAAGAAAATAGGCCGTTTTAAATGAAACATTTATCTCAAAGCTTGTATCTCTTTGCTCTAGAAATACAACAATTTCTTGTGTTATTTTGTGCTTGTTACCCAGAGCCTTTATTTTATCTTGTATATTTACAGGGAAATGGAAAACCTTAGGAAAGTACCTCACAAAAAGCAGGCTTGTAACTATAATCAGTAAGCATGCTTTCAGAAATTTTAGAAAATTCTCAGTTGCTATTTGTGTAAGTCTGTTGGTGCACAGGTAGTGTGCACCTATTTGCACTGTAAAGATGTACATGAGATGGCTCTCTATTTCGATGGAAATTAATTGAAACATATCAAAATTTCCAAAAGTAGGCTTACTGATTTTGTTTTTTGAACTTCTGTCTTGGCTCTATATTTAACAAAAATATCTCCCTGTAACTATTCTTAAGATATTATTCTTAAGATAGATAAATAGACTATTGTTAGGTGCAATCCCTCTAGCTCTTTGTGTGAATGAATATGGAAACTAGCTGTTTTGTATCTTCATGAAATGCCACCTAATGCTGCTTTCCTGTCAAGATGTTAGACTGGTTCCCAGTGACATGAAGATTAGGCAGCAAGATTTAAAAGACAACCCCATATTTAGAAGTAGGTGAGAGCCACATAATTTTGGAAACAAATAGTTTTAAACTTAGGCACAACTGTTAAAGGTATTAAAGGTATGCACATTTATCTTTCTAATCAGAGTTCAAGTGTTTTCTGAATCTTCTGAATTCGATTGGGGATGTATTATGACTGTGAAACAAGTATATTGCAGCCTGTTGTGAAAATAAGAATAATGCAGAGCTCCTCATGAAGGGGCTTCTCCACTCATCCTTTACAAGCCCTTGTTATTTTATATACTAGTGATTGTTGTTATATATACAAGTGATTGTTATTATAAATCACTTATCATAATTTGTCTATGAATGATATGCCTTGCACCAAGCAGGAAGAACATGTATAGATATAAATTGTAGACAATAAACTTATTGTTGTGAATTCTGATAAGAAATCCAGATCATCAAGCATATCAATATACACTTAGTCCACAAACTCTTAGTAACTACTGACTAATTCTGCTAATAATGACTGCTTACATTTGTATTTGCACACTTCTTATCGAAGAAATATTTATGTCTTAACTTTTAAAAATATCTCTATAAGTAAAACTATTAGCAACTTGGGTTTTTTGTATCAAAATGATCCAAGGTAGTGAAGTAAAATGTGTTACAATGCTTCTTTCTGTAGGGGAATGTTTTGCTGTCAATTTGTAATATATCTTATCTGTGATATGAACTTTAAATATAGATAGTCATAACTATTTGCTAGGTTAAAAGGTATGGAAGTTGAGTGAAAAAAAGTAAAAAGTAAAGTTATAAGTTTCTCGCATTTTTCTTGTGTGTGTGTGTGTGTGTGTGTGTGTGTGTGTGTGAGCTCTATTTCCACAAGCTTACAAACTTTAAAGGTATCACACTAACTAGGGTACCAGTAGAATCTGCTTCAAATAATTATAATTCTATAAGTATATATGTTTCACATTTCCTATAAAGTTACAGAGAAAAGCATTTAAATACATATAAGTGCTCTTAAAATTGAAGCCTCCTGTGGCTGAATCTTTTGAGTCTCAAACTCCTAAAGCCACATTTTACTTTCTTCTTTTTGAATGATATTACCAATTAAATCATACACTCCATGGCATTGCTTTCTGTATTTTCCTAATAATGCTCACATAGTTAACTGACTATTCACAAGCTTATTGGTATATTCCCAGCAGATTAGATACTAAAACAGAAACAGCCAATCAAAAACCCTTTCTATTTGGAGTTTCATTAACATGCAGAGTAAAGGGTTTCATTATTGCAGTTTCAAAAATACTCCATCCTTAAATATATGTTTGCTCCCTGTTTTCCTATTGATTTAGAATAAAGGATATGACAATGTCTGTTGATACGTTGCAATTATAAAAACCCATCCAGATACACAGTTTCCTCATCTTTTACAATTTATAGTATCAAATTTCCAAATTTAAGACAAATGTACAATTTTCACTGAGTCATTAAACCTAGGACAGACTTCAACCAAAACTTTCCATGTAACCAGCAGCAAACAAGAATAGCTGTATCAATTGTTCATAGAGTACCCGATTTAAGGCTGATTTATTTAGGAATTTAATTAAGGCATTTTAAGTTTTATCAGCCCTATTTTGTTGTAATGTCTCAAAACCTTGTGATTCCTTGCTTCCAATTTATGACAATATATGAATGGAGCTGCCGTTTGGAAAACAGTAACTTTTTCGGCCAAGTCAACTTGTGTTAGAGGCTATAATGTGTGTTCAGTGAAAGATGATTTGTGTCAGTAGAAGCTGTAGCCTGGGGCTACACTTGGTGTATTATTGCATTAATCTGGTTTTTGTAGTCTTGGAGTGTATCTTTGAAAGTCCAGAGAAGAAAGGCTGAAAACATAACCCAGCAAGATCATTAAGAATGTCTAGGAATAACAAGAATGAAATCACAGATTATTCATTTTGGTAAATATTTGAAAATATATTGAAATCTTCCTGGAGAATTAATATTACCTACTATGAGGTAATAGGTAAAATTTAGTACCGTGTAAAAAAACTTTTGTCATCAAGCCATTGAGAATTTCAGCTGAGATATGCCTAAGGTCAGCTACAAAGGCTAAAATTTTACATCAAATCCTTTGATAATTATGAAGTAAAATATGTATATATACATATATATTAGTTGAACATATCTTAGCAATAATAATACTACTTTAAACATTGTTTTAACCTGCACAGAATTATTAAAATGTTGATATAAAATACACTAGTATCAAAATTAAGACAAATTATGGGTATTTCATCACAGTATTTGAATACAAATAATTATCAGACAATATGATATTATAAAAGAAGGATATATTATTTAAATACACTTTGAGTTTTCTGTTTTTGACAATAGAAGAAAATAAAAACTTATTTCATTGTCATATAAAAACATATTCACTGATGATGTATTTCATCAAGGTAGAAAAATCTCATTTAATTTTCAGTGTAATTTCAGCTCTTAATGTATGTTACAATTTTTGTTCAAAATTTACTAAATTGTTTTAAATTTTATTTTATGAAAATCAATCATAATAGGAGAGCCTGCAGTAGCCATGTAAGGAGAGTAAATAAATAGAAAAATTATACTAGATATTTTGATTCTATAACACTTTGTTTTAATACTCATGCCTAAAAATAAATGTTTGTTCAGTATGAGTCATCCAAACTACCTTGAAATTAATTACATGTATATTTAATTGTATTATTTTATTCTATTAATGATAATTTCAGATACAATATCTTATGTTATTAAGGAAATTGAACATTAGTCATAGAAATGAGAAATAAAATGTATTATTTATCAGTATTAAAGTTTTCAGAAAAATAATTGAGTCCAATACAACTAATATTTCTAATAGTATTGATATAAAATTATGAACTGATGGTATTTACTGCCATATGGATATAGAAATTATGGTTCTGAAAAATATTGTGATTATAAACCTAATATAAAAGACTAAGCATATCAATAATATTTTATATGCAACAAATCAAAGAACAAACAAGATAACTTAAGATCACAATGAGTAATATATGAAAAGAAATATCTTTCTTCTCATTTAGAAACTAAAGACAATTTATTTATAGCTCTTATTCATAGTTCTTATTGATACACACACTCACATACATGCATCACCAACACCACACAAACACATACACGCACACACACACACAAAGAGAGAGAGAGAGAGAAAATAATTTAAAGGAAAAACCACTTTCCTTCTTTCAAAAATGTTAACAACATAGCTTATGTTCCTTCAAAAATAATGGAACCTGTGAAATAATATTCTAATTTATTTCTGCATATTCTAAGAACTAATTATTACATGACTATTATTTAGAAACTAAAAGAAAAATAGATTTTCTATTTGAATACTAACACGTGGTATTTTTTAGTTTCATTGCTGTACTTAGTAGAAAGTATAAACTGTATATTCAGTTAGATTAAGGAGGAAAATCTTTACAGTAATAAATATGCTCCTGAGCAAAACGTTGACAAAATAATCTTGTGTATCACTGTCTACACAATTTCAGCTAACTTTTTCTCATTTCTCCTATTATAATGATAAATAAAATCATTAAAAGCCTACCTATCCACCTTCTCGTGAAGGGTTCATTACCTATTTGGCATTCTCTTATTCCCTACTTTACCCTTAGCAAGGATTCTATGAGGTACTCTAACCTGAGGGGAGACACCTGGTGGGTTTAATTAGATTGCATCTGGCAATAATTAGAAGCAAAGATAAAAGTAGTAGCAGCTGCAGTCATCCAGGTAAGTTCAATTTTTGTATGAGTCAGACCAGAAGGAAAATTTCCTGACCTTGAAAAGCAATGGAGACACCCATAGATAGGCTCGGAGTGCAGAGAGGAGAAGAAAGAAGGAAAGGAAAGAAGGAAGGAAGGAAGGAAAGAAGGAAGGAAGGAAGGAAGGAAGCAAGCAAGCAAGCAAGCAAGCAAGGAAGGAAGGAATGAAGAAAAGAAGAAAATAACTAAGACCGTCAAGCCTTAATTTTTTTTCCCAGTTAGGTTTCTGTAATATGTAGAAGCCTTGGGAAACACGTGCTCCCTTTTTGATAGGGTGCGTGTTGTCTTGGATACATGGTGTCTTATTTAATGACAGTTTGCATCAGGAAGTGAGCATTTAATTTCAAAACCTGTGCCTGAATTGTTGTCTTCAGCCCTGCAGGTTTTACTAAGAGCCCAGCCAAAACAGAAACTTAACAATGTCTAATTCACCTGAGAGCTCATTAATGTTAGTCTTGGCAGGTGTGTAGTCACTATGTCCTGTAGCAGCCTAGGTGGACACAGGATAGAACCATATGTAAACAACTTTTTAATGACAGGGCGCATGTGGTGTATATAATCAGTAAAGACACATATTTATGAAGAGCATCACAGCAAAGTTCAATGTGAAGTGCAGAGATCTTAGTACTATTTTCTCTCTTAAGCAGACCATTGCCTTTTTATCTTGAATAATTATAAAATGCTCTAAATAGTTCCTTGTCTCATCTCTGCTAACTGTTAGTTTGTATTTAGATATACAATTTGCCAGATCAGATGAAACTGTTGATATGCACATTGTACCTTAGAGCAATTGGAATAAGGCTAATGTAAGTGAAAAACAGAACTTGGGGAATTATCTAATTTGAAACAACTAGATCTTAGGCAGCAACATGTGTCTACAGTTTTCATAACAGCAATGAATTTAAAATTATAAAATAGGGTCTAAGGTAAATACCAATTCAACCAACTCAGAAGAGAAGTAAGACTATTGTCTATTTCATATCTGTGCATTCTCTTATGTATTTGCATTCTGAGCTCCTTGAAAACAGGAACAGGGCCTTTTCATTTCATTTTTCATTTAATACTTACTGTCTATATTGAAATTAAATGGTTGAATTTAAAAGAAAACAGTATATTAAGAGCAAAATGCATTTCCTGAAGATAATGAGTGTAGGGAGAAGAAAATGAAGAAATAGAGTAACCCAAAGCAATAAGGATGAAGGTGTGCCAGGTCAGGAATTTATTCAGAGTTGTTTTATTATCAGAAAAATAATATAAGTCCACTCTATATCAACTGAAGTATAATTAAGGAGGAAAAGCTCCATGTCGGAGGTTTGAGTTTGTGATCAGTGTTGACCACAGCAGCAAACCATAGTTGGTGCTGGGTAATTCAGAGCATATAACTTCCAGCCATTATAGTGTTGTCATGGAGCAGGAGCAGAGACAGAGCCAGCACACCTCTATAAAAACTAAGACTGTACTCTGGCTTTGGAAATTTAGCCCAAGTCTAAGCCAGCAAAGATCAATCCCTGAAGAGGAATATGATGCAGAAAAGGGTACCATGGTTTGCATAATGAGGCCCTAGCCATGAAAGTAGTAATAAAAATAATAGTGATCTTGCTAGATTCAAGCTAAGAACCGTGCTTTATTACATTTTAAGAAAACGAATAAAGAAAACAAAATGCAACTGCTCTATGCATCTTTTATGACCTGTCAATCATTGTGCTTAATAGGACGTAAGAATTATTTCTTGTCATAAACACACAGGCACATGCACAATCACATTACACAGCAGAGAGAGAGGGAGAAAGGAGAGAGAAAAGGAGGTGGGAGAGAGAAACAGAGACAGAGAGAGACAGAGAAAGAAAGGCAGAGATAGAGAGACAGAGAGAACAGTGGTATTCAAGGGTTTGAAGTACTCTGCTCTGGAAATAAGCACCTATGTCCACACAGTCATTTACCAGCCTCCTCTGATTCTTAGAAGCATAGGACACAACACAGATTCCCAGAATGCTGAGCAAAGCCACAGTGCACCTTTCATTGCATGTGATAACTAATAATTACCAAGAATAATGACAGAATAATTACCAAGCTATCATTTCTTCAATAAATATTTGGATATAGAATCCATGCTCTATCTTTTTACTTGATCTTGTTAATCTCCTTGGGGAGCTCATCATTTAAAATCACAGCTTTGGCATGTCCACAGTCTCTACATGGATTGTGCATGCATGCATACAGTTAAGCTTGTCAAACAACTCTAATGATCTATTATCATATCTCAAAGTTTGTTGAAAAAAAAAGCTTTGATCTTTATTTCTAAATATAGAAATCACATCAACATGAAGAGGAATATATTTTAATTGACATATTGCATGAAAGATATTTGGAATGAGGCTTGAATTAGGGCTGCCTTTTCTTCACTGAATGCTGTTGTAAATACCATGAACTCTCCAACTCAGGAAATTGAGGGGCACCTGATCTTCTTAGTGTAACAATCCCAGATTAAGGATTTTGATATCTAACTGTTGGTAAAACTCACTACTCAGTTATATGGTGGTACAAAATCCAGATTCCTTTCTTCTCTCTTTTTTTTTCCATTTTTTATGGCCACAAAAGGTCTGGGGTAAAAAAAGTAGCTATGATGACTATCCCCTAAGGGAATGGAAAATTATTTTGATCATCTGTTACAGTTATACCATTGTTTGCTTGCTGAAGTTGATGTTCAAAGAGATGGCCAGTAAGTCCAAGATGTAGATTAGTAGTCTAGACATGCTGCCAAATGGTTGTGTAATGATGTCTCCCAGAGGCAGAGTCACAAGTACTTTAATTGTCAAAGTTATTTCTAGAATATAAAACATTGAAATTGGAAAATAAATATTATTACAAATATTGATATGGAGCAGATTTTTTCATATTCCACCACAGTTAATTTAAAAATAAATGTTGATACATATCCTAAATTAAAAATATATCTTAAATTTGAATATTTTGTTCACTGAAAAATATATTTTAATTTACATAAGTAAATAATTTAAACTTCCAACTTATTTTATTTTTGCTACAATGAAGATGGAATCTAGGGCCTACCATGTGCTACATAAGTGCTCAACAAATGAACTTTATCCCTGGCAACGTTTTTACTTTCATTGAATCAAAACCTCACTACATAATGGCCTTGAAGACACTGAAGAGCCAGAAGGTGATAACTACACGTTTTTTGCTTCCACTTTCCAAGCAGAAAATATTAAGGGATTGTTTCATCATGTACATTTTATTTACACTCTTTCATATGCTTCATGCAAATTTTTAAGTTGTTCATCTAGTATTCAGTTATTTCTATTGAAAATGAACTTATGGGGAATTAATAACTCTGATTTATTTCGTTTTGATAAAAATAATTCCAACAATTCTCTCATCCAATTAATGTTTGGATACAAAAGATAGACTATAAGCAAATACATTATGTTAGACAGCTGAGATCTTTGTGCATCGTCTTGATTTTAATGCTCTTAATTTCTGCTTAGGAAGCAGGGTGACTTCTGCAGCTTGGAGTCTTCACTTGTAATGTGCCTGGCCATGGGGATTATTTGTAGATTCTATAGGAGGTATATAAATGCTGAGCCTCAAACAAAATGGAAAGTTATGGAACTTACTATTACTATTATTTCATTAACATACTTTTAACTGTATTATAGGAATTATATTTGTAAACACTTCCCTGAATGATATTTTTAAGTGAGAAAAACTTACTCATAAAAAGCTTCAAACAAAAGAATATGTCAGATTGTAAAAATCAGACTGAATCCAAAAGTTATTGTATTGAGAAATTATCTTCAAAGTTCCCATCGCTAGATCTTATCCTTTAAGTCAGAAATTCCAAATGCATTTATGCATAGGGACTAAAGGTATGAGATCCAGGGTTTATTATAAACAACAGATTAAAAAAGAATCTGTCTTGTATGAGGGACAACTAATTGCTTGCTAAAGGGGACAAAAAATAAAAGCCTACTCATGGAGCAGGGTCAGTGAGCCTTTTGTGGTACTCTGAAAGGGAACAACTTACATCAAGGTCAAGGTACAGAACTGGAACCAAAAATCAAGCAAGGAAGCTGAGGTTACTTGCTTCCTTTACTTGTTCTTGGTTCTAGTGCAGAGGGGCAATACTCTAGTGTCTAACACTTTAACATGTTCTAATGTGCTGCCAGAGAAGCTCTCCGTTTGAACTGAGCAAAAAGCCTCCCTGAGATTGTCTTATGTGTCTGCACCATGGGAATTGAATCCAGAGCATTGTACATGTTAAGCCCATTCTCTATCCTTGAGTAATATCCTTAGAGCTTCATATTTTAATTTAAAATCGCATTTTAACAAATCCAAATTAAAACATAAAAAGTTGTCTGTATGGTATATACTCCTCTTTTGACACATTAGTCTGTAGCTCCATGACTGCTCCATCCAAGTATGATATTAATTTGGAAGAGAATTGTGATTAAGTACCACTTCACTTCCCATAGAAGAACTTACGTTGTTGCAGATAAAAAGTGTAAATAGATTATTGGGTTTAATGACATAGTCGATAAAAATTTCTCAGCAGCCAAGATGTAAGATACAGAAGCATGCATTTCCTGCCCACAAGAAACCCACTGTCTGGTGGGGGAGAAAGATGCATAAATGCAAGAACACAATGCAAGTTACATGGATTACAACAGATTTAAGAGCCTAGTGCTAAGAGAATATAGAAAGGCAATTACCTCTGCCTGGAGAAGTAGATTGACTTCCCAGGGGGAGTGACTTTTGCAATAAGGCTCGAAGGTATGATGTGATAATATCAGACTCAGCAAATTTTGAAATGTGATATTAGCTCCTAGTTGGGGTACAATCAGGAGGAGATGAGGGAGGAAGGCCATAATGGAAAGAGGGCTGCCCTGCACCTTTGGATACATCCATTTATATGTTGTATACATCCATCCATAGGTCTTCCTTTACAAATGGATGTCACCCAGAAAAACCCCTACCCTAGATATTCAGGAATTACATTGCAACCAGAAAAAGGGGTTCAGGTATTATGGATAAACACATTTCAAAACACTGATGGCTTACCTTAAAACATATTTCAGGCATACATTCTGATAACGGTGGGAGTAATAGTAAAATGATAAAATATGAGCTCATGAAACATTGAAATAGGCAATTTAAAGCCAGTAGAGGTCACAGCAAATGAAATAGCATTTACTTGAAAAGGAGATTCAGATATACTGAATAAGGACATATTACAGATTTCTTTTATTGTTGGACTATTATTCATTTTTCATGTCAATATCATTTTGATCATTGATGGAAACATGACTATATTCAGTGAAGGCAGTAAATAGCCCTACATTAAATGTGGGAGAGAAGCATCCCAGAATTATGGCAAGAGGATAATAAACTTGAGTTTTCAATATTTGTTTGTGTCTCAATGTAAAGAAAATACTTTATTAGTATACTTTGTGCTCTTAAGAAAATAGAAGAGGGCCCAGGATAACATTTCCAGTTCACTGTTCATATGTAATTAGTAACATGAGAAATTAGATAAATTATATGTGAAAATTAAAACAAATACAGGAAGTTTATTACACAAAACAATAGCATAAAATTCCTTGTTAGGTATAATAGCAGATGACACACACACACACACACACTCCATTAAAGAACTTTTAAATGTGTCTTATTACAATGGTAATTACATAGGAACATTACAGAGTACATTTTATTTTTATCATGACAAAACAGAGAGGTGTCATTAAAGAGTGTTAGCAGTATAGATGGTTAGTGAACAGTGCCATATTTTCATGACAATCTAATACGACACACAGGCACAATTATCTAGGAAATAGAGAAGTAGCTCAGAAGTAAAAATCACATGCTGCTAATACAGAGGATGTGGGTTCACGGTCTATCTCTCACTGCTGTATGCCAGGCTCCAGAATATCTGAAGAATCATCTTTTCTTTATAATTGAATAGAGATACAATGGAAAGTTGTGGATTTTGTTTCTTTGTGAATACCAAGAAATTGTGGGTATTGCAACTTCATAGGTATAAATTATATTTAGAGTGAAAACACTTTGTTGTACAAGGCAGAAATTGGAGAAAAGAATAATTTCTGAAAGTCTTGGTTACTATATTTTTGGAAAAAAAGAAGATATGTCCATGAAATTTAAGCTTTTAGAAACAAACAAAAATGCATATGAAACAATTTTCTTTACTAACATTTGAAATGTTTTTATTGCTCTATATCATGAAATTTGTTCTTGTACATTTGATATTTCATAGATTCAAGTAAATATGAGACAGTATTTTTAAGAGTATAATCCAATGCTTATTTATCAGGGAATTAGATTCGATTAATATACAAGACATGGGAAATCCATAAGTTGGATTTTCTTCTAGGTTGTATGCTGTGTAAAATTATTAGAAGTTTAGATACAGCCCTTCTCTGATACGCAGGAAGACTAAAGTCTGAATAAGCACTGAAGCATCCTTACCTTGCTCACATTATTTCAGTCATTACCTGGGCTGCTAATGTTTATCTAGATGTGAAAAGACATAGAGATGAAGTCAGAACTCCAATATATCGAAAGCAGTAAAAGCAGAGTTGTCAACATCACAAGTCATTTTCTGAAGGTCTAAACACAGCTCCTACATAGTCTGTCTATTGCGCTTTTCTTTACAGACTATAAATACACTTTTCTTATCTTAACAACCTTAGATTACTTTCACAAACTGATTTTATTCATCTAAGTAAATGTTCTTAAATTAAGTATTTAATTTATCTGAAATAAACACTTGTCAGTTACTGCCCCATCACTCCATCTGCCGACATGTTTTTGAATCCTAATATTCTCACCCAATGCATTAATTGTCTTGGTGCTTAGAGACATTTAGCTGTAATATTTATCCTCTCTCCTTCCTTTTGACAAAGTTATTGTTGCTTCCCATATCCCAGTAATTGTGACAGCAGCAAATGACAACAAAACAGAACTCATCTGTTCTCGTTTCTGTTCTCTGAGCATTATGCTTACTTACTAAGCCACCTCTTAAAAAGCTCACTCAACCCCATTGACTTATTATTGTAGATGTATCCAATTGAGATTCTATCTAAAAAATAGATCTCAGTTTGAAATACATCCGGCATATTTTTGTTGCTCTTCAAATATTACTTGAATGAGAACTTGACCCCAAATTATAGGTTACCAGCAGTGTCACATAAGGAGCAAAGAAAGCTGAAGATCGGTCACTTTTCAAGATAATTTTGATATAAAAACAAAATGTGCATACGTGCACAGCATTGCAGATGGCATCCAAATGTAGATTTCAGATGCATTGCTTATAATATGTGATGAATGAAACCATGTAAAAAGGAAAGTATGCATCTAGAAAAAAGTGTAACATTAGAGTGACCCTATTTTCCTATCACCTGAATAATGCCTTTTAATTGAATCTGTACAAGATATTGATATTTAAAATATAAGCAAAGTATTTGTCACCAGTGGAAGGAACATTTACTTGTGTGTTGAGCCAATTTTTCTGGACAGACATTTGACATCAATGATGGCAAATTAGTTCTCCATTTGGTGTCAGCCCTTAGCAGATAATATTCATGAGTAGGAACTCTCTGGAGAAGTGGTTTCATCCATACATTCGGTCAAGGGAAGGATGCCTAAGTTATCACTACTCTTGAGTTTTATTTAACAGATGCCTGAAACTCAAAGTATCCATGTTTGAACTACTTTTGTTTTTCTTCTTCTTTTCTTTTCCTTTCTTTCCTTTTCTTTTCTTTTACTTTATTTTCTTTTCTATTATTTTCTGTTTTATTGGATATTTTTTTTATTTACATTTCAAATGTTATCCTTTGATTTTCTTGATCTGACCCCAAAACACAAGAGTGGCTTTGTGTGCTTTTCTTCACTGTCTGCTACCTCATTTTGTTGATTTTGATTTTGATTAATAGGACTCACACAGACATCTCCATGTAACTTTTTTTTTTTGTCTCTTCATGTAGTCCTGATTGATTCTAAAGTCACAGAGAATGAATCCTCTTTGCTGATTAACACTTCTTAGAGAAGCAGGGTGGAGAGTCACTCACTCTCTGGTAGACATCTCTGCTCCCAGGTACATTGGAGTACACCAACAATAGTAAACAGTCTAAGTGGCGCTTTTTTTTTTTTTTTTTTTTTTTTTTTTTTTTTTTTTTTTTTTTTTTTGGTTTTTGAGACAGGGTTTCTCTGTGTAGGCTGTCCTGGAACTCACTCTGTAGACCAGGCTGTCCTTGAACTCAGAAATCTGCCTGCTTCTGCCTTCCAAGTGCTGGGATTAAAGGCGTGCGCCACCATCACCCAGCTCCTAAGTGACCTTTTAAGAACACACACAATTGGGAGAGAAAAATAGCAGTAACTGAAGGAGAAATTTGAAGGAAAGAAAACGGGAGTGGATTGAGTGAAATTTTTTTCCAAAACACATTATATGCATGCTTAAAGTTATGAAACAGAAATATCAAAATGAATCCTTTGGGTTATCCTTTCTCTCTATTTGCCAAAATGTTTTCTACATGTATTTGGTTGCCTTTTAATTTCATCCCACCCAATGGCCAAGCATATTTTTCTAAACAAATTCTTTGCTGGTATTATTTAAAGTTAAAGAATGCTCCAATTCTTCCCCCATAATACTAATCTTTTTTTTTTTTTTACATAGCCTCTTTTATTACACTTACTACCTTTCAACAATCTGTAAAATACACGTAAGTACATATTACATCTCCTTTTTGTGGACTGTAAACCATAAACAGATTTTACCAAGTGTAAGTCAATGGTTCTAAAATGGCTCTCATTAACTGCTTTGTTAAAAATATGTCATTGCCGGAAGAGTTTTCTAACATACTCTCTGCCATGACAAAATTTTACTTTCCAAGAGTATTGCTGGTAATTCATCAAGTAAATTGGCTAAAGCATCAATGTCACCATTAGGAAAATTACAGAGGGATTTAGTATAACTAATAGCACAAATATAATTTAGTATATTTAATAGCACAATCTATTCCATAACTTGCTAGATCTCAGGGACACAATTTTATCATTGGTCATGTTCATTAAAACATTGTATAAATTTGTCCTTATTTCCTGTAAAGAATATTGACCCAATCATGATTAAGAATGCCTTAATTTATCTTTACCTCAATAAAAATAAAAGCTCCACATTGCTAATGATTGACAGATTCAAATTTAACATAACAGAAAATAAATTCTAGAGCACATATTTTGATGTTCAACCGTAGCCTTCATAAAACCTTAAGTGTGCTAAAGTACACATCATCTTTCAATATGTACTACATTCTAAATGGTTTTTATTCTACATCAGAAAATTTAAAATCAAAAGTATAGCTAAATTTTAGAACTTTTTCAAAATTTTGTTAGTAGTAGTCTGCCTATCAATGTAAAATACATAGAGATCCCCATATTTTACATTATGACAGATAACACATAAATATAACCACATATATATGTTTATGCATGATTATATGACTATATATATGTGTATGTGTGTGTCTGTGGTTATGTCTGTGTGTGTGTCTGTGTGTGTGTGTCTGTGTGTCTATGTGTGTGTATGTGGTGTGTGTTTGTGTGTGTGTTTGTCTGTGTGTGTGTCTGTGTGTGGTGTGTGTTTGTCTCTCTGTGTGTCTGTATGTGTATATGTCTGTGTGTGTGTATGTGTGTGTCTGTGTATGTATGTGTCTGTGTGTGTATGTGTGTGTGTCTGTGTGTGTATGTGTATGTGTGTATGTATGTGTCTGTGTGTGTCTCTGTGTGTGTATCTGTGTGTGTGTATGTGTGTGTGTCTGTGTATGTGTCTGTGTGTATGTCTGTGTGTGTCTGTGTGTGTGTGTCTGTGTGTGAGTGTGTATGTCTGTATGTGTGTCTGTGTGTGTGTCTGTGTGTGAGTGTGTATGTCTGTGTGTGCATCTGTGTGTGTGTGCATGTGTATGTGTGTGTATGTGTGTGTCTCTGTGTGTCTCTGTGTGTGTGTGTGTGTGTGTGTGTATTTGTGTGTATGTGTGTGTGTGTTCTGTTTACATCTTTCCTATGGGTGCATTCAATTGTGCTGTCTTGCACTAGTTCTTTGGGAGTTTTTTTTCTTCTAACAAATATTCTGCAGTTCTTTAGCAATCAGTAGTCCAGGGAAGTGTAATGAAGAAACTTTGCCCACAGTTCATTTAAAGAAAAAGAGTGGATGGTGATGAAGAGGATTCCATTATAGGGAATAAATACATTGAGCAAGCACTGCCAATTGCTGAGTGACTATCCCCAGGGAAATGTGAGCAAACATGTATTCACTGGGTACTTACCACAAACTCAGGAAGCAGTTATTTCTTAATCTAGTTTGTAATCTGGCTTGGTAACCTAACACATTTGTTAGGGCTTTACAGATGTCTACGACTGAGGGGTTGTCGTGAGTAAAGAGCATGAGTGACTCTTGTCAGACAGTAAGATCACCTGGAAATTCCACTGGAGCTCCCATCCAATATTTACCCCACTTCACTGTATTACTTTTTTCTCTTCACATCTATTGCTTGCAGGTTATATAACTATGGAAGGGCTTCCTGTGCCTAAACACTGTTCAGTGAATGCCCTGCACCTGTAGATTAATAGTGTGCTAAGTATTATGAAAGGCATGCTTTACTTTTGAGAAAAGTGCAAAGTAACATCAATGCATGCTGATGTATCTTCCAATGTATTGCTATAATGTCAAAAATAGCTAAAACAAACTCTCCAAAATTTGGAAATGAGGAATAAGCAGTCCTTAATGTACCCTGTAAGTTCTAGATTCCTCCGTGTTCCTGCCTGAAAGGTTGTATAGTTCTACAGAATTAGAAAGAATGTATGTACTTTTGTGAAGAGGAGTTGCAGGTATCATCTTTCATACCCATCCCAGGACACTCAATCCAACAGTACCAATAAGTATCTATCTCCTAAATATTCTTTGTAATAATTTTACTACCATGCCAATTCCATTGATCATTTAATTGCATGGAAGTCATATAAATTTCCTATAATATTTATATGACAGTTGTAATATTGTCTTTAAAAAAAACACCTGAATAGCTTAGTACCATAAAATGTTTCTCTTGGAACATTATTTTAAAATAAAATATTTTACTGTATTTTTCATTTGCAAACACAGGAGAAAACAGTCAGTTGTACATTTTGATTAGTTATTTCAAACTAATTTTTGCTATAAGCAAGTTTTCATACACTGATAACTAGAAAGTTTCAAAATATCTTCAACATTGTGCTAAAATACAAATGTTATTAAATATATATGCTTCATTGTACTGTAAATACTATAACATTTAAGATTGTGCAAATATTTCACTTTCAGAACTACTTTCTCAATATGAATGAAAGCTTTACATAATGAGGCATGTGCAGTGTCATTATACAATTAAAATACAATTATAATGTGTGCGGAAAATATTTTGATAATAATGTTTCTGTACTCTTTAAGATATTATTTTTGCCGGGCGGTGGTGGCGCACGCCTTTAATCCCAGCACTTGGGA